>NC_138238.1:1795697-1945697 GCF_964197995.2 Scardinius erythrophthalmus
ACTTGAGCAAAAGTACAGATAGTAAAATTGTGCTCCAGTGCTCAAAGATAGAAGTCCTTGACTCAAATATGATCGGTTTCAGTCCATCAGGTGTTCACTTGAACGTTGGTTATTCATGGCTCTCGCTTGTGTCTGTCGGACAGATCAAGAGCTGTAAATGTGAGCCGGAGATCCAGGCGCTGACGCTGAAGAGTTTGCTGTATCTGGAGCGCTACATGTACCTGATCCTCTTCAACACGTACCTGCACCTGGAGAAGAGAGACTCGTGGCAGCGCTCCTTCAGCCAGTGGATGCTACAGGTGAGAGGACACCAATAACCCTTTACAACCTCAAGCTAAAATAGGTGTTTTTCACATATTTAGATTTTTTTGACTGTACAATTCTAAAACAATGTGCTATCTTAATGTGCAAGGTGTCATCTTTTTCAGAAAACGATTATCGCTGTTATTGACCATTATTGTGTGTGGTGAGTTGGTAAAAAGAATGTAAATAGACAAAAAATAAAAAAAAGAGAAGAAATTTACTGATTTTTATTTAGAAAAAAAACTAAAAAAATCATGAACGAAAGAAACTAACACTTAATAGTTCAAAAATTAACTATAATACATATATACAAGTCTTTTTTGTGACATTGGGTTGCACAGTTTTCATAAAGGACACTTTGTTTCATCTTCTTCGTCCTAGCGTTTGTCCCGCGCAGGTGCAGGGTCCGCTTTTTGGCAGGCTGCTCTCCATCTATTCCGGTCCGTAGTGTCCTCCGGGGCGACTTGCATGTCCTTCATATCTTGGTTGATCCGGTCCATCCATCTCATCTTTGGGCGGCCACGTGGTCGCTTACCGGGTAGGTCAAGGCGCATAGCTGTCTTCGCCACTGAGTTCTCATGGCTGCGTGTTACATGGCCATACCAGCGGAGACGAGCCTCGAGCATCTTCTCCGTAATCGGCGCTATTCCCATCCGCTTCCTGACGTTGATGTTCATGACGTGGTCTAGCCTTGTCAGCCCGAGTGACCAGCGGAGCATACGCATTTCCATGGCGTGTAGAAGCTGGCCATGTTTGGCAGTCGCTGGCCAACACTCAGCGCCATACAGGGCGACAGGGCGTACAATGATCTCATAGATTTTGGACTTTAGGCGGATGGGCATTCGGCGATCGCATAGCACTCCCGTGACTTGGCGCCACTTTGACCAGGCAGCACTCACACGTGCGCGGACATCTGGGAGGGTGTCGCCGTTCGATGAGAGTATTGATCCGAGGTACTTGAAGTGTTGAACTTTCTTTAGATCCGTTCCGTCTATGCCAATGGTACCATCAGTCTGGGGGCCACACTCTAGGTACTCCGACTTTGCGAGGTTGAGTTGCAAGCCATTTGCATCCAGGCGATCTTTCCACTGCTGCCCTTGGTCTTGGAGGTCTTGCCGCTCCCTGTTGGCGAGGAACACATCATCGGCATAGAGTAAGGACCATGGATGGGGCGTCTGGAGGTCCCGTGTCACTGTGTCCATGCATGTGATGAAAAGCAAGGGCGAAAGGGCCGATCCTTGGTGGACTCCTACGTTGATGTTGAAAGGGGGTGATATCCCAGCTGTGCATCGGACCACGCTCCTGACATCTTGGTATAAGAGTTGCACCCAGCTAATGTAGGCTTCGGGTACGTGGTGACGTCAGAGGGAGGCCCAGATGAGGTCATGGGGAACGCGGTCGAAAGCCTTCTCCAGATCCAGGAAGACCATGCGGACTGGCTTGTTCTTTTCCCGGTGTTTCTCCATCAGGAGGCGGGCAGCGTGGATGGCGTCTGTGGTCCCTCGTCTTTTGACGAAGCCGCATTGATTTGGGCTGATTTTAATAATGCTTCGGAGGCGGCTGTCCAGGATGCGTTCAAAAATCTTCATGGAGTGGCATAGGAGTCGAATCGGCCGATAGTTCTTGCATTCAGCAACGTCTCCCTTGCCCTTCCAGATCGGCACCGTGGTGCTGATCGTCCAAGCGTGCGGGACTTTGCCCTCACTAATGATCTTGTTGAATAAGGTGGAAAGGACCTCGGCTCCTCTGTGCCCCATCAACTTCCAGGCTTCAGCAGCGATGTCATCTGGGCCGGTGGCTTTGCCAGTCTTCATCCTCTTGACGGCCTTCGTGACTTCAGAGACGGTGACTGGCGGTACAGGTCCAGGGGTGGGATCCAGGCTGTGGATAGGCGGATGCGGGAACTCTTCGTTTGAGATGGCTGCGAAGTACTCACATATACAAATGCACACATTCATAGACACGCGCACACACACCACATGCTTGGATACGTGAAAGAGTAACGGCCATCCGCTTCCCAAGTTTCATTAAAAATCATCCCAATCCCCTCTTCTGCTGTCTACCACTTCTTTCGCCATGTATTTGTTCGTTTCTTTTATTATTTTATGCAATCCAAAACACTCTAACCTGCCACGCTTCGTATCGCTCTGTTCAAATCCTTCCTTCCCGCACTGCTGTCATTTGCAGACGGAAAGCATGAAATTACCGTAATAAGCCGTATATTGCCGAAAAGCAGAGATGGGCATAAATACATGGAAATGTATTTAAAATACAAATACAAAATACTGTGTGAAAAAATGTATTTAAATACAAATACAGTATTTTGTTTTTTGAAAATACACAAAATACATGTGAAATTGGCCATCTAGTGCAGGTATAGGTCACAGTGGATGAAGAAACTACATAGGCCTACTGACTTTTCATTCCTAACCTCATCTCTGCCCTTTCTTTCTTTCTTTCTTTCTTTCTTTCTTTCTTTCTTTCTTTCTTTCTTTCTTTCTTTCTTTCTTTCTTTCTTTCTTTCTTTCTTTCTTTCTTTCTTTCTTTCTTTCTTTCTTGCAATTACAAATAAACTTATGCAAAATAGCAGCCATTTATATACTTTTTTCTGGTTACAATGTAGTGTAGTCTATTACTTGTGGTGAACTATTAAAAAATTCATACTGTATGTAAAACTGTGGGAACCTTTTCTGCTATCTAGCAAAGAATATGGATGGTAAAATCAATTTACTTCACAGTAACAACATCATGGTTTCAAAATTCTTAATATCAGTTTTGATATTCTTTCATGTTAACTGAAGTGAATAATGCACTATTTTAACTTTAATCAACAAGTAGAACTGATCATGACATTCTCACCTTATTCCCAAAAAAAATCGCTGATCCAATACTGAGCTAGTGAATGTCTGAACTAGTTGATGCACAAAATCAATACCCTGATAAAGAGGTTGACAGGCAAAAAGTATTTTATGTATTTTGAAAATACAAAAATACTCATCTTAAATGTATTTAAATACAAGTTACATTTGATTTTTTCCAAAGGCTTTAAAATACAAAATAGAATACGTATTTTAAATACGTGTATCTGAAATACTGCGCATCCCTGCCGAAAAGCGCATGTTGTCTACTGTCACGGGTTGAAGAGTTACGGTTAAATGAATACAGCTTGCTGGTATGTGTCGGCGACGACACAGCCGGTTCTAAAGGGATAATCAATAATCTGCATTGAAATCCTGCCATGCTCTAGTTTCACAGCACAAATGTGTAAATATGATGAATAGTTCTTTCCTTGCTGCTTCTCCTACTTTGCAGAAGGCTGTTGATAAATAAGTCATTTGCACCATAATTTCTGCTGAGTTCATCATGAAACTCCACTGGTGTTTTGCCAATAGAACTGAACTATACTTGGTGTGATTTTGTCTGTGATGTGCAATTAAGCCACATGAATATTTCATGTTGCAGGAGTTCGTTTATTATTAGTGGCCTAACACCTATTGTATTCATTTGTCGTCGTCTTCTGCTTTTTAGTCAATGGCAGCCCATAGAAGCATTTGGTAAAAAGTTGTGAAATTTGGCACACTGATAGAGGACAGTCCCAACATTCACGTCTGCCAATTTGGAGTCTCTAACTCAATCTCTCTAGCGCCACCAAGTGTCCGATAAATATGCATATACGGTTTTGAAACTTTTGAACTGTAGAAAGGCTAGAAAGAAAATTCCTACAAAAAAAACTTTTTCGAACTCCTCCTAAACCAATTTTTTTACAAATTTCACCAGATTATCTTTAGACCATACTGACAAAAAAACATGGAATTCAAGTTGATTAGTCAAACCGTTCTCAAATAAACCGTGAACGAGTTTGACGAAGAGCGCGCCAAAATGAACGTGAGGCTGTATCTCCACAATGCTTTAGCGTATTCTGACCAAACTTGGTGTTTGTTATGACAACTATGACTTGAGAGTATCTGCACAGTTTCAGCACAGCGCCACCCAGTGGTCAGGAGATATAAAAAAGGATATATTTTTGCATATAACTTCTAAATGGTTTAGCCAAAAATAACAAAAATGGCCTCTTTAGTTTCGGTGCAGCGTGATACCCCAACGATACCCAATTTTCCAATGTCAGCAATTTTGAATTTTGTTGTAATTGATATACAAACGCATTGGCGTATCGTTACGAAACTCTGAATGTGCCATCGGCACCATTCCCTGAAGGTGCTCAAAGTTTAGAGACAACGCCATCTTGTGCTGAAAAATCCATGAAATAAAAAAAAAATGCTAATAACTTTTAATTAATTGTGTCTATTGTAAAGAAACAGATCTTAATAGATTCCTTGGGTCATGCTGAGAACATAGACACCAACTTTCCCATAATCGGCCGAACTCCCTGTCCGACGTTTTGATTTTCATTAAAAACCTACTTTTTTTCTTGTATTTATGGACTTTCCACCATTTTACTTAAAATAGTCTCCAAATGTCTCGACTAATTTTAGCAGTTGGTCTGATTTTTTTTTTTTTTTTTTTTTTTTTCATGAATAGTCGGTCCTTGCTGTTTCAGAACTAGTGAGGTTTTTTTTAACAGCATCCCTTATTTAAACCTCAAATACAGAGCAAATGCTACTCCAAATTTGCAATAAATGTTGTAAATGTTATCACCCATCCTAGTTGTTGATCTTGCTTCAACTTCAAACTTGATTTTGAAAGTCCATCACAAACCTCAGTGAAGTTTAACTGTTAACTCCAGGAAAAGCAAAGCTTTAATGCGTTGTGTGCATTTGTCCAGCTGTCTGAGAAGCTCTTCTTGATTGTTCTGTGGTGAATTCTCTTCTCCCGTGTGAATCTGTGCTTGCCGAGCCGTAGCCATCGCTTCATTTGGAAAAGTTCCCTGGAATTTACAAGCTTATTCTAGCATCATCGAGGCCGCTAATTCACACGTCGGGTTTCATGAGGTCTCTCTGTGTGTGTGTGTGTGTGTGTGTGTGTTGAGGCCAGCTGCGGCTCACGGTAAAGTCTGGAATTTACTGCCATTCCAAACAAATGAGTGTTTCCCCCCTGCGCAGAACAGTGCGACTGATGGAGGATTGAAAGAGGCCAGTTCTTAAGTTTGGTTTTGTTTCCCAGTGTGATTTGGTGCAGAAGAACCTTCAGATTTGATGCACTGAGACACACCTTTATCAGCAGAGAAACATGCTCAGTTGAACTAGACTAATCCAGAACAATTTCTGATTAACTCATCAGTCAGCATCACTGTCATGTCACACGAGAACATCCGGCCTGATTTCTGGCCTAACTCTGTCTAATCAATAATCACAGTCTGGATTGTGGCTCCAAGCTCTGACCCCGTTGATGTGACTATAGCCGAGAGTTCGGCACGCATGAGAGGAATGTTCTCGATTAAATACGACATCGACGTGCTGTAGATTAACACAGGAAATCTAATATCTAAAAAAGAAAAAATACAAATAAAGACAACCTTTGTATACTGTGCAAGTCAGAAAGTGTACAATAGCATTTTGAAATATTTAAAATATTTTTTTACAAATAATTTTCTTTTAAAAAACTTACGATACTTGAAATAAAATAATTTTTAACTGCAACTAAAATATAAAATCTTTTTTAATGAAACTCCAACTTATTTTTTGTGATCAAATGTTTATTGAAGGGAACAAAACAAAATATTAAAGCATTTCAAAATCACAACAAGCAGTCAAAAACAAATTTGTATATATCTCTCTTTGTATATTACGGAAGCCCTGAAACGCAACTTAAAAAAAAAAATCTGTCAAAAAAAAAATAAAAATCTAGTATTTCGAGATTACAGTCGAAACGTTTCGACTTTAAAGTCTTCTGTAGAAGTTGTGTGTGTGTGCATTCATAATGGCGCGCATCCACTGGTGCATAGGGCGTGTTTCCAATTCCAATTTCCAATTTTTTATATAATTTTTATTATTATTATTTTTTATAATATTATTTTGTTTAAATCACATCTATGGACTGATTTGATTCTATTCTAGTCAATATTACCATTTTTTTAATTGATTTACAGAGACGGACAGACTGTGAACCCTGATGAGGTTCACTGAGTGTAAGTGTGGATCTTCTCAGTCTTTTACCTCTTCCAGTTCTTCAGATTAGAGCCGATGTGCAGTGCAGAGATAAGATCTAATGAAGTCCCAGTCCAATGAGGAGTCGAGAGTCGCTCAGTGTTATCATGTCATTCCCTCAAGAGCAGCTCATGGCGAATTATTGATCATTTGTAAGATTTACTTTGGATGGACGCTAAATGGATAATTCAGTGGTTTTAAAAAAATATTTTGGTGGTTCTTGACATTTTTGAGACCTTCTGCACTTTTTTGTTCTTAAAATCCATATTATGCCCTTTTCTAAAGTCTTGATGTTATTTTTAGGCTCTAATAGAACAGGTTTTCCTGCTTGAATGTTGATTATTTTCCTCATATTCTCCATTGTTGCGGCTCCTCTCTTCCCAGTCTGTCAGTAACGCTCTGTTTACTTCCTGTCTCTATGAAGCCCCTCCTCCTGAAAAGCACACTGTGCTCTGATTGGTCGACTGGAGCAGTGTGTTGTGATTGGTCAAGCGATTGTCAAGTTTAAAGCCCACAACACTTACAGAGATTCAACCATATTGCAATTGCATTTTTCAATAATGTCAGTAGAGTTTGAGCAATTAGTGTTTGAATTCTATGTGGCTCAACTTAAGCTGTAAATTATGAGCAATTTTGTTATATATATATATATATATATATATATATTTATATAAAAATAAAAAATAAAAAATATATATATATATATATATATATAGTCTAAAGACTGTTGATAGACTCAAGTTCAGTCTGGTTTATAAAATCTCTTTTGAAGTGCGTTGAAAAGTCAAGAACCGTGAGTCCTGGAAATGTTTGTTTCTCTCCTACAGCGACGTTCATCATGTTGACCGGGTCATCGGTCCACCGAGGTCAAAGGTCACTGCTTGTTTCTGACCCCTTTCTCAGTGACTCGTCACTAGCCAGAACATTTGCAGGGTGTTTGAGGTCTCAGAGGTCGATATAAGTGCATATGTGCAGTTCGATTTATCCATCAGCATCAGGGTTAAAGTGGACTGATGGTTACAAATGATTATGAAAAGGAAAGAGCGAGCAGGATTTATTATTTTGACCTTAAAATGATAGTTCACCCCACAAATAAAAACTCTATCATCATTTACTTGCCCTCATGTCATTTCAACCCTGTATGACGTATATTTTCTTCTGTGAAAGACAAACTGAAGAACGTATTTTGTTACAGTCGGCACGTTTCCATTACAGGTTTGCGATTATTTTTTATTTTATTTTTCCCTAAATGTCAGCAAAAAACAATCGCGAAATGACGCCGTTTCCATTAACCGATGTTATGCGACTAAAACTTTTTCCCCTCACGATAAGTCATTCTAAAAACCATGTTAGTTTCTGGGTGATTCTCCCTCAGATCTGCTTCGAGGTCTTGATCGTGGCATTTATTTGAGGTTTAGAATCCATTATTCCTGTAATTCTTTTGTCTTTTATGAGTTTAATAAAGAGCTCTGTCTCGTATTCTGTCCAAACACACCGCGTCATCTACGTCAGCTGACTGTAAATGCGCAAAAAATGTTTCCATTGCAGTTTTGCAAAATATTCCTTTTTTGAGTTGCCTGAAAAACCCCTCATGCGAGCGTAAAAACTTTTCTGCGATAAATGGGAGTTTTTGCGCAATTGACGTGTTTCCATTGGGCGTATCTTCAATTCGCAATTTCAAATTGCGCAGTTTGAAGGGTAATGGAAACGCGGCTAGTGATGCCAGAATTTCTTTCCTTTTTTTTTTTTTTGAACCTTTAAGGTCATGTGATCAGTGTTTGAGGTGATATTCACACTGTGTCACTGTGTGTGTGTGTGTGTGTGTCTGCAGACAGTGTTCTTGTCGGGAGATTTACAGCTGCTAATATCGTGTGTTTGTCAGGATTTCTCTGGCTAAAGAGCAGCAGAGGATGATGGATGGGGTTCTGCGCTCATAACATCTGCGTTCTCTGTCGTTTTACTGGAGCCGAGTGTTTGTCTGCGCTCTTTCCTCTTTGTGTCCAGTGTTTGTTACTTTTATAGCTGCCGGTGGGAGTCGATCCAGGTCCCGTTCGCACCTGACGCAGGGAATCATGGGTACCTCGAGTGTTTAAAACCTCAATCCAGCTGTGCGTCAGAAACTCTCATTTATGATTGGACTACAGCTCTCTGAATAAAAACACAGATACTAACCGCGTTTGGTTGTCGAAACTAAGGCCTTGTCAGCACTAATATATTTTAGTTTGATAACGCATATTTTTCTCTGCATTTTGGCCTTCTGTCCACACTGATACAGGGTTTTAATGAATGAAAACGCTCTCCAAAGTGGATAACTTTGAAAACGCCATTTTCGCATTGTATATGGACTGTCAAAACGGTGGCATTTAAAAACGATGACGTATGTTTAGTCATGTGACGCATATTGTACCAATAGATATTCATGTTTATAGCGGTATTGTGCATGTTACGTGCTTTTCACTTTCACACTGATGCTAAAATATGTTACTTCACACACTCTTCATATCACAGTCAGAAAGTTTACTCACATTTGCTGAGAGCAGTTTTAGACCGAACATATAATGGTGAGTGAGAGCGACCCGGACGCTTCAGTGAATGCCGAGATATTTTGCTAAAAATAAAATGATCCTGTCAGAGGAATTGTGTGACAACTTAATTATTTGTTTTTCAGTCTATATAGAGTCAGTGAGCTTTCGTGAGGGTTTACGCATGCGCATTAAAGATGAATTTAGCGTTTTCAGGCGTTTTTCCAAAAGATTCTCATCCGCACTGAAACACGAAAACTCAGTTTTCAAATGTATCCGGATTTTTGTAGACGTAGCCTACCAGTGAATGTTGATTTGACAAAGTTTAACAGCTTAAAGTCTTAAAGTTTAAAAAAACAGTCTCGAGTCGCACGGGTTTATCTGTGGCAATATCCAACAATACATTTTATGGGTCAAAATTATCCATTTTTCTTTTATGCCGAAAATCATTAGGATATTCAGTAAAGATCATGTTCCATGAAGATATTTAGTAAATTTCCTACCGTAAATATATAAAACATGTATTTCTGTGAGTGAATGCTGCACAATCGCCAACATAAATGTAGAACTTTAAAGGAGATTTTCTCAATGTTTCGATTTTTTTGCATCCTCAGATTCCAGATTTACAATAGTTGTATCTCGACCAAATATTGCCCTATCCTAACAAACCACACATCAGTGGAAAGCTTATTCATTCAGTTTCAGATGATGTATAGATCTCAATTAAAATAAATTGACCCATGTGACTGGTTTGTGGTCCAGAGTCACATATGTGTCTTTATATACTGCGTTACTATAAGCTAATGTTATAGTGCTCTGTTGGATGGATGGATGGACCAATATAAACAGATGACGGATGGATGGATGAACAGATGATGGATGTGTAGTTCAGAGGTTCAGGGTCGTGACCCCTGTAGTTTCTTCTGATTCTGTGGCCTTGACTTTTTCAGCGAGTTTTACCAGCTCTTGAATCAACAGAGCCAAAGTAAACAGGCCTGCAGTGCTGCTTTATACTGTGTGTGTGTGTGTGTGTGTGTGTGTGTGTGTGTGTGTGTGTGTGTGTGTGTGTGTGTGTGTTTATGTGTGCGGCTTGTTTTACCCCGTCAGGGCCAGATGTCACCAGTTCACCGGCCCGAACGACTCTCAGGGTCCCAGAACCGTTACCAGTTTAACATTCGTCTTTGTGAATCCGAGTACGAGTGGAATTGGCCACACTTGAATTAGTCTCTGAATGACAGGAAGAGGAATAGCACACGATCCAGTCCAACAATGAATTAATTTTGTATGTGTGTGTGTTTTGTGTTCAGGTGGCGTCTCAGGCTGGAGTTTATGAGCTGTTGAATCAGTTGGGCTTCTCTGAGTTTGAGGACCTGAGAGACTCAACTCTCTGCCGTCTCCGTCGCCGTTGGCAACAGCAAAACCGCCACGGGCTTCCGTTCAGAGGAGAGTTCATCTGATGATAAACGTGTTCGTTTCTCTCCTTTCAGGACGACCAATGCTATTCAAGCGTTTAAATCCAGTCGAACGCCACTGTGAGGAACCGAACTGAAAACACGAGCGTGAATATTCATCACGTCTCACCTGTGGATGCTGTTTTTCTCCTTTATTAATGTCATTTGAGGTTATTTTCTCTTTCCGTACAGGTATCTCACATCTACTATTAACCTATTTTTAATTTAACTTTTAATGTCTCTTGTAGCTTACGGGATTATTTGACGTGCGTTTGCTTGTATAGTTCGTTCACTCTGTTCCTTTTTTAACATTTGAAGGCTGCCAATAACTGTGATGTTTGTTTTATAAATGAGCGTTTTTCATGATGAAGACTTTCATAATGGCAGTGTCCATTAAAAATCTTTGGTAACAGGAATGTGTTCGTTTACTGACTGTAACTGGGACTATTCCTTTTTTTCCCTCATATTTTTCATTTGACAGTATAGCAAGCATTATGAGAGCTATCATTTCACTACTTAAGAAAAATAAACATTAACTAAAATAAAATGTAAAAAAAATATATAAAAACAAACTTATTTTATTTCTCATTTTCATGAAAAACAAATAAAAATGACAAAAACGCACACAAAAAATACAAAAACTTTAAGATTAAAATAAAATCTAATTTCAAATCTAAACAAAATGTCTATAAATGGTACTAAAATAAGTATGCTATTCAAAACGCATCAATTCACTTATCACTTATTTCATTTGTGATAAAAAGTAAAAGCATTATTATTCATATACATACATTCATATATAAAAAAGCATGTTTCTGCATGTAAACCGCTATATTTAGATATTGGGAGTGTTTGGCATCTGGAGTCGTCGGGGACGGAGGAGAACATGCTTTGCATCATGGGGAGGATTAGACTCTCATTAGAGGGGCTTCAGAGGCTTGTGGTTTTTAATTGTCTGTGGAAAAGTGGAAGAGACGAGACTTGGGGGGGGGGGGGGGGTTCTGTGATGTCGTCATGCGGTTGAGCTCGAGGCGAAACACATGCGGCTCCAGTCGATATACAGAACGCACAAACACAGTCAACAGGCTGAATATAAATACTGTATTAATGCAGTTTTTAGTTAATACTCTTCAGTGTTTCTGCTGCCATGCGGTGATAAAGAATACAATAATGCCTTTATTCTTACCAACAAGGACACCTTACAAACTGGCTAGCAATCATAAAAATATAAGACGAACAATAAGTAATTAAAATGGGTTTATGTTAGAATTTTCATGTATTAATTGCTTTTTTATTGCCGATTTGTGAACAGCTTTTTTTTTTAGACCTTCGCTCGACTTCCTAGGTCGTCAATGAAAGCCTTATTTTTGTGTGAAGGATTTTTGCCGGGAAAATCTAAAGTACTTGACGTTTACGCTCCCGAGAGCCTCTCGTCCAATCAGCGACGCATGAAACGAATGCTTATACAATGTTCAGGATGACACCGAAAGAGCCGTTCTGTGCTGTAATGTCAATGTGTCGTGCAAAGAAAAATGATTCATTCAAACTATAGTCTCACAGTCAGAGTCTCAAATATACTTCATAATCAAATTAGAAATTAGTGTTTGCAATATAGGATTAATATAGGAATTGGAGATCGGATTTATATCCGTTTTGCGAAAACACATTTACCTGACCAAGTGTGGTGACCAATGAAATTGTTTTGATTAATCCGATAGCCATCCAATCAGTAAAAGCCAGGTGTAAACAGGCCCTAAGGGAGGGCGGGATCTCATCCTTTCAAAGCTAGCTTGCTATTGCTAATGCTAGCCTATATCTGAAGATTGCCTACCCTATCTTTAATCAAATAAAATGAAATCGCAAAAGCCGATGTGATGAAGCCTTCAGCTGTATTAGAGTCGAACCTGTGCAGCGTTTGAGTGATTCCCCTGATCATGTTTTTGATCAAATGCACCATTTTCACAGTCGATGAAAATGAAAAAATCCCACAGATGCGCTGAAGGAGAGCCATATAAAGCAAGAGTTTGAAGAACTTGATGTTTCTGAGGTAAGCCACAACAACTAATCAGCGACTTCAAATCAGAGCTATTGCATGATCTCAATCTTCCCTTTGCAACTCAGTTGTCAATTATATGTCAGTTTCCTGTGTGATTATTTTTACAAATGTGATTTCACAAGACCCTTATTTCACTGACTTCTGCCAGACAGTAGCCGCATGTTCTGCATGTTAATACAAAAAATATTGCTTCCAGCAACCTGCATGTGATTTGTTTGTCCTGTGGTTTCAGAGGAAGTCCTTCCACCATGCAAACACCAAACTAATGTGTGTGAGAGCGTCTGCGAAAGCGCTGGGGTTTGTAAATATTTGCTGATACAAGTCAAGTCAACATGTTCAGAGCCAACGACAAAACGCCTTCTCAAAGATCATGATAGTTATAGGTTTGCATTTAGTTTATATATTTATGTGAAATTTCAGCTTTTTTTTCCCCAAATTAAAAATATTTTTCTTTAGTCTGGCCTTCCTGTAATATCTTATTATGATTTTTATATCTTTCATATGTTTTTCTTCATTTTTAGTTATTGTATGTCTTCGTAAATC
Organism: Scardinius erythrophthalmus; assembly: GCF_964197995.2. Lineage (NCBI taxonomy): Eukaryota > Metazoa > Chordata > Actinopteri > Cypriniformes > Leuciscidae > Scardinius > Scardinius erythrophthalmus. Next base: position 1,808,677 of record NC_138238.1, read on the forward strand.
CTTATAAACTTTATTCTTATTTTGTATCTTAGTGGGTCTACTATCTACTGTATTTATTGTTGTTGTTGTTTTGCCTTTGAAGTGCTATATAAAGAAAATTTGCTTGCTTATATTCAGCTAGCAAAATAGTTTTAGTTTAGTTAATAACACCATGATTCAGCCAATGACAAAACTCCTCCTCAAAGATCATTATAGTTATAGTTTTGCATTTAGTGTATATATATTGAAACACAAGCGTATCTTGACGTTCGCTGTTTGAGAAGATCAGAAACGTGTTCTGGTAGCGATTCCTCAGGAAGTTTCCCGTCCTGCACGTCTGAGGAAAACACATGCCTTGTTCTCCTGCAGTGGGCTTTGAAACACTGATACTCCAGATCTCTGATTATCTGCAGGTACGGAAGTTGTTAGGGGTTTAATCACATTGTGAGCCCTCTTAGATTAATGGAAATGAAACCAGAGCACCTCAGATTAAAGCGGCTCCGTGCCAGACACCGCAGACGAGAGTTTATCCTCAAACTCCTGTTAACTTCACATGTCTCTCTGTTGGTCGTGTCTCCTAGAGTCAGAATGGTGAGAGTCTTGAAGAGACAGTTCACCCTTGAATAAAAAGTCATAATTTACTCACCTTGGTGTTGTACTAATGCAGCATTGCAAATTTTTAATTTTTTGGACCACAAAAGGAGATTTTTTTTGATAAAAATGTCCATATAATGGCAGTGAATAGCGACCAGCATCAAGCTTTTTTTTAAAAAGACGCAACGATATCACAGAATGATCCAATGCCACATAGGTATGCCTTATGAATTCCAAGTGAAAGGGTTTGGTGAAAAACTAACAAAAATGAAATGTATTTAATGAAAATCCTGACCTGCTGTGAAAAAACAACATGAAATACAGTTCCTAGAAATCCTCAAACAACTTTCTTCACCGAGTTAAATATCTCCAGACCGGATATCTGGTTCTCCAGATAACTACTTGTACATCAGAGAAGAAAGTACATGGATTGTATTTCATGTCGTGTTGAAAAGTCTCATGAACACGCAGAAGATCAACGGCTATGGTCAGGATTTTCATTAAATAATATATTTAATTTTGGTTTGTTTTTCACCAAACCCTGTCGTAAAGCCTTGAACACTGCGATAAATTTTCACTCTCAGAAAAAAAGGTACAAAAGCTGTCACTGTGGCTTTTCAAAAGGTACACCTTTGTATCTAAAGAGTGCATATTAGTACCAGAAGTGTACATATTAGTTCCAAAAGTGTACATATTAGTTCCAAAAGTGTACATATTAGTTCCAAAAGTGTACATATTAGTTCCAGAAGTGTACATATTAGTTCCAAAAGTGTACATATTAGTTCCAAAAGTGTACATATTAGTTCCAAAAGTGTACATATTAGTTCCAAAAGTGTACATATTAGTACCAGAAGTGTACATATTAGTTCCAAAAGTGTACATATTAGTTCCAAAAGTGTACATATTAGTACGTAAATGGTACATATTAGAACCCTTTTGAAGGATACTGTCCTAGTGACAGCTTTTGTACCTTTTTTTTCTGAGAGTGAACAACACAGGATCATTCTGTGATACTTTTACGTCTTTTTAAAAAAAAGTTTGATGCTGGTCTCTATTCACTGCCATTATATGGACGAGTTTATGCCAGACATTTGTTAAAAATTCTCCTTTTGTGGTCTGAAAAAATAAAGATTTGCATTCTACAATTAGTACAACACCAGGGTGAGTAAATGATGAATTTTCATTTTAGGGTGACCTGTCCCTTTAAGGCCCGTTCACAATTATAAAGGTGTGATCACATTACTGATATTTTACGAAATTTTGCGGGTGAATTCCAGTCATTTCGATAGTACAATATGCCAGTTGAACCTTCCTCAACCTTATTAGGAAAAATACATGATTTCTTATAGGAAAATATCATTAATCTAATAAAACAATGAATAAAAACATTTCCATGACAGTAACTTCTAAGCAGAACCAGCGGTTTGAGATCTTACATCGAGCTTCTGACTTTAAATATTATTGATCACCAGTTATGCTCAACAATCGCAAGATAATCATCAAATAGGCCCTGATATACTCACAGCAAATGTCTTTTTCGTTCTACACCTTAGTTAGCCAACTAACTACTGTAGTTAGCGTCCCCCTGTGGTGAAAATCCAGCTTTTACTGTAGTTTATGTGTCTATGTGGTGTTTTTAATATGCTTAAACACAAACCATGTGTAAATTCATAAGTCGACACCATTGCTGAGTATTTCCTCCTTAAAACTGCAGTGAACCAAAGACAGTCTCAAAAACACGCTTTGAAATCGCTGGTGTTTCTGACGTCACAAACTACCTTGTAACCAATCAGATCAACGTGTGATCGTCAACCAGTGGATCTCTGAGCTCTTGTCATATTTTATTACCATTTTCCAACCTATAGCTAATAAACTGTGATAATGTGAGAAATACATCATTTAATCACCCTCATACCATTGATTTTTGGATGAACACTTCCTGAAAGTAATGAAACAATACCCTGTTCCTTTATCAGAATCATTTCGTTTTTGTTGGTTGTGTGTGTAGCTGAGAGGTGAATCTTCAGTCTCCTAACTAGCATGTCTCTCAGGATCAGGTAGGAGTGAATACACTGCTGTATCTGCATCTGTAGAGGAGTGTGTTCTGAGAGGACGATATGGCGGCCGGCTCTTTGAAAACTCTTCCAGATCCTCTGAGATCTTCTCCAAGCTGAAACTCGAGCCGGCGCTTCAGAGAGACGTGAAGACTCAGCCGAACAAAGAGGAGCATTGAGCGGCGAGCGGCCCTGGACTGCGTTACTCAACCTTCAGTTATAATTAAAGCTTCTCCTGTCATTAGAGAAACACGTTCATCAGAGATCATCTGCAGCGTCAATGGCTAAAAACACTTCATATGGAGAAACACGGCACTGGGATCTGCTCCTTATTAAGTGAAAAAATAACTCAAATTCAAAGTCAAATCAACTCAGTGTCACTTTAGCTTCATTAACATAATGAATTTACACATAAGAGTCATTCTCGTGAAATAAAGCGATTTGTGTGCCTAAAGTCACTTATTTGATATTAACTGTAGGCTATACTGTAAACATGTTTTGAAAGTTGTTAATAAAGCATTGGTATATGTTTCATATCATGCTTTAACTTTTTGAGTAGTTTGGTTATTTATTTATTTAATTAATATAAGTAAGGCATAATTGACTCCGGGCCATTGAATTATTGAAAAATAATGCACGCCTGAGGTGGTAATGCCGTTACACATTGCGTGTGCATTATTTTTCCGGAGTCAATCATTCCGCTTATACCACAGTTACCACACCTCAAAACATTGTTCAGATTATGTATTTTAAGACGTTTGTGAGGTTTTTGTCTTTAAAACGCTCTTGTGTGCAGGACTAATTTCTCACGCATCTCATCCCACATCGTTGCTGATTCCAAAACGTCATTTTAGAACGAGTAACGGAGGATTGAGACACTGATAGCAGTTATTAATGCAGTTATGAGAGAGAGAGAGATTAAGTGTGTGTGTGTGAATTACCTGAGTCTGTGTGTCTCTCAACAGTGTTCGGCAGCAGCGTCTCTCTCTACTAATAGTGAAACTGTAAGTTTATCCGCTTCAAGAACAGTGCCGGTATTGCCTCAGTAATGAGAAACGTTATGAAGCTTTTAAATCGTTAAACTATTTTACTGATAAAATCGTCAGAGCGGCGCTGACAACATGTTTCTGCGCGAGTGACTGTGTGTCTGTACTGTGTGTGTGTGTGTGTGTGTGTGTGTGTTTGAGTGGGAGAAAGAGAGTGTGTGCTTTCTGTACACAACATAATTTTGTGGTTAATACATGGAATTAATTTGTATTTTTTTTTTATCCTATTGTTCATCATATTTATTTGCTTGGTCACTGCCATTGTGGGTTTTGGTTCTTTTGTTGCTGTCGACTGTAAAGACCTTTGAAATAACTGAGGCGAAGTGATACGGAACTGTAATGCGGTCAAAACCTGCTGGAACTACTTTAGCTGTGCAAATAATTGAACACCTTAGAACGTTCGTCAGCCAATCAGATTCAAGCATTCAACAGCCCGTAGTCTAAATTCTGTTACCACTTATACTAACTTTTAAAATGACTCTGGTCTTTCTGAGGTCACTTTTAAGGGAGTGAAATCACTCTTTTATCAGTGTTTCTTTTGATAGTTTACTAACTCATATGTTGATAGCAAATCTGAATATTGGGTGAATATTGACATTGATCAAAATGCTCAGATCAGTTTGATAATGTCACCATTTCAAAAGATGGATCAAATATGAAAATTATAAGTAAATAATCAGATTATAATTAATAAAGTTGAAGTATCTGAGCATGAACAAAATGAACATATTCTTGTTTTAAAGTTACAGAGAAGTTGAACAATGAATGTGGAGATGAATGATGATAACAGAGAGATAAAGAATCACTTCTCTGCTTCACACACTTTACACACACTGCTTCACACACACTTTTATCCAGCTTGATGTGTCTGTATCTGAAGCCGATCGTGACTGAGAGCCGAGGGAAGTCGTGCTTTAGAGAAGAACGAGTGTGATTGAGTTTCTCCTGGATCCAGCATGAAAAAACAACACAGAATTGAAGCTCTCAAGGGCCGTTAAAGTGTCTCATTAGTGACTAATAATGATATTAAAGATGTGACAAAGTGGGTTTTGGATCTCACTGACTTTCATTACAAGAACCGATGAGAGTCAAATAGGTTTCCCTTACGCAACAAAAATATATTTCTCAATATATTACGTGACAATATATTTCACGTGTCTCCATATATTGTGAAATTGACATAGTAATATATCATATGATATATTATATAATAATATATTATATATGTAAGTTATATATTGCAATATATGGGACAATACTGCAATTATTGCCGTTTTCATATATTGAATAAATACATATTATTATACTATTTAATATATTGTTATGTATATTGAAATATATCCCACATTATATGAAATTATATATTGGAAGAGGCATTGTATATATATGTAAATATATATGTAAAATTATATGCAATAATATACCTCAATGTACAAGATAATATAATCAGATTTATATGGGAACATATATTAAATATGTTGAAAAATATATTGATTTATATTACATAATATATTATATAATTATCATATTATATATTGTATACATGGTAAATATGAAATAATCTAATGTACAATGTCTGTCATATATTTTAAAATATAATAGACTGAATAAGACATCGATATAGTTCACATTAACTGAATGAGGTTTATTATAAAAGCAGCAGCTGAATGACAACTGTTCTTCATTGTAAACAAATAAAACAGTTTTTAGTGCAACAAAAACAGAACAATCCCTCAGTGGAAAAAACAGGACAACAATCCTTTAGTGCAGTGTTATGTTATGGTGCTAAGAGCCAATAGGAGTGGCGCATTCAGATCGCGCTGGCGCCGCTGCCAGTGTGAGCAGGGGAGAGAGAGTCAGATGAGAGCAGATCTGATGAAACAGCAGGCAGCAGCACAGAGCATTTCTCCAAAGCATTTCTTCTCTTAACAAAAAAATGTGATTGAGGCCCTGTTTACACGAGAACGCTCGCGGGTGAAAACGTAAAAATATTTTATCAGATGTGCCTTTCGTTTAGACGGCGACGGCGTTTTCGGGGCTTAAAAATGCAAAAAAGTGAAACCACCCTCCAGAGTGGAAATCTTAAACGCTCCACCGTCGCGTTTCCGTCTAAATGGTAAAAACGCAAAAGTTTGCTAGACAGTGAAGGCACTGATCAGTGCTTCACATTGCCGCCTAGCCGCCTGGAGTGCATACTACATTGAATTTCACACACTTTTGCGTCACCATATGCACGCAGATTTCCCCCCGATAACGCTCGTCTAAACGCAGAATAAAAAGTGATCACTTTTGCGTTTTCTCTTCAGATCGTTTCCGTGTAAACGTAGCCTGAGTGCGCTTGGAAAGTTGGACTTTGGTCATGTTGAGGATGAAATGTCATGTGGGGGAATTCAAAATGTACAAAAAAAAAAAAATGTTGTAATTGCTGCTGTTAATGATAATTTAATTTATAATACTCTCATCTACATTTTACAATATATGAATCAATACATAGCCATATATGGCCCATCCATATGGCTATATAATGTAAAATATAATGAATGTCATGCAAAAATTTGATTTGGACTATGAGCTTGCTTAACTCATAAAAAATACTTTGTTTCAAATTAAACATACATGCAATAAATGTAATACAGTTTTGTTTGTATATCAATGTATTTTAATATATGAATCAATATATAGCAATAGGTTGTCCATCCATACATTGCTATATATTTTCAAATATATGAGGAAGTTTCTGATACATTGAAATATATTTTCTAATGTATTGCAATATAAATTCTAGTATATTGCAATATATTTTTGTTTCGTAAGGGTTGGAACGACTATGTTTACTATTTAAAAATGAATGAAATGCAAAGTTTGTTCAGGCCCTTTATCCTCTGAGTCCTTATACAGCGTTAAGGGTTGAATAAGTGTTCTGCAGAATAAAGGGCTTTTTATCATTTAACATTTCTGCATGAGCTTCAGTTAATCACTGTCGAAAAATTATAGTTAACTTCAGAATTGTCCCATAGCGACAATTCTGATAAAGATAAAATCCCTTTATTCTGGCGAACAATCACATACAAGCCATCACTTCTGCTTCCCATCCGACCCATGTATTCAGAATGTGATCTTTTGTTCTGTAAATGTAATTTGCTGCTGTCTTTTTCTGTTTATATTGGCTCTGTCTGGATCTGTAGTCATACTGTGACTAATAAACACCTGTGGTGATTGTTTACATGCTTATAATAACTAGTTATGGCAGTGAACAGTGTGTTTTCAGTGTGAGAGGGATCACATGTCAACTTCTGGCTCAACCAATGATGTGAGTTTGGGGCGGGACTGTCAGTTTGACTGACCAATGACAGACAGCTGGAGTGTTTGGGCAATTCAGTTTGAAAAAGTTTAGCATTTTTCTTTGGTGATGCTAAAGACACACTGAACCCGGCTATGACTGGACGTCTGAAAGTCTGAAGTACAGTAAACTTGAACATCATTCACACAATCAAGAAGCTCTGCAAAGCCTGACAAATGAAATAATAGTCAGAAAAATCTTTTGTTTTTGTTTTTAATGGAACAGTTTATTAAACCATTAAACAAAATATTAAAAACATTTCAAAAAAAGTTGCATATGTGTTTTTAGTTGCATATATTGGATCCATCAGGCTTTTATGGTTCATTTAAAGTAAGAATGAGGAGGAAAAACAGCTCAGTTTTATTCAGAGGCTCAAAATGAGCAAAAATATGAAATTTGCTGCAGATGCTGATATTTATATGGACAAAAACTGATGAAATTCTGATGCTTGTAATGGAAATCAATGAGATCTTTATAACAGTAGAGCAGATACTTACATAAAATGAATATCAATATCAATATCTGCCAGTAAGATGATATTTTATGATCAAAGCTCTGTAGTTTTAAAACATAATGCGAGATGAACTAATAACCCTTCCTCAAAAGCCTGATGATCTTTTTTGATACTCCTGATTTTCCTATGAAATAATGTCTGGATAATCCAGTAAAGCTCAGTTGCTTCAGTCCAGGAAGGGTTCATGTTGAAATCTAAATCAATCTAAAATCAGTAAAGATTTCACAGCATTTTTGCAGCAAAGTTTTGATAATTTTAACATTTAGAGGCCTTGGAAATTTGCATATGAAATATGATACAGAATATTCAGTTATTTACCTTCTTAAATGGTTTGTCTTGACAGGTTTAGAACAACTGATGGTGTAAATATCAGAGCTAACTAACGGATGATGGAGAGCTCTCATATTCTTAAAGGTAAACATTTAAATGTTGTGTCATTTATTCACCATAAATTGAGTTGTGGCGCGACTGATACGGTATAAATCACCGTCCGCTGTTCCAAAGAGCAGGAATAAAACAGCACGGGATGGACGGACATGAGGGTCAGTGAATGATGACACAATGTTCATTTTGGCTGAACTATTCCTGTAATGAATGACTAACATAAAACCAAGCCATGAGGCTTCTGGACTGTGTGTGCTGGACAAGTGTGTATGACTCAATGACTCCAGCTGGAACAACACGAGTGTGTCTTGAGCTTCTTAACAAGACCAGTTCACCAGAGTCAGTCCGCTTCATGAGCTCGGTCAAGGTGTGTGTGTGTGTGTGAAGGACACATGGATCTCGACCTCTAACAAGCAGAGGTGTGTGTGTGTGGACTAGAGTGTTACTGGATGCTTCTCGTAAATTGACTGATTGCCGTCACTCAGTCTCGCTATCGATGAAGATGCCGACTTTTAGGCTCCTGGAGTTTATCTTTCTGTTCTATCACTAATCACAATCTCTCCATCACGGCTAATTTATTCATAACATGCTAATTATCAGCACTGGCGCGCCTGCGTCCTCGTCCAGTAGGGGGAGCTGCACTTCAAACTCACTTAAATGAGTTTAACTCTTTCTACCAGGGGTCACACACACTGTATATACAGTAAATATCATTTAATTACATCATGATTCCAAATCATCCACTGAGCACTAGGTAAATTACTGTCCATTGAAACTCGTTTTCTCGTAAGCATTTAGTCAATGCTTAGAAATCAAATAAAACAAATTTTGCCAAAAAAAAAAAAAAAGTGTCCATAAGTCCATTAACAGTATGTTAAAACCAGTGAATAAAACCTACCTTAATTTTCATTGTTCTTTTTGCATTAATTTCAAACAAACAAAAAGTGAAATATACAAATAAATAAATATATCTATATATTTCATGCAGATTTTTTTAAATTTTTTTACAAAATATTATTCTCCAACGTGCGTTCATGAGAGCACCACAAGGCATGCATTTGTGTCGACGCCAGAGCGGATGTTGTTACGTGAACACATGTCTGAGATTAATATTTTGTAAATAAACTTTTTTGCGCAAACAAAGCACTCGCGTCGCTTCCTAAAATTGAGGTTAAACCACTGGAGTGACATGGAGTGCTTCACTGATGTCTGTACTTTCTGGGGCTTGAAAGTAGTAGTTGCGTAGACTGTCAATGGTCTTCGTTTGTGTTCTGAAGATGAACGAAAGTCTTACGGGTTTAGAGCAACATGAGAAATAATGACCGAATTTTCATTTTTGGGTGAACTAACCCTTTAAGACTTTGCATTTCAAAGTTTGTGACTTGGAATATAGTGCATACTGTTTTTAGGACTTGCTTTATGAAACTAAGGGTGCATGATAAATAATGACAGAACTTTCGTTTTTGGGTGAGCTGTCCCTTTAAATGCCTTTTTCAAAAGTTGCCTGTTTCCCCTCCGCAGTGTAAATGCGCGAAAGAGTTCAACAAAAGCACAACAGTGACTTTCTAATGCATTCAACTAGTTTCAGCCATTGAATTCCCTCTGATCGAAAGCACATTTGCCCATTAAAGACGTGTGGAGCTTCGGGCGGTCTCAGCTCGAGCTGTCGTCAGTGATGGGACGTCCCGTGTGAGTCCAGTCCACTTCAGTCCATCAGAACTCCGCACACACACTCTCTGTGACACTCGCAATGCTCTGCAGTTCGGCGCAACTTTCTCAAACACACTGTTCCTCATGAAACGCGTCCAGGACGAGAGTTTCCAGTCGACTTCCAGAAGAAAACTTTCGTGCATTGGCAGCTATGGATTATATTTATCTATTCATGTACTGTACGATAAACCTCTTATTTCTGGACTATAGACAGGCTGCAAAATCTCATGGTAAGAGAAGCTGATTTATGCGACTTTATCTTTATTTATTTTGTTTTTCTCTAATATTCCACAGCTGGATGAACCTCACGAGAAAGAACTTTTAGCGAGTTAAAAACAAAGAACTCGTCAACATCCGAAGTTATGCATGCATAATCATTAATATGTCTATTTTTATAATCATAAAACATTCCTTTCCCCTTCTTTTAGTTAGTTGATCATGCATTTCATATTTATTTATTCATGTCAAGGATCTCAAGATGAATTTGTGCATGCATATTCATTCATATCTATAAATAGGACAACACTTTATTTTACAGTGTCATATATGTTAGTACAGTAATAACTATAAATTATGCATAATTGCATGCAACTAAACCAAACTTTAATCCTAACCCTATAGTTGCCTAAGGACATTAGTTAATTATTATTACTCAGTACTTAAATATATATGTAAATATATATAAAGTGCAACCATAAAACGTTATAGCCTATAACATTACAACTTTTTATAATCATAAAACATTCCTTTCCCCTTCTTTTAGTTAACTGATCATGCATTTCATATTATTTATTTATTTAAATGTTGCATATCGCTTTTATCTCATGTTTACATAAGTAGCCCTATGCAATCTCCTGTCAGTAGTAAAACCCTGTTTGTCTCTGCCAGGGAATCTGTCCGGTAAGTTGAGTGAATTCGGCCTGATGGTCCCGTTCAGCACGGACGCGCGCGGCCGGTTCGTGTCTCACGTGCTCTCCGCGAGAGCGTCATCATCCGGGAGGAAACGCGTCCCGCGCGACGCGCCCGTGACGCCTCGCGAGGCCCTCAACGCGCAGCAGCTGTTCTTCAACGTCACGGTGTTCGGGAAGGAGCTGCACTTGCGCCTGAGGGCCAACAGGAGACTCGTGGCCCCTGGAGCTTTCGTTCAGTGGCAGGAGGACTTCGAGGAGCGGGCCAAAGAGCGCATGCTCGGAGACTGTGTGTTTACCGGGGATGTAACGGACATGCCGAGGGCCTCGGTGGCCATCAGTAACTGCGATGGACTGGTAAGTAACAGTGAGTCTCGAAAACTAGTGAGATGATGATGATGCCAAGCTTGGGCTTCATAAGTGTGTGTGTGTTTGGCTCAGAACCCAGCGAGATGCAAACTTTCTGCATTTTTTGTGCATAAATAGATGTGGAGCATTTTTTAAAGGCAAGACACCCCGGTGAACAGGGTAAAAGTTTAAATAATCAATATCACCGTGCATTGTTTAAATATGCAAATCAGTCATTCTCTAATTAAATATGCACTTATTTGCACATTTTCATAACAGATATTTAAACACTGGATGAAGCCAGCTTGAAAACTCTTCTACATATTTGGGTGGGTTGAAGGTTTTTACAGAGGAGATTAAAAATATATATATTTTCACCATGTTTTTAGGAATAGTGTTGTATAAAATCAGTCAAATAAAATCAATTATAAAGTAGTCAACATTTGAAGTGGATCAAAACCTTTCATCAAAGTTATTCATGAATTTTGAACAAAACCCGTTCTTGTCTTAACTTTGATGACCTTTTTTGAGACACTCGTCAACAAATGTTGACTACTAGATAGGAATAAAACAAAAGAGCGGCGGAAGTGGAGTTTTTTAACTCTTTTTTAAAGATATGTATTGCAATTAAAGTCTACAAATGCAAACAGATAAAGTGCAAAAATAAACACTTAAAAGTGTATGTTGGATGTTTTCTTTTCTCTAGCGTGAAACAACACATTATGAAATGACATATCGCCCAAAATCTCAAAATTGACCAATGCATGAAAAAACACCAAGTGTCTTGCCTTAATTTTGGCCATCATAATAGCATAAAGCTTTTTTGGGCATCATAGTTGCTCTCCAAACATAGACAGAGGTTTTGTGCACGTACAGCATATGGCATCATAAGACGGTATTTTGGGGCATCAGAAGTGAAGATGCCAGATTCGCAGCTCTCTGGGTTCTGGGACACAGCCAGCGATGCATCCAGCAGTGCTGTACTATATTCATTATAACGGCGCGCTCAAACTGTTGTATAAATCTGAGTTTACTGATTATCTGCTGCCCTCCGGACATGTTCAACTGTCGAATGGCTGTGGTTTCCAATCTTTCCAGCTCTTACGTAAGATTCACATGCCCACCGGCACTGACCATACTTTCACTTTCCTGGTTTGTCAAACTAATGATGTCAGTCTGTCCTTCTAAACTCCTTATCCGAGGGTCACATTACACAAAACTACTCAGAGTGTGACAGGAGGCATTAATTTGGCAGCTAAAACATAATCAGTTCTGTGCAACAGTCAACACACTGTCCGGACAGGAACTAGAAGACTCTGGCGTCTGCTTTGTTTTGTTCTCTTATGGAAACTTGCTGTCTTGAGGATTTGTTCAGGTCAGAGACTCAAACCATCCCAAATCTCCCCAAACCCCTGATGCATGGATTCAGTTAACTCTTCTGACCCTTTAAACCTGAGTAAGTGCACCCTCGATAGTGATCATTCCTCAGTGCACAAGTCTCGAAATCAAAACACAGACTGAAGGAAGCAGCTGCAGGTCTCGCAAACTCTCAGTTATGTGGCGTGGAAGATTATTTCCAATACAGAATAAAACTTTTAAAACTTTTTTATCTCCCAGTTGACATTTTTCAGTTGACAGTTCATATCTCACAACTCAGACTTTTTTTTCTCAGAAATGTGAGTTTACAACTTGCAGTTTTGACTGTTTTTTTTTCTCAGAATTCTGTCAGGAACTTCAGAATTCTGCGTGCAGTCAGGTCAGGTGTCAAAAAAAAAATCAGAAGGTGTAAACTGGGAATTCTGGGGAAAAAGTCATAATTGCAAGTTGTAAACGCAGAATTCCGAGAAAAAAATCTGAATTGCAAGGTGTAAACTGGGAATTCTGAGAAAAAGGAAGAATTACGTGACGTAAACTCAGAATCCTGGGAAAAAAGTCATAATTGTGAGATGTAAACTCAGAATTCCGAGAAAAAAAAATCTGAATTGCAAGGTGTAAACTGGGAATTCTGGGGTAAAAAAGTCATAATTGTGAGATGTATGGTGCCTTCACGTGCTATGGTAATTATGGTAAATACCAAAAGCCGACATGGAAAATGCACATGAACACCCCCTCATGTGGTATTTTCCACTGGGCAACTCGTAGAATATTTAGATGCACGAGTTGCCGAGATGAGATAACCTTTGACCTTTTCAAAATGGCGGAGAGCAACACAAGAGTCGTGAATACTGTTAGCGGATAGTTTTTGTAGCCTAAACAATGTTGTGTCATTAACGATTGTAATATAATGCGTTAACACTCAATTTTCAACTTCGCCACAATTTCCTTGGTTCATATGTAATCATTTTATGTCATGTTTTATTTATTTTTATTATTAATTATGTTTTAATCATCAGAAAGCACCACATTTATGTTTTTTTTTTTTTGTAAAGATAAAAAAGATACTCTACTGACACAGACCTTGCGGGTACTACATTACGACAACAAAAGCACTTGAACACAACACACTGGTAAATTCCAGAATTCTGGGAAAAAGGAAAAATTGCAAGATGGAAACTCAGAATTATGGGAAAATATCAGAATTGCAAGATATAAACAGAATTCCGAGAAAAAAGTCATAATTGTGAGATGTAAACTCAGAATTCCGAGAAAAAGTCATAATTTTAAGATATAAACTCAGAATCCCGAGAAAATAGTCACAATTCGAGATGTAAACTCAGAATCCCGAGAATATAGTCACAATTCGAGATGTAAACTCAGAATCCCGAGAATATAGTCATAATTCGAGATGTAAACTCAGAATCCCGAGAATATAGTCATAATTCGAGATGTAAACTCAGAGTTCTAAGAAAAAAAAGTCATAATTTTAAGATATAAACTCAGAATCCCGAGAAAATAGTCATAATTCAAGATGTAAACTCAGAATTCCGAGAAAAAGGAAGAATTGCAAGATGTAAACTCAGAATTATGGGAAAATGTCAGAATTGCGAGATATAAACAGAATTCCGAGAAAAAAGTCATAATTGTGTGATGTAAACTTAGAATTCTGAGAAAAAAAGTCATAATATTAAGATATAAACTCAGAATCCCGAGAAAATAGTCAGAATTCAAGATGTAAACTCAGAATTCTGGGGAAAAAAGTAATAATTGCGAGATCTGTAAGCAGAATTCCGAGAAAAAAGTCATAAAAAGCTAATAAAAAGTCTCAATTACCTTATTATATTGTTATTTGGTGGTGGAAATAAGCTTCCATAATAAGTGCCCAGCTAACAAAATGTTTTCTAACAATATTCTGCTAACGTTCCCATTAAGTTCTGAAAACATTATTTCTGAATGTTCTGTGAACGTTCAAAACGTCCAGTTTTTAAACGTTTTAAAAGCTTTTTTCTTGGTAATGCGACATTAAGGAAACATTCCATTTGATCATCTGTCAAACATTATGGGAACGTTACTTTTGAACGTTCTTGGAACGTTCTGAAACAAGTCGTGAAACGTTAGGGGAATTTCCAAATAAAATGCTGAAAAAAATGTCCCGTGAACGATGTATAAATAACATTTTTGTGCTAACGTCTACGAGAACATTGTTAAAGACCAGATAATAATGATAATTAATAAGATTAATATTATTTTACTAATAATAGTAATAAGATATTAATGTTACAGGAAGAAGGTTTGCTCATAACCGAGAGCGTTCCCTGTTAACTGTGTGATGCGCTTGTGTTGTTGTTGTTGTCACACGCCGCTCGACACACTCCAGCACGTCTGTGACAGAACATGTGTGTGTGTGTGTGTGTGTTGTCCTCTGCACTGTTATTAGTTTAATCAAAGAGCTTTCGGAGGCAGTGAAAACTGCTGCTTTTTCAGGGAAACCCGATCCCCGTCACAGCAGTGATTTCCTCGAGGAACACAGCGCCTCTGTCCCGCCAGCACGTTCCACACAATGAGATCTTTCATTACGGCCACATCGATTACTCGCTTAGGTAATGAGTGTCAGGACAATGACACGCTGTCTCCCGCGCCACCGTCCCGGACCGGACCGGACCCAACACAACAGTCATTCTGTGCAAGAGAGTATGGTTTATGAACGGCAGCAGAAGTGCGTATTTGAGCAGATTTAATGGTTTTACAAACTGCAATTAGCAGTGAGCAACGGCATTCATAATTTATGATGTGCAAGCTTGAAATATTGAAGGTTACTCCACTAAATAGTTGATAGCTGGTTTAACCTGTTGTGGAAAAGCACAGTAAAGTAGTGCGAGTGTATTTTCAAAAAGCATGACAATCACAGCTAATGCATCATGAAAATATGTATCACAGTTAATCACACTATGCACAATATACATATTTCAATTAGAGCCTTGGGCTAAGCCTTGGGCTCTAATTAAAATATGTATATTGTGCATGGTATGCAAATGTTCTGTGCGCATTCGTCCCGCTTTATCCGTCTTTATGTGCACATGCAACAGAGCACAGTGTGTCCTCAATAATGCATCCCACAATGCAACACGCTTGATTTGACCCTATATTTTAAGTGTGATTAACAAATGGAAGTTAATTATATCAACTGTGATTTTTTCTTAAATCATTTCTGTCATTAGTTTCCATTCACCTATTTGCATGTGAATCACATTAAAAACACTGAATGGAAACACCAAGATGTGCATAAATTCTAAAAATAAGCATAAAAACGTAGATGCTAAATTAAGGTATTTTTTCTCAATAAGATTTGCGCATGAACTAAGATGGAAACACATTTCCCGAATAGCGGAGGCTGTGATTGGATAACTGGAGTAAGCAGCCGACCAATCACATCGCAGCGTCTCTAATGTTGGTTTGGTGTTTCTGAAACGCCGGAGTCGAAGTGTGTGATCAGAATGATTTGGTTTAATTCGCTCCAGAAGCGTCTCTCACACGAGTGTGTCCCCGAACACCAGCATCCGAACGCCAGAGACCATGACAGCGTTTATCGTGTTTCGTCAGTCACACTCGTTTATGATGGAGGGAAAAACAGCCACAGTTTTTCACCAATTTATTTTATATTTTGCACCAATTTCCCAGGAAGTGACGATTTCGTTGACGATTTTGTTCTCTTAACCTGCGATGGAAACGGTGATTTTTTGGCAAATCTTTTATGTAATATTCCAGTTTTGCACATAAGTTCAGTTCACACCTTTGGATGCAAACTTTTACAGATTGGATTTCAGAAATGCAATGTAACTGTTTTAATTAAATAAGTGGAATCTACTTTCAGAACTAAAGCACGTGATGAGGTCATCACGTGACAACAATGTAGCGTTTACTTACTTTTCAAAATGCGTTTGGTTGCACATAACGATTCACATAGTGTTTTGGTCTCTGCACATTAGTATTCCAGTCTGAATTCAGCACTGGTTTCCTTCATTATAGTGAAACACGAAAGTTTAGAACTCTAAGTTGTTTTATTGATTTATTGAAAGCCGCTAAATTACATTCAGATTGAAATATACCTTCTGCTCTAGTTTCTTCAGCACTGAAAATCGTGTTTCTATTGATGAGAAACCCAACAAAATGAGTTTCCTCATTCTTTATTGCACCTGAAACCCACAGAGACCCATGTGCTGGTAAAATTGCTGCAGTTGTTCTCAATTTAAAGGGATAGTTCTCCCAAAAATGATATTTAACCCATGATTTACTCACCCTCAAGCCGTTCGAGATGCATATGTCAATCTTTTTTCAGACGAACACATTTTCAGTTATTTTAGAAAATGTCTTAGATCTTTCAGTGGTTATAATGTGTAGTTATGGGGTCCACTCCTTCAAGTCCCAAAATGTGCATGCATCCTTCACAGAAGTAATCCATCCGGCTCCAGGGGGATAAACGAAGGCCTTCTGAGGGTAATCCGTGCGGTTTTGTCGTAAAAAATATACATATTTAAAACTTTATAAATGAAAATAACTGGCTTCCGGTAGCGGTCGACGCGCGTTCACGGAGATGGATGCCGGCGTATGACGTAGCGTAGGAACGTAGGAAGCGTCGTGACGTAAAACGAACGTAGAGATTTGTTTTGCTCTGCTCTCTGGCTGCGCTGTCACATTCGTTCTACGTCACAACGCTTCCTACGCTACGTCATACTCCGCGAATGCGCGTCGACCGCTACCGGAAGCCAGTTATTTTAATTTATAAAGTTTTAAATATGTATATTTTTACGACAAACCGCACGGATTACCCTCAGAAGGCCTTCGTTTATCCCCCTGGAGCCGGATGGATTACTTCTGTGAAGGATGCATGCACATTTTGGGACTTGAAGGAGTGGACCCCATAACTACACATTATAACCACTGAAAGATCTAAGACATTTTCTAAAATAACTGAAAATGTGTTTGTCTGAAAAATGATTGACATATGCATCTCGAACGGCTTGAGGGTGAGTAAATCATGGGTTAAATATCATTTTTGGGAGAACTGTTTTCTAAATATGGCTTAAAACTTCATCTTGTGCTCTGAAATGCATCAGTTTTAGTACATAACATGCTCTCTGCATACTGACATCATTGCAGACTTTTGCAACTTCCAAAGATGAAATCTAATACTATTGTCATTGAAAGCGTTTTATCAGTGCTTTGGTCAGTTTATGAACTGCACATGGAGTCCGCGACACCACAGGTAAACTAAGATCTGCGCACCGCAACAACGACGTGTTTCTTTAGCTGAAGGACATGAGGATGTGATCAGACAACACTGAAGCCTTCCAGACACCATTATGAAAGCTGAAACGTGTGTGGGGTTTTTAACGTCTCTCTGAAGCTCTTCTCACACGTCTCGCGTCTGCTGCATGCAAACGATGCAGATTTATTTCAGATTGCGGCATTTATGATGTAAGTAGAGTTTTGGTGCAGAAAATATAGTGAAAATCACTGTAAACCAATTAATGAACATTATATTGGCGGTTACGAGGCAACAAAATAAAGCATTGCTTTGGCTGTAACAGGGTGGCAACAGAACAATAAAAAAACTCTTTAACTGACTTGCTCAGTAAGATTCTGTTGCTTTTCCAGGACAGTAGTTGAGCTGAAAGAGAAAAACAGCTTTTAAAATATATGCTTTTGTCCACTAGAATGCACAGTGAACATTTGCTGCTTTATGATTATTTCAGAAAGCAGGAACACACAAAACCAGTGTTGCACAGCTAGATGCATTTATGCGCAAGATTTTCACATATTTTCTGTATGTTTTTATGCCTCACATATATATAATTACGTGACACCAGATATCATTTTTATATTGTTTTATATCATAGGTACTCTATAGTGCATTTATGTAAGTGAGGAGAGCTAAATAAAGTAAACTGTCACATATTAAAAATTAAAAACATTCTTCATACAGTGACTACCTGTAACATTTGGGACCAAAAATGATTTGGAGACTTTGAGCTGATCATGTTTTGCTGAAGTGTGTTTTCTTTAATTGCTAATGCTCTTTTTACACACAGACTGAACACAATGAAGAGTGTTCCGTCCTTCTAACAGAAGGACGGACAAAACCAGTCAAATATCCACTGAGTTCTGCTCATATTTCATTACCATTTTACAACCTATAGCGAATAAACTGTGATAATGTGAGAAATGTTGAAGGCGTCTGAATAAATTTTGGTTTGACTGTGGAAAAAGGAGAGTTGCAAACATAAAATATGGTTGTTTTTGACGTTTTCTGAACAGATAACCTCTACCGCTGTGTGACACTAAACCAATATAGATCTGTTTAGTTGCTCTTATCCACAGTCTGTCAAACTCATATCTGAGTGTACAGGATTCAGTGCAGATGAAGTTATTGACGGAGCGCATCGATGGACTCAAACCGCTCCACACCAGAGCTCTTATGCAACGGAGAGGATGTTATTAAAAGTTTGTTCCACTTTATCCGCCTCCATCCAGCAGGTCATCGGACACGCAGTCGCTGATGGAGGAATCCCAGAATGCCCGGACAGCTGCTCTCGGCGTGAGCACAGATAAGAGATGCGCATTACGGAGCGTTTGAGAGCACATCTCCAGGTTTTATGAATAGCAGGGTGTCCCCTTCAAGCCGGTGAGATCATCTCATGGCTCGGATCAGGAAGCACGCCTGTCACGGTAAAGATAGATCAGCTGCCGAGCGTGTGATTGAGAGCGCGCCAACATCAACACGAGCACGTCTTGGCTTGCAGGGTGTGTGTGTGTGTGTGTGTGTGTGTGTGTGTGTGTGTGTGTGTGTGTGTCGAAGAGCGTCCCCCACCCTACAAACCTCAGGAGAGTTTGCTGAATAAATCGCCATGAATGCACTTGAGGACATACTGAACATGCACGCTTCAAAACCAGGCCTGAGTTTGCCATGTGTATGCGAAAGCGGTGGTATAATGCCCTTTTCACAAGTCTCTGATGTCTCCAGTGTGTGTGTGTGTGTGTGTGTGTGTGAAGTTTCAGCTCAAAATACCCCACAGATATTTTTATATAGCATGATAAAATTGTCACTTTTTGAGGTTGAGCAAAAACACACAGTTTTTGTGTCTGTCCCTTTAAATGCAAATGAGCTGCTGCTCCCGGCACAGTGGGCAGAGCTTCAAGAGCTCGTGTGTGTGTGTGTGTGTGTGTGTGTGTGTGTGTGTGTGTGTGTGTGTGTGTGTGTGTGTGTGTGTG
Source organism: Scardinius erythrophthalmus (assembly GCF_964197995.2). Taxonomy (NCBI): domain Eukaryota; kingdom Metazoa; phylum Chordata; class Actinopteri; order Cypriniformes; family Leuciscidae; genus Scardinius; species Scardinius erythrophthalmus. Next base: position 1,828,200 of record NC_138238.1, read on the forward strand.
TGTGTGTGAGCAGCTCCAATTACCTCTCACACACATGCACTGAACATTTCAAAAACTTTTAGAATTTTATGTTCAAATCGGAGTCAGACTATGATGGAGAGACTCAAGAAGAAGTGACAACATGTAGAGCAACAGGACATTTCTGAATGATTAGTTGATGAATTTATGAAGCTGATGTGTATCTTCTAGTCATTGATTAGCATATTCTGTCTTGATAATCTATAAATCGTGTTCAGGGGGCGGGGTTTGTGTAAATTCTAGGGTTGGTGATGTCACTAACCCGGGAGGAATGTGGTGTAGTCTCTACCAGCCGTTTGTTGTAGTCCTTAAAAAGCGATTTCTTTAAAGCAAATATCTCCCTTTGCTCTGAACTTTGAGCGTCGTAACTTTGCAGATGTTGTTCATGCTCAAACAGCAACATTACACACTAACTAAAGTTAGAAAAGTCAAATCATAATCAACCACCCCTTTAAAAGCGAATGTGACAGCTGTCAGTTTAATCTCTAGACTATTTCGGTCTCTAACTCAGGCTCGTCTCATAGTCGACCCACAGCAAGTCCAGTTTAGAAACGCATGGCGATATGCAGTGCTGTGAAAGCGTATCTCTGCGTCCAAGATCTTTGTGGTTGCTAGATTCAGTCGGACCTCCCTGAATTCTGGGAAATCTGGATGTGCCGTCACTAGTTTGCGCCTGTGATTACATGGTCCTGAGAAGTGAGAAGTGAGAAGTCTTGTTTTTGTGTTTCAGCGCTGACAAGAAGGAGCCAGCCGTCATTATCTCCACTCTCACGCTGCTCTTCTGATGGACACTTGTTTATTTAATGCAGTTTTCTGCACAGGGAACTATACAGAAGAAAGAGAAACAATTAAATAAATCAAATATAAATATTATTCATAACTTCTATTATTATGTTTATACACACACACACACACACACACACAAACACATTAGTAATTTCTAGTATTTAGTGCAAGCTGCTAATTATTTCAAATTTGATGCTGTCACTCTTGATCCTGATTGTATTTGTGCCATAATATTTCTCCCTGTTTATTGTGATGCTTGTGGTTCCAACATGTCACCTAAACAAAGTTTCACTTACTCTTGAATCAACCCTTATATAAAAATAATGTATATTAGAATACCGTTATTAATTATGGTATTATTGTATAATTTACATGTGGTCATCTGAACAACCAATCAGTAAACAGACTTTTGTCTCGCAAACCTAAGCATCACAGTAGCGGTTCTTGGTTCATTTTGAATCAGACGTGACCGAAAAATGACTCAGTTCAGTAATGGAGTCAGTTGTGAACTATTTAAAATGATTCACTCCCAGACAGCATTATAGTGTCGGCCCAGATCCAGCCCACATCTGGCACGCGTTGAATCCACATGTACCGGATGTGACCCGGATCTGGGCCGACACTATAATGCTGTCTGGGAGTGAATCTGATTCAGCCCGCTAACTCACGAGCGAAGCTGCATCTTGAATTCTTTTGACTGGCTCATTAAAAAGAATCATTTGATAATTTTGATAATAGTTGATAACAATCACTTGTTTGTGTATCAGACATCACTGTTCAGTCTGTATTTTTGAAGAAAATTCAACATAACGCAAACGGACGCTCTGTTTTTTCGACCAATGGCAGCTCAGGAACCGTGTTATAAGTAATTAATTGGAAAACCGGTTAATCTGGCTTCCTGGAAGAGTGTCAACTGTGGAAAAATTGTTATTATGATTTATCTAAACAATCAGACAGATTTCTATGGAAGCTTGTTTCCGCCACAGAATAAAAAATGTAAAAGGTTATTGTGAATTTTTAATCTCACAATTCGGACTTTTTGTGATATAAAGTTGCAGTTGCGTGTTATAAAGTCAGAATTGTGAGATATAAACTCGCAATTCTGACTTTATAAGACACAAGTGAGTATATATCATGCAATTCTGACTTTATAACACAATTGTGAGAAATAAAGTCCAAATTGCAAGATGTAAACCCGCGATTGTAAGATAAAAAGTTGCAATTATCTTTTAAAATGTTTTATTCTGTGGCGAAAACAAGCTTCCATAGATTTCTGCTCTGGGGTAAGATGTGCGCAAAGATCCCACAGATTTGCAGTATGTGTGAAGTTCATAAGTTTAAGCGTACTGAATATGGATTTAGCAGTGATGATGTGCGGTCTAAATGTGTTTATGTGCGCTGGAACAGGAGCATTACCAGTATAGAGAAGTGGCTATTTGTGTTTCCATCACAGATGTATAGTCAAGGCCACCGGGATATGTCCTGCCAGGAAAACTGATACACACGATGCCACCGGAATAAATATAGAAATAGTTAAATCCGTCAAAAACTCTGTCGTCATTTATTCATCTTCATGTCAGGTTTGGAACAACACGAGGTGATTAAATGATGAAAGAAGAGTTATTTATGCTTGAACTATTCCTGTAAACCGGGCTGATATTACACTGGATATGAAGCTCGCCTATTTCGAGAGTGCCGGAGAGATGTGTAGTTACTCCTGCTGTGTTGAACGATGGGATTATGAAGAGTTGAAGTAGTGAGAGCATGTTGTCGTCAATGTGTGTTAATGAGTGTGAAGCTTCCCTGTGTGATGTTCAACATGATCATTTATTTATTTATCCTTTATTTAACCAAGTAAATCCCACTGAGATATCACTATCTCTTCTTCCAGGGAGACTGGTCAAGACGACACAGAGATAACCATAAAAAAACAATACTCAAAACAGAAAGTAAAATCAAGAAAAGCACTTATAAAGCTCCTTTAAAAACCAGTGACAGATCCCAATACACTGGTGGCCAAAATGATCTGAACACTTGGCATATTTTAGAGGTTTCATTTGTTATTTTCCGAGAGGACAATGACCCTAAACATTCTTTTAACTATTGCCGGGAAAAATCTGCTGGGACACTGAAAATGATGGACTGGCCCGTCACAGTCCGGACCTCATGTAAACCCTAACGCTTAAAATAATTAATTGGTTTGAGTAGGACAAACTTAGATTAAACTAATTACTTCAGTCAAATGAACTTTTATGAGTATTTAGCACTTTCTTTTTCTTTTAAGTTCACAGAACTGATATATTTTAAGTAAACTGAACTGTTTCGTTGTTTTGAGTTTTATGAAATTATTTATTTTAAATTAGACGAGCTTAAGTTTAACTGAAACGGCTGGGATGTCTATTTCCCAGCATGCTTTGCCGATGGCACTCGAAAGGGAGAGTAAATGCTAAAATTAAGTGTAATGTAATGTTTTTTTGTGTGTGCAAGATTAATGCTTAGTGGGAGATTTAGTGATTAATGTTTTGTTATGCCAATTTAGAAGAATTTCTGTTAATGTTGGTTTTAGGATAGTTACCGTCATGGTGACAATGATTTGAGAGCAAATAAAACCTGTATATTGCTGCACTCATACAGCAAGTGCTACTGTATAACACTATTGTTAACATGTTAACACATTAGTATGTTAGCAAACTAGCTTGTTAAAGCTAGCTAAGTTTATACTAATAAAAGTGTTCACATTGAGATTACATGAAAGTTTTAAGTTAAATGTATGAATTGGTGTACTCAAACATTTAAAATTAAGAGCAATTAAAATGTATAAGTACAAAATATAAATCTGCCAGTTCTGCATACTTAAACTTTGAATTTCTTAACTTAAAAAAATTGAGGCAACTGATTGCCTTACATTTTTTGAGTTTTGTCAACTTATTCGGAAGCAAATTTTGGGCGAGTTGAAATAAAACTGGACAGATCTATTGTACATTCAAAGGAAAGTGTTTGGCTTCAGTTGCAGAAGGCATGGGATAACATTAGTGTTGAAGTTCTCAGGAAATATATAGACACTTTGTCAGTAGGGCTGCACAATATATCGAAATTATCAAAATATCGCAAATGTATATACAGTATCGCAATATGCATATCGCAACAGCTTGCAATAACTGGGGTCATGAACAAAAGACACAGAGAAAATCACTCACTGCTCTAGCCGTCACACACTCGCTCAGATCCTGACGCTTGCCCATTTCTCCTGCTTTTATCAACTTTGAGGACAAAATGTTCACTTGCTGTCCAATATCTCCCAGCCACCGTCAGATGCCGTGATGAAGAGATAATCCGTGTTATTCACTTCACCTGTCAGTGCTCGTAACATTATGCCTGATCGGTGTGTGTGTGTGTGTGTGTGTACTACCAGTTGTGCTGCTTCATATTTCTGTGGAAACCATGAAACATTAATTTTTTTCAGGATACTTTAATGAACAGAAAGTTGAAAAGAACAGCATTTATTTGAAATAGAAATCGTTTGTTTGATTATAAATGCCTTTACTGCCACTTAGTAGGAAAAGTATCATTCAAATCAAATCAAAGTTTATTTATAAAGCACGTTTAAAAACACAGTGTGTACAATTTCAAAACGGATTAGACAAAACACACAAAGGAAAGAAATAATACAATATAAAAATGAAAAAATCATGATAATAATACTATTATAAACATCAAATCAAAGCCTAACGGTCCTTACAAAGTAGCAAAGGCCTCATCAAACAGAGATGTCTCAAGACGAGTTTTAAACATGTTTACAGAGGTGGAGGATCTGATAAGCCATTCCACAACTTAGGAGCAGCGACTGAGAAAGCACGATCTCCTTTAGTTTATATGCGTGACTCTGTGGATTCTGGGATCTCGGAGATCTCTGGGAGCAACTAAAATGTATAAGCTCAGAAACATATTTTGGTGCCAGTCCATGCAGAGCTTTAAAGCGGTGGTATAATGCTCTTTTCACAAGATGTAAAATAAGTCTCTGATGTCCTCAGAGTGTGTGTGTGAAGTTTTAGCTCAAAATACCCCACAGATATTTTTATGTTGCATGTTAAAATTGTCACTTTTTGAGGATGAGCAAAAACGCACCGTTTTGTGTCTGTCCCTTTAAATGCAAATGAGCTGCAGCTCCCGGGCACAGAGGGCGGAGCTTGTGTCCTTTTTCTGTCTTGATAATCTATAAATCGTGTTCCGGGGGCGGGGTTTATGCAAATTTTAGGGTTGGTGATGTCACTAACCCGGGAGGAATGTGGTGTAGTCTCTACCAGCCGTTTGTTGTAGTCCTAAAAAAGTGATTTCTTTAAAAGCAAATATCTCCCTTTGCTCTGAACTTTGAGCGTTGTAACTTTGCAGATGTTGTTTATGCTCAAACAGCAACATTACACACTAACTAGAGAGAGTACCTTGTGCTTTATTCTAAAATGAACGGGTAGTGTAACGAGGCCAGGATAGGGGATACACTGTATGATCCTTCTTTTTTGTGTTCGTCAGCAACCTTGCGGAGAAGACTGACTTACAGATACAGAACACTGCAGTAATCAAGACGTGAAGAAATAAAAGCATGAATCACTGAAAGATAGGATAGATTGTCCAAATGTTCGGCCCTCAGAACCGTTTCCCTCGGACAGAAGGACGCGCTGCTGACGACAAATTATAGGTTGACAAACAATCTCCCTCAAATTGCATGTTTTGCTGTGGTGGGACAATAAAGAGAGATTCTGGGCTCTTCTTTTCTTTGTCTTTTTGTTCGCTGAGCAGTTTTTAGAAAAAACAACAACTCAACTCTATTCTTCAGAAAATCACATCTTTGAGAAACAATTTTACACTCTCGATCCCCCAAATACAGCGTTTGGTCCGTTAGGAAGGAGCGTTGTGCATTTTTTTTCAAAGTATTTGCATTGTTATAATTTGCTTGTATGAGACACTCCTCAGTTTGGGTTTGTTTTTAAAACATTTCTGCTTTTATTCAGCTCAAGTCTTACAGGCCCCCATATTCTGACTGTAATAAGTAATATCAATTTCTTTTACTAGTAATACAAGCAATACAATTACTTCATTTCAACCTTGGACGACTCTTTAGGAAAGTTTGAAAATCTCCCTTTGACTCGCAGCGACAGAATTCTTTCAAAATGTGACATTGATGATGTAATATTTGAATATTCTATTCCGATTGGTCTTTTTTCTTACGTTGATTTGCATACTGAATTGTGATTGGTGCATCTATTTTGACCATCTTTTCCCATCTTTAGCTGTTTTTTTTACACTGTTATACATGTACATTGAGTGTCATGACAGCAATAAAGAAGAAGCTCTTATAATAATAATAATAATAATAATAATAATAATAATGCGTTTATTTTATATAGCGCCTTTCAGGAAACTCAAGGTCGCTTTACAATAAAGTACAAATAAACATGACATAGAAACAAGACATGTAGTAGAAGAAGTAAGAGCACAACTCTTAATTAATATGCAACATTTCATTCCTAAATTTACACGAAACCAAATACAGATATTTCTGGAAATGCAACTGTGGTTTATTTTGTTCTGTTTATGCGTTCATGTTCCTGAAGACTGACTGTCCAAGTGAAGTGTCATTTTCCCTCAGTTTTGCTCTTGTGTGATTCTTCTCGCTTGCGTGTGTGAAAACCGTATGGATCTGGACGGAGCGTCTCGCTATATTAGAAATATCCACCTTCAAAGTCAGTGGAGCTGATATGTGGAATTTAGTGTATATCCGCGCTTAAAGAGGCGTCACGGTTGCTTTTTCAGCCATATTGGCAAGAATGAACTGGAAAATGATGGACAGGCTGTGACCCCACAAGCTGAACTTGATTTAGCTTTATCTAGATTCTGGAGTAAATATAAGAGGCGTTTGCTCATGCAAAACTCGCCGTCGTGATGCTGTGGGCTTTTCTGGGTGGTTTTTAAGACTCTTGGAAAATATTCTTTCACTCTTTTGTGAGAAACTTATGTGTAAGTTGTATTTTAGGCTAAGCCTATCGTGATGTAAAAGTGTAATGTATGTCTGTGCTCAAAGCTGAATTTTCAGCATCATTACTCCAGTCTTCAGTGTCACATGATCCTTCAGAAATCACTCTAATATGAGGATTTGATGCTCAAGAAACATTTATGATTATTATCAATGTTGAAAACACTTTATATGTTTGTGGAAACTGTGATATGTTTTATTTTTCAGGATTCTTTGATGAATAGAAAGTTCAAAAGAGCAGCGTTTATTTAAAATAGAATCTTTTGTAACATTATAAATGTGTTTACTGTCACTTTTGATCAATTTAATGCGTCCATGTTGAATAAAAGTATCAAATTGTTCCAAAAACAGACCCAAATTATTGAACAATAATTAAATATTATTCATTTTCACAACATTGAAGTAAATTATATGGGTCTATCTATTTCATTGTAATTTGTATTATTACATTATATATGTTTCCAAGTACACTCTCAGAAAAAAAGGTACAAAAGATGTCACTGTGGCGGTACCTTTTCAAAAGGTACACTTTTGTACCTAAAGAGTGCACATTAGTCCCTCAAAGGTACGTATTGGTACCAAAAGTGTACATATTAGATCCAAAAGTGTACATATTAGTTCCAAAAGTGTACATATTAGATCCAAAAGTGTACATATTAGATCCAAAAGTGTACATATTAGTTCCAAAAGTGTACATATTAGTTCCAAAAGTGTACATATTAGTTCCAAGTGTACACAAAAGTGTACATATTAGTTCCAAAAGTGTACATATTAGTTCCAAAAGTGTACATATTAGTACCAAGTGTACACAAAAGTGTACATATTAGTTCCAAAAGTGTACATATTAGTACCAAAAGTGTACATATTAGTACCAAAAGTGTACATATTAGTTCCAAAAGTGTACATATTAGTACCAAAAGTGTACATATTAGTACTAAAAGTGTACATATTAGTACCAAAAGTGTACATATTAGTACTAAAAGTGTACATATTAGTTCCAAAAGTGTACATATTAGTACCAAAAGTGTACATATTAGTACCAAAAGTGTACATATTAGTTCCAAAAGTGTACATATTAGTACCAAAAGTGTACATATTAGTACCAAAAGTGTACATATTAGTTCCAAAAGTGTACATATTAGTACCAAAAGTGTACATATTAGTTCCAAAAGTGTACATATTAGTTCCAAAAGTGTACATATTAGTACTAAAAGTGTACATATTAGTTCCAAAAGTGTACATATTAGTACCAAAAGTGTACATATTAGTTCCAAAAGTGTACATATTAGTTCCAAAAGTGTACATATTAGTACCAAAAGTGTACATATTAGTACCAAAAGTGTACATATTAGTACCAAAAGTGTACATATTAGTACCAAAAGTGTACATATTAGTACCAAAAGTGTACATATTAGTACCAAAAGTGTACATATTAGTTCCAAAAGTGTACATATTAGTTCCAAAAGTGTACATATTAGTACCAAAAGTGTACATATTAGTTCCAAAAGTGTACATATTAGTACCAAAAGTGTACATATTAGTTCCAAAAGTGTACATATTAGTACCAAAAGTGTACATATTAGTTCCAAAAGTGTACATATTAGTTCCAAAAGTGTACATATTAGTACCAAAAGTGTACATATTAGTTCCAAAAGTGTACATATTAGTACCAAAAGTGTACATATTAGTTCCAAAAGTGTACATATTAGTACCAAAAGTGTACATATTAGTACCAAAAGTGTACATATTAGTACCAAAAGTGTACATATTAGTACCTAAATGGTTCATTTTAGAACCTTTTTGAAGGGTACTGTCCCAGTGACAGCTTTTGTACCTTTTTTTAGGCTTACACTGTAAGTGACATGAACAAAACCGAATTAAATGGTTAATCACAATTATTTACATGACAGTTCACCTTCAGCACAATATTTATGATCATAAATCAGGTCAGTATGACCAGGTCAGGTCACACATCCTTCATCTTTAGCTTTGCTGCTGATGTCAGAAGCGTTCACTGGAGCTGCAACACCATTACAACGATCAGAAATAATGACGTGTGTAGAGTGTCCTGGCCTACATTATGGCCCACATACGCTCTTTGTGGTCCAGATGAAAGTGTCCCGCTCTGCCTTTGTTCAGCTGAGAGCTTTAGTTGAGCGGTTCAGTGCAGATGTTGAGCTCAATCTGTCCAAACACTCTTGAGTTCAGTTTCTCTCAGCGGAAGAGCTTTAGCATTTTCTGGCCTCTCCGAACACCTATCATTGACTTTAACCCGTTTGTCCGGTCCAAAACACAGTCCTTTACGGTCTGGATCACTGAATGTATATTTATAGCATTCCTTGGCCACATTCAGGCTGACGGCTTTAAACAAAAAGGAAAGGCGTTTTTTTTCCTGCTCTTATTCATACATCGAGGCCTGTTTCTAACGCTGATCCTTGAGGAGTTCAAGGCGGATCCCGCTAGTTTAATGTCTGATGGATCTCTGTGTGGTTTCAGGCAGGCTTGATTCGCACTGATGATGAAGAGTTCTTCATCGAGCCGCTGGAGAAAGGTCAGCAGGAGGTCGAGGTCAAAGGTCGCGTCCACGTGGTGTACAGAAGATCGGCCATCAAAAGGGACAAGGGTCAGAGGCGAGATGACCTCCACAATGAAGGTGAGCAGAGGTTCTGATTCTGATTTAAAATGTGATTGAGAAAAAAAAATCCAGATCTGCACAATTTAATAAATCTGCCCAAAAATATGTATTATTATGTAGCAATATGATTTAAAAAATGCTAATTATTATTACTATTTACAAAATGGGAAATATTACTAATAACATTTCATTGTAAAATAAAAAATAATAATATTTGAGAACAATAATAATTATAATATTTTTTACAGTAGAACTGTATATAGAATTATTATATTATTATGTAGTATTATAATATTTATTACTAAATAAAAATATCAAACAAAATAAGAACCATTACTATTGTAATATATCACTGTAAAATAAAAAGTGTTTATTAAGAACAGTAATAATAATAATGAATTAATTACTAATTATTATTATTACTAAATAAAAATATTTAACAAAATAAGAATAATTTTACAGTATAACTATTAATAATTATATTATTATGTATTATTATATTTAAAACTAAATACAAATATTAAACAAATTACTAAACTAAATATTAAACAAAATAAGAAATATTAATATTTCACTGTAAAATACAAAATGTGTATTATTATTATATTATTGTTATTATAATTATTACTAAATATTTAACAAAACAAGAAATATTACTACTGTAAGATTTCATTGTAAAATATTATTATTTATTTAAGGACAATAATAATAACTTTACAACTATTAATAATAATTATAATAAAAACATTATAATTATTATATTACTTTGTATTATAATATTTATTACTAAATAAAAATATTAAATAAAATAAGAAATATTACTATAGTAATATATTTCACTGTAAAAAAAACGTGTATTAAGAACAGTAATAATAATAATGAATAATTAATTACAAATTATTGATCTATGGGTGTTTTATTTTCACAATTTTGTTTTTCCTTTGATAAAATGTGACTGAGACTTGAAAAGTAAGATTAGATATTTTTATTTAAAGGAATTAATTAATTAATTAATTATAAAAGCGATTTAAGGGAATAAAGAAAAAAAAGGAAGGCTTATAGCATTAGGTATTTTATTTTTAATTATGCATGCATTCTCTCTAAATGAATAAAGAAAATTATAGCATATTTTCAATTCAAAAAGGCAAAATATAATAAATGAATAAAAAAAGTTGAGTAATTTGCGTCACCGCATACTGTCTGTATGAACATTTCTATTGTAAAACAGTCAAATATTAAATGTTTATCTACTTACATTTTACCAGGCGTTCGAAAGTGCAGAACTCGGTGAGCTCGCGCAAAACAACATCTTCAGCACAGCGACTCATTTAAACGTCTCTGATTGGCCGATGCGTTCAACAGACATGTCTGTGATTGGCTACAATGCTCAACGCTGCAAAAGCACGTCGTAAGTGCAAAGGGAAGAATAAAAATAAAACCAGAGAATGTCTAATAAGGGGAGAACTTCCACTCTCAGTAAACTTCCGGCTTCTGAACTGGCTGCAGTTCCACTCTGGCTCCACATGAGGGCGCTCACAGGACGAGTGCAGAATGAATGGAGGTCTATGGCGCTATACCCCTCAAAATCCACTTTTCTCAGGATATCATTTTTTGTCTAGTAATTTGAATGTTGTATTCGAAAGGAGATGCAAAGAAATTACCAAATTACACACTGCTGGGTGTTAGATTTTTTAGAGTCACTTATTTACTTTAAAAAGTCTTTTAAAATGTCAATGACCTCATACACATCGTACGACCAGAGATACTGCTTTACAGCAATCCTTCAGTCACTCTGGTGCTTTCGCGCTCTGCACTTTCTTTTCTCTCGAGGCATCGACAGCACAGCTGACACAGGGAAACACACGTGCTAGAAGAGCTTTTGTTTTTTTGTTTTAAAAGACCATCAAGCGGTATCTCTGCTCGTAATCAGTCCTTCACTGACCAATCAGCGTTCATTAGCAGAATGCTAGCGTGTTATGGGCAACAACAACTCAACCTGTAAGAAATCAAAAGGACATAAGTACTCGTTCATTCAACTTTCGACCTAAAACCCATGTTGAACTTGCAAAACCTACAATCAAATCTGAGATTTCTCAACGGCAATCGGGTGAAAGAGACACATTTAGCCGTCTAGCTCCATAGACTCCCATTCATTCTGCACTCATGGGCGATCGCCCCCAGTGGAGCTCTGGTGGAACTACAACCAAAATTCGGTACAATAGGACTTAATAGGAAGTGGCCAGGCTCTCCGTAGACGGGCTCTGGTAAAACTGTAATATGCACTTTTCATGATTAGGTAATCGCGGCTGCTGTAATCTTATTCACATTAGTTTTTCTGATTAATTGTTTTGCTCTATGAGAAAGACAAGGTAACGAAATATTCTGGGCTTTACTATAAACATCTTCATCGACACATGAAATTAAAATCAAGCATCCTGTGAGACTCTCAGCAGGTTCAGATGTATTGCTCAGTAAATGTTCATCTGAGAGTCTCATTATTGAAGCGCTGAACTCAGAAGTACAAACTGATGGAGTCACTCGAGGAACTGCAGGATTTTACAGCATTAAAGCATCTCTCCGGTGCCGTAAACTCAGTTCCGCTCCTCAGACTGTCAGAGAGCAAACCCTGTCCAACGACTCTGAGAAAGAGATCTGCACTGGCCTGACAGATCATTCAGCGCAGATTCCTCTATCGGATTCATTATATAGTTTTGTTAACATTGAAAACTCTAGTACAAAGACTATAGTGGTTCCATGGTAATACTTAAATAAAGTTAAGTTTCAGAAGGTCAGTAAAAATGTATAATCTTATTCAGCAAGGACTCTTCAAACTGATCAAAAGTGACAGTAAAGACATTTATAATGTTACAAAAGATCCTATTTCAAATAAACGCTGCTCTTTTGAACTTTCTATTCATCAAAGAATCCTAAAAAAAAAAAAAAAAAAAAACGAAAAATGAAATGTTTCATCATATTAGAGTGATTTCTGAAGGATCATGTGACACTGAAGACTGGAGTAATGATGCTGAAAATTCAGCTTTGATCACAGGAATAAATTACACTTTATTATATATTCACATAGAAAACAGCTGTTTTACATTGTAAAAATATATCACTATTTTACTGTATTTTTGATCAGATAAATTCAGCTTTAGTACAGCAGAAGAGACCTTTTCAAAAACAATCTAAAAACTTTTGTTCTGAATGATTATCATATTCATGTATCGTGGTATAATTAATAGAATACCATAATAGTACCTCGGTTCATCTCCGTAAAACATAGGGGGCCCTATCTTGCAGCCAGCGCATGTTTCATTCCTATTTCTCACCCGCGCACAGCGGACTTTTCCCTCCACAGACGCACGTCGGTAAATTAGGGAATGAACTTGCGCTCCCGGGGGCGGTTCAGCGAAGAGAGGAGGCGTGTTCCGGCGCAAACGTTCCCTGGTGCTATTTTGCAGTTTCAGAAAACAATTCCGTCACTGACCAGGAGAAACCTCGTCTAAAGTCAGCGGCGCGTTACGCATGTTATTCAGAGGCTATTTTAAGGGCGCATGCTTGGCCATAATCAATGTAGCAATGTAGCAAAAATATTACCACATGAGGGAAATCACTGTTGTGTCCATGAAGATGTGAAAAAATAGGCATAAATCTAGCTTACACATTTACCCAAATTATCATCCGCCTGTTTAACCGAAGCTAATCTGGGTGTGTTTCTCCATCCCCAATGTCACTTCTCTGTGTTTTACGGCCCTGGCGAGAGCGTCGGTCTCCTCGGCTGTGAACCGCTCCTGACAAATCCGCCGTTATAATAGCAATCCGCCATGGAACAAGCGCGCCTGCTCTTAAAGGGAATGTGAGATGTCGCTCTGATTGGTTTATTTCACGTTACGCCCAAACCACACCTATGAGTAATGAAGCTCTTCAGACCGACACATTTTAGATTTGCGTCGGGCGCAAGAGTCATTTATCCCGCCGGTATAACAGCAACAGCGCCCGAGACCCGCCCACAAAGTTACTTGGGTTTCGGGTTTGATACTTGCGTTTCAGATCGTTAAAATAGGGCCCGGAAAGAAACTTCCTGAACTAGATTGTTGCTTCAGCACTTCCACTATTTATAACTGTCACTCAGACACTAAACTGTCGCTTTGTCAGTGTTTATTCCCCGTGAAAACCGTCTGTGCGTGAATCATTAACTGACAATCCGTGTCCGACTGTCCCGTGGACCTTCGTTTAGACAATGACATGATGCAAGTGATGTGAAACAGCAGAAGTGGGAGAACTGTGTGTGTGTGTGTGTTGTGATGTTCCCGTGGACAGGAATGCTTTATAATAGATACACATGAGAGTGATGCAGAAACAGTGTAATACTCCACTACTGAGTCCAGGTTATGAAAGGATTAGTTAGTGTGAAGTGCAGTTCAGCTGTTTTCAGGTTACTGTGAGAAACTGCTCTATGAAAACGCTAATAATTATAATAAAAATACGGTTTTGCAGCTGTACGGCTCTTTAATGCTCCACACCTGCAATCCGGCGAGAGTGTAATGATGGTCCGAAGTCTAGACCGGCCTCTGACGTCTGTGAAATTATAAGAGAATGTCAATGTAAATACCATATGTCATGAGTTTTATGGAGAGTGCCAGAAGTCCTGACATTTCTGCGCTTTAATATTTACCTCTGCTGTGCATTTCTGGAGCTGGAATAGTTTTACTCGACCTTCTGGAGTCTGAGATTTCTGACCTTCGGTTACGTATTCAGAGGTTGGATATCATCGCTTTCCCTTTGTGTCGTTCTAGTCATGCTGAATTCTTCATGCAAAAATAATACATATGAAATAAACCTATAGTGGGCTGCTACTGCATCTAAAAAGCACAAAATAGTTCACTAAAACCATAAAAAAAATGTTGAAATGAAAAAAAAAAAAACATGAACTAAAATAAAAACAAACTCTAAATATTAATTAAAACTTCACTTTTTTTGGACTAAAATTCAATAAAAATCTCAATGAAAGTAAAATAATTCTGGTACTGGTGCAGAGAAATATTGGGTAAAATGACTCGCCTGTAATGCATTGTGTTATTGTTATTGAATTCACACACACACACACACACACTAGCCCGACCCCTAAACCTACCCATCACACACAAACACATACATTAACCTGACCCATCACACACAATTTTCTGCATTTTAAAATTTGAACAAAAAACTCATTCTGTATGATTTATAAGCTTGTTTCCTCACAGTGACACGAGTCCCCATGAGTGTTGAAGTTCCCACTGGGATAGAAAAACGAACACACACACACACATACATAAAGGCAAAAATGTAAATGTCTTCTCTGCTCAGGAAACATGACGCTGTCTCAGACTTTAAGTGATCTCAGAAGGCAGGATAGTTTCAATGTCTACCTTCCGGAACTGACTTCAGGATCAGGATCAGGATCACGCCTGTGCTCGAAGTTTAGAAACACAGCCACGCATCTCATCTTTAAGCATCAAACGAGCGTCTCTTCTTCTCTTGTGTTCACTTCTCTCGTTCTGAAACGTGACACAACCTTTAATCTTTCACGTCTGCATTTATTCATCAGAATGTGAATAATGTGTGCTGTGATCTGTGGAGACACCAGACGGCGAAACACACTCCTGAAATAAAGTCTTGCTTTATAATGAATGTTGATTGATACATAACACTTCAGAGAAGTGAAGTCTTCAGAGAAGTGTTATGTATCAATCAACATTCATTATAAAGCAAGACTTTATTTCAGGAGTGTGTTTCGCCATCTGGTGTCTCCAGGCAGATTTCTTTTTGAAGTTTCTGTTGACAAACTTTTCTTTAGTCTTGACTGAATGCCGTTATATTTTGGGGAAGACGAGGTGATGAACGTGACTGATGATGATGTTTGATTTCTTGCTAGTTGATCATTCACCAGTATTTTAGAAAACCCATCGTAAATGTTATCGCCCATTGATATATTGAAAGTTGAATATCCATTACATTTCCCTGCATACATACATTACATATAAAAAAAAAAAAAAAAAAAAAAAAAAAAAAAACATGAACTAAAATAAAAACAAACTCAAAATGTTAATAAAAACTTCACATTTTTTTGGGAATAAAATTCAATAAAAATCTCAATGAAAGTAAAATAATACTGGTACTGGTGCAGAGAAATATTGGGTAAAATATTCTGTTTTGAACACTCACCTGCAATGCATTGTGTTCTTGTTATTGAATTCACACACACACACACACACACACACACACACACACACACACACACACACACACACACACACACACACACACACACACCTGGTTCACTATCTTTGTGACTCTCCATAGACGTAATGGTTTTTATATTGTAAAAACTGTATATTCGCTCTCCTCACACAAACCCTACTTCTAAACCTACCCATCACACACACACACACACACACACACACACACACTCACACACACACACAGACACACACGTGAAGCTCTATATATCAAATCTCAACTGTTTGATTGCTTGTACTGTCGTAAAATGTAACTATATCATCGCCCAGGTGTAATTTGCTAAATGCATTTATAAGATATTATAGACATCAACATCATGATTTCTGTAAAGCTGCTTTGAAACAGTGTGTGTAGTGAAAAGCGGCATACAAATACATTTGTAAACAAACTTGTGTTGTTGTTTTCAGTGACGGACTTCGGGATCGCCGAGCTTCCCAACGCTCTGGACGCGGTGGAGGAGAAACTGTCGGAGACGGAGCGCAAACGCAGACACACGAAGAAAGACGACTACAACATCGAGGTGCTGCTTGCGGTGGACGACTCGGTTGTGCGTTTTCACGGCAAAGAACACGTGCAGAACTACGTCTTGACGCTGATGAACATAGTAAGTGAATGAAGTTGCAGTTTCACTGTATTTAAAGTCTTGATGTTGTTTCAGGCTCTACTAGAACAGGTTTTCCTGCTTGAATGTCGATTATTCTCCTCATATTCTCCATTGTTGCGGCTCCTCTCTTCCCAGTCTAGCTTACTCTTCAAAAACGACACAAACTAAAAGACGTAAATGACATTTGTATGTATTCTGAATAAAAGACACAGGTTGTACTGAATGTCAGCTTATATTCCTCAAGATCAGGATTTATTGAGTCCACATGTCATGCAAACGAGAAACTCTTCTTCTAACCACAGGAGATCTGTCGTTCAAACACACAACTCTGCGATGCTGTTTGCGAATGTTCGTTAGAACGATGGTTTTGGTAAACACCGACTCGTTGAACTGCTGATAACGACAGACCATAGTTGGCTAACGATGCTTTTGGGAAACACACTCCTGTTTACTTCCTGTCTCTATGAAGCCCCTCCTTCTGAAAAGCGCACTGTGCTCTGATTGGTCGGCCGGAGCAGTGTGTTGTGATTGGTCAAGCACTTCGAGTGTGTTTGGGAAATGCCCCGCCCCTTACCATAATCACCAGTTTAACACACTACTAACTAACTCAACCAGGCCCCGCCCCTTTATTCTGCATATTAATTATTATAATGAGGAATATTGTGACGTGTTCGTTCCCGGAAGAAACTCAAGACCACAATGGAGGCGTTTCAGGAGTTCAGAAACACTGACACTGATATAGAGAAGAACTCCCGAAACCTTTCTAATGCTCAAACACCAACATTACACACTCAAGAGAGATGAACATGGAGGAAAGCAGAATAGGTGCTTTTTAATGAAGAAATGCACAGTAAATAACCTCTCCCGCTCCACTAGTTTGGTTCTCAAACCAAATGTGCACAAGCAGCACACGTCAGTCATGACTCTTTACCCATGGTTCACTGCTCATGTTGCTGTCGGGAAGCTGTGGGAGGATTACTAGAGAGAGAACGAGAGAAAAGACTGTTACACACACGTCCCACCAGGTCCTGCCACCTTAATCTACTTACGTACGCAAAATCCCTCCAATCAGATATTTACAGGAGCTGTTTCACTCCGTGACAGTTACGGTTAGGAGCGCAGCGGTGGACTGATCCCATTCACATACACACACACTCACACACACACACACACATACAGGAGCGCAGCGGTGGACTGATCCCACGCTAGACCAGTGACTGAGCTGACGGAGACCAGGGTTCATGGGTCCAACACACACACACACACACACACACACACACACACACACACACACACACACACACACATTCTTGTACATCTATCTTTATGAGGACATTCATTGACACAATGCAATCTCTCGCCGCTTACCCTAACCTTACCCATCACAACTAAGTGCCTAACCCGACCCCTGACCCTAAACCGACCCTTGACCTCATTATAACCTTATCCCTAAAACCAAGTCTTGACCCTCAAACACTTTAAAGGCTCTCAGAGACTGAGGACCGGCCAGCATGTCCTCACTTTACTCTCTCTGTCCTCACTCCACTGGTCTAAAACTCAGACTGGTCCTCACAAAGATAGTTGTACAAGTACACACACACACACACACACACACACACACACACAGATATATGTTTAGCTAGCTATCTAAAGGAGGACATTACATAAAAAAGTAAAAACAAAAGTATGAGTTCCATGTTTAAATCAGCTGTTTTCTATGTGAATATATAGTAAAGTGTAATTTATTCCTGTGATCAAAGCTGCATTTTCAGCATCATTGCAGTTTCTTGTATAATTTAACAAAAAAGCATCTGGGAAGTCTTAACAAGAGTTTGATATTTTAAGTTTATTTGCAAGGTTTATTTATTTATTTGCAAACTATGCAAGGTTATACATTTCATTGCATTGTATTATTTGCATTTAGCATCATTTTTCTCTGCCTGTCAGAACAGACTGTGCACTATTTTTGTAAGCGCAGGTTTTCTTAGTTTCGAAGTCATTTGTGCTGTGGACGACGTTCCCACTGGGAGGGTTTGTTGAATTCAGCTCGCTTCTAGTGACAGCTTCATCCTCAAATCATACACATACACAGAGTCTCTGGAGTGTGTGTTTGTGCGTTGAGCTTAATAGTGAGAAAGATGCTTTCTTTTGGCTCTATCATCTTTATCACTGGCTGATCAGCCGAGGTTTCCATGTTCAGATCTTCAATAAAGTTAGGTATGTTAGACATACGGAAGCAAGATAAATCACTCTCCACTTTGTGTTAAGCTTCTCTGCTCGGCATTGTGGGTGTTTTAGTGTCTGGAGACTGATTTCTGGACGGTGGACGATGCTTGCGTTGAGAAACGGCCCAGGTTTGGTCCTGCGTTGGTGTTGCTGTTTGCTGACCAGCGATGCTCAACGCCTTCAGAGAACAGCTGCGTTTCTCATCACTGCGAGAGAATCAACATGTGTTTGAGCGTTCAGGAGCACTGGTTGTGAACTCGTCTAGTTTTGATATCAGAAGATTAGCCTCAGTGAAAACATTTGATGTCTGCATGCTGAATATTACTCATTAAACTAGATCTCTAGGGCTGCAAATGAATGTTGACGAGAAGAGGCATGGTCGACCAAATTTTAATTAGTTGGTTAGTCGCAGAAAAAACACCGGAAGTGGTGTAGTCACGCAGTCAATGTCGGACAGGTCGTTAATATGGCTGGACCATGTGGTAATTATGTTGAAAATGTTTCCAATCCAATCATTCACTGACCTCAAGCATGGCTTATAATTTGAAACATGGAACACATGGAACACATTAATTTGGAACACAAATTAAGATATTTTTGATGAAATCTGAGAGCTGTCTCACTTTATTCAACTATTCATTTTTCCACTCATGATGGGGGAGGAGAGAGAGGGAGCCAATCAGCAGTAGGGGGCGTGCCCACTCATGATGGGGAGGAGAAAGAGTGAGCCAATCAGAAGTAGGGGGCGTGCCCACTCATGATGGGGAGGAGAAAGAGTGAGCCAATCAGAAGTAGGGGGCGTGTCCACTCATGATGGGGAGGAGAGTGAGCCAATCAGAAGTAGGGGGCGTGTCCACTCATGATGGGGAGGAGAAAGAGTGAGCCAATCAGAAGTAGGGGGCGTGCCCACTCATGATGGGGAGGAGAAAGAGTGAGCCAATCAGAAGTAGGGGGCGTGTCCACTCATGATGGGGAGGAGAGTGAGCCAATCAGAAGTAGGGGGCGTGTCCACTCATGATGGGGAGGAGAGAGAGTGAGCCAATCAGTAGTCGGGGCATGTCCTTTCATGATGGGGGAGGAGAGAGAGTGAGCCAATCAGCAGTAGGGGGCGTGTCCACTCATGATGGGGGAGGAGAGAGCCAATCAGCAGTAGGGGGTGTGTCCACTCATGATGGGGGAGGAGAGAGCCAATCAGCAGTAGGGGGCGTGTCCACTCAGAGAAAGAGGGAGATTTTACTGTAGAAAGAGAGATGTCTGAGAGACATTACAAAAGAGAAAAGGTCAGCGGAATATCACTGGGTTTTGATCAGGCAAGAGCTTTCGTTCCCACGTTAAAATGAGTAAATATTTCCAGCGCTGGAGAGACACAAGCGGGATTGCCTGAAAACAGACGCTGAGGTTGCCTTGTTTCTACTCCATATGTGAGTAACATTGGTTTTGCTGTTTCACAGAACCAAGATATGCTGTTGTTGTAATGTTAGCTCTAGTAACGGGACAGTTTAGAGTGTCAGTGTTTGTCTGGAGCTGCTGGCCACTAATTGCTTGTATGTTAATTTTTTGTTCTTCCTTGTCATTTGTTTGTCATCTTCACTATGAAGCATTATTTCGCTTCGCTTCAGCTATGATAAAGAAAAGAGACATCCACTCTTGCATTGCATGTCAGTGCATGTTGGGGGCGGAGCAATAAGGGGGAGGGGCGTGTCTGTTTGGGTTGATGTCAAATATAAACACTGTTTCTCAGAAATCACTTACTGCACCTTTAATGTGCATTTCTCTCTATAGGCGCATCCACTATAATGTGGAGATAACGAGTCAGCAACGATTTCAATGACGAATCGACAACAGCTTAGAAAACATAAGTTTATTAATAAATTATTAAAATGTTCACTCAGTCTCCTTTGTTTTTTCCAACACATTCATAACCATTACTTTAGCTGGTGCTCTGCAGCTTTATGTGTGCGCTTGAGCGCTTAATATTTATTATTAGTAGGACAGTTTTAAAACTCAAACCTATTCTATATGCCACCAAATCATGAACGTGCAACTAGTCGACTAATGGCTTAAATGAACGACTACGAGTCGACTAGAAAAATCAGCCCTATACTTTTCCAGCGGTGGCCTTATTTCTGTCTAGCCTCCGTTCAGCTCCTGTCAGGAGAAACTGTGTGTTTTTCTACCCAGGTGTCTGTCAGACGTTCATGTTCTCTTGTGACTGATGGCCTGACATGTGTATATGTGTCCTGTAGAGACTGAGGCGGCTTTCCAGAGCTCGCTCGAACCTTTCGCCGTAAATAAACACAAACGAGCCTCTCGTGAAGGTCGTCAGACGGGGTCTCACCTCATAAATTCGCAGACACTTTTACAAATAATGGAAGCGCATGCTTTCATCACGGGGGGAGGCGTGTTGCATGTCTCCTTTCAGTCCAGAGAGGCTGTTTACGGATCTTCGGGGCAATGGAGCGAGTCATCAGTGCATGTCTGGATCACAACACGCCGCTCCGTATCCGCTCGCATCGTTCCAGACAAGTGTCAGCATGACGGGAAGCCGATCACGTCACGCAGAGCCTGCAACCTAAACCTGGACGTAATTACAGTCTGTGTACATTCCCAGATGGAGGAAGAGTTTGTTTTAGCTAGTTCTAAAGTTTGAAGTTTGTTGCATTGCTGACAGACATTAGGGGTAATCAAACAGAACGCGTTTATTTGCATCTAGAGATGCATTTTTTTAAAAGTTGAACATTTTTAGAGTGTCATGTCATGCAAGACAAACGGTCAAACAAGCCCGTCTAAAGCATGTTCACACAGAAAAACAGAACAACAGTTCTTAATGCACATTCCTGGTCTTATTGTGAACGATTCATCCGTGCGTGTTACATTTACATTGCAGTGTCGGTCTTTGTGATTTTGCATAAAAATATAACTCGCTCTGCATATTGGGCATTATTCCTGTGGCTCAAACAGTAGTTGCTAGCTACGAAAGTCATAGTTTTGATTCCCAGACAATGCATGAATTTAGTAAAATGTATTCCTTGAATGCAATGCTTTAGATATACATGTCTGCCAAAGGCATGAATGTAAATGTAATGTACATGTAAACAAGTTTCCTTTTCAGTAAAAGTCAATAGGATCCAATGTTGTTTGTCACATTCCTCACTGCATTTTTCTGTTGAATATCCAGTTTTACTTGTAAGTGTCATATTGCTGTTACGAGTGCCGATTTTAGAGCAGAAATGCTTTCGAAAAGATGTTTTTTTGTATTTTATTTGACTAATTAGCTTGTTTCAGGCAGTCAGGCACTCATAACTCATTAAGCCAGATGTGATTGAAGTGGTCAGAGAGTTGATTTGCGCTCTGGCAGAGTTGATGACAACATGTGATGAGTGGTGTGTGAACGTGATGTTGTGAATAATTACAATCCTCATCATTTGTAAAGAACAGAAATGAAGAGGTGGAGCTTGTTGGAGCTGTGTGTAAGTAGTTCTTCTAAACATTATATATAACATTAAAGTGGCTCCTCAGTGTCTCACAGTGTCTGTTCCTATCAGTTTATGTTGTTGCCAAGTGATTTGGTCACAGCTGGTCAGGAGAAAAACATGCTGTAAATTTAGTGTAAGGCTAAAAAAAAAAATTGAATTGTGTAAATATATATTTAATTGTGTAATCGTGATTACGATTTAAAATGCAATTTGAAAATTTGCTGTGCTTTTTTGTAGAGCTGCACAATTTGCACAAATAAATTATTATTATAATTATTATTATTAAATAAAAATATAAACTTGTTAAATCAAAACAAAATACGATCTATACTGTAAAATACAAATATATTATTTAATTAAATTTATATAATAATAATCACAATTTGGCCAAAATTTGGTGATTATAAATCAATATGGCTATAAAAAATAATAATAATAATAATATTAAAATGATTTAAAATGCAATAAAAACATTCTGTGCTTGTTTGTAGATCTGCACAATTTGGCCAAAATACTTATATCAATATATTTACAATAAAAATAATATCATATTAGTATTATAAATCAATAGCTATAAAGTAATAATAATAATAATTAGTAGTAGTAGTAGTTGTAAATAAAAATATAAAGACTGCTAAAAAAAAAAAGAAATAAAATAAAAAATAGAGTATTTCATAATAATAATAATAATTTAATTTTACATACTTATTACTTAATTTTTAAATGTTTTTATTTTGACGGAAAACTGCAAGAATCCCTTAAAGCTTCTCTTTTGGTTTGTGAAGATGGTTGTTTTACTCTGAAACACGCAGCGCATATATTGTTAATTATATTGAATTAAATCGCCACATTGTGATTTCAGATTTACTTGGATGAATCGTGCAGCTCTTCTTCAGAGTCCCATTGTTTATTTTGTGTTTATTGTCTTCCTTTGTTTTTGAATCAGTTCTTTCCTCTGTGTGTGTAAGTCTGTAAATGTGGAGTGTTGTTATCACAGGTGTGCTGTAAAGGTGACCTTACCGAGAAGACGGGAAACTCAGGAGGGTTTAACCTTAACCGAGTCCTTCAGCGCTATATTACCCATAATCCCCAGGCAGATCTTCAACCCTCACTCTGGGCCAAACCAGCATGAGGCACAAAAGCAGAGCCTGAGGAAACCAAGGCCGTGTGTTTAACCAGAATGCGTGTGTAAACTCTGTGACCCCGGCTGCCGGATCAAGAGTTTGTCAAGTGTCTTTCCTGATTTATGGAAAAAAGATCAGCGCTGTTTTCCCTCCGCGCTCGAACCCGAGAGCGATCGAACACGGACAGAGTTTGGCTCGAATTCCTTTAACTGCGTGTCACACGTCAGACTTTTTTTGTTGGTCAGACATTTTTGGCATTGCATAATAACAAACTGTGGTGAAGTGTGGCTTTTTAAAGAAGAAGAAGAAGAAGAAGAAGACGCTGCAGAATCAGAGTCACTCTTCATCGAGCTCAAAGAAATTCCATGTTTTTTCAATTTTGTTGTGGCTTTCTGGCTTTAACTTCACATTGGGAAGTTGAAGCCAGAAAAACATTTTTGACATTTTTGGAGTGTTTTACAAGAAAATACCATTTCAAATTTCACGTTTAATTTAGTGTGACTTAGTGTTTATTTGTGTTACATATAATTCACTTGTGTTGCATTAAGTTGTTTCAAAGTAAATCCTACCTACAGTTTTTAAACTGGATTAATATTTCACAATTATACCGTTTTTACTGTATTTTTGATCAAATAAATGCAGCTTTGGTGAGCAGTAACATAAAAAAAAAATCCTCAAAGTCCCCCTGTAATCAATAATTTGAACCCTTAAAACTCATCTTTGATCACTAAAATTACATATTTAAAGTTTTTTACTTAAAAAATGTTTCTTCATGCCTTAAAATATCTTGAATGTAACTCGACACCCTTGCCTCATTTAGTATGCGCGGCTCTATGAATATGCAAATGAGCCCCGCCTCCACTCACTCCCTCAGCTCAGAGATCCACTGGTTGACGATCACACGTTGATCTGATTGGTTACAAGGTAGTTTGTGACGTCAGAAACACCAGCGATTTCAAAGCGTGTTTTTGAGACTGTCTTTGGTTCACTGCAGTTTTAAGGAGGAAATACTCAGCAATGGTGTCGACTTATGAACTTACACATGATTCGTCTTAAAGCATATTAAAAACACCACATAGACACATAAACAAACAACATTAAAAACTTGATCTTCACCACAGTTAACGTTATGTAGCCCAGGCAGAAAATGATGGAGAAAATTATATGAGAGATCATAAAGATCATTTTGATGAGTTCCGGCGTGTTCTTGCATTTCGGTAATGATGACAGTAGATGATCTGAAGAAGAAAGCTGACCGTAGATGAAGACTCAGTATAGCGCCTCCTTGTGGCGACACTGAGAATGCAGCGTTTGCTGGTGTGTCATGTATGTTGTGATGGATTGAGAACACGCCAGCATGTGAATGTGCTTCCAGAAGCGTGGCGGGTGGTCTGGCGCGTCGCAATAATGTTCCACTGGAAACAGAAATCTCTCCACAGTCTCTCTGTTTCCAGCTGTGTTTATGAGACTGTATTTCACGTCACACTATCTGTGTTATATTACACATTTGACACGTCATTAAACAGTGTTCATTCACGTTCCTATATCCTCAGAGACTAAACGAACATGCTGCACTTTGTGTGGTGTTTGTGATAAAGCCTCTAAAACGAAGTATTAGCATTGACTCGCATCCCTCACATTTTCTTCAGAAATTAATTAGTTTTTTTATTTTTTATTTGTTGTTTGTGTAGTCGGTGTTATAAATGTGGACATTTTGTACCTTAAATGATGGTAAACGTGCTAATAGCCAGTCAAAATTTAAAAAATGTAAAAATATTTTTGATAAAAGTCTCTTCTGCTCACCATGGCTGCATTTATGTGATCAAAAATATTGTAAAAAAAAAAGTGAAATATTTTTACAGTTTAAATCAGCTGTTTTCTATGTGAATATATAGTAAAGTGTAATTTATTCCTGTGATCAAAGCTGAATTTTCAGCGTCATTACTCCAGTCTTCAGTGTCACATGATTGTCATGATTCCGGTCTTGTGAGGACTTTTATGTTATTTCCTGTTCTGTGCCGTGTTTTGTAGTCCTTTGTAGTCTTTCTTGTCGATTAGTTCATGATTGTTCCCAGGTGTGTCTTGTTCGCCAATCTCCCGTTGAGTGTGTATATCCAAGTGTTTCTCATGTTCTCTGTCTGGGGGCTGTTCCATAAACCAAGATTAGAGTATAAGCCAGGCTTATTTCGGTTAGTCAGGCTTATTGTCGGTGGATTCTGTTTCATAAAGCAAACTTAAAATAGTTCAAACTCAGTTACCCTGGCAACTTATGCTGGGAAACTAGCCTGGTCCAGGGCAGGCTAACTGTCAGGCTAAGCCTCAGCTGTTACACAGATCCTCTAACACTGACCAATAGGAACACAATGATATTACCACTGACACTCTCTCATACCATTATTGGACTTTATTAACCAATATTAGTCCAAAAATAAATACACAGTATACAGAAAATCAACTTAAATAAGGCAACAATGATAAATTAGACAATATAGACCTATATATAGATAGATAGGTAGATAGATATATAGATAGATAGATAGATAGATAGATATACAATATATATACTACAGGTTTTCTTTTTTTACTGGCTGAATGTTTTGTGCCCAAGATTTAATTAGATTGTTTTAAAGATTTATGAATACATTTCTCTCTGGTTTTGTTTGGCAGCTGTAGTACATGTTTATGATTAGAAGAACATTAGAACACAATCTGAAAAAAGCTTTGTAAAGCAGAAGTTAAAATCACAAAATTAAAAATAAATAATTACAAAAGCACAGTATAAATTTTAACTGGTAAGATGAATCTGAGCTTAGTAATTGACAGTATATTAGCCTACATTTGATTTACCCCATTACAATAGTCCCTTTACAGTTATTGCTATCATAAAAATATACACACAGGTTTAAATTCTAAATAAGGCACATCTAATATATATATATATATATATAATTTACTATATTATTTCTTTCAATTCAAACACATTTAACACAATTATACAAATGGACAGTTCCTTTAAAGACATATTTTCACCCAATAAATATTCCTTATTTTTCCTTCTACTTTTTTTCTTTTGTGATAATACCCACCAACACAACAGCCTAAAAAACACATGATTAGAACAATAACCAAAAAGTACATAGTTAGACACTTTTACATATTATTTTTAGGGGGAAAAGACAAAAAACAATAAATAAATAGTAATAAAAATTTAACATTCACATATTTATATCAAACTCTTATAATGACACATAATTCCTAATAGTTATTCAAGTAATATTATTTGAATATCAAATATTCAATATTAAATTAGTAAATAAATAAAATAACAAATAACTAGAAATAAAAGGGAGGAGGGTTATATAAAAATGTAGTTAATGTAGGCTAATATATATTCCTTTATTTTATGGAATATTCTTTGATTTTAGAGTTGCACATATCTTTTCAAAATGTATACTTTTGCTCTTAATTTCATGTTATCCTCTCCATAATGTACTTTAGAAACTAAATCTACTCATTTAAAACGGGGGATTCTTGCTTTCTCCAAAAAATTATTGCATTAAAAGCTGTAATTCTCAGCATTCTAAATAAGTATACATCATCTTTATTAAGTAGCATAGGTCCTATACCCAAAACTATATTTTGTATCTTTATATATTTAGTTTCTTAAAAAAAATCTTCCCTGAATTAGGCTACTTCTGTTCACTGAAGTACTTCTGTTCGCTAGAAGTTCACTGCAACTTATCCAACATCCTAAAGATAAATTATTATAATTAGAAGATATTTCTAGTGTTATTAAATATCGCATATTAATTTTCCAAGCAAAATGTATATTTTAGTCAGAATTATTGTGCTCCTATATAGCGCATGCGCGCAGCAGCGCTCGTTCAATATGAAGATTAGCAGCAAAATGGATACATTTGCATGACTTTCTAACATTTACAGATGGAGAATATAACTGTAAAATGTAAGTTTTGCACTGGGGGGGGGGGGGGAACATGTCACAAACGCATAAAACAGCACAAAATATACGCTGTTTGATGGTGGATCGATTTGATCTGTGATCGACCTCTAGGGCTGCTTCAGAAACGCGTGCACACGCAATTATCTAGACTAGATAAACCTGGATCAAATTAGTGAGATTGCGTGAGCTTCAATTACCTTTTATGGAACCACTTTAGCCCCAACTCATTTGTTAGGCTCATTCAAGTCCGGTTTTGGAGTTTAATCCCCGCTTTTCTAAGCGGCTTTTATGGAACAGCCCCCTGGTGTTGTCCTTCTGTGGATGTTATGTGTGTGCGTTTGTTGTCGGTTTTGTCTGCATTGATCAGTTTTGCCTGGATTTACTTGTATTATGTTTGTTTGAATAATGTTTGCTGCATCTGGATCCCACTCTCGTTCCTCTGAAACCGCCACCGTTACAGTCATCCTTCAGAAATCAGTATAATATGATGATTTGATGCTCAGTTATTAATTTGAAGTGTACGAGTGTATGTTTATCATATTTGCATACCGTTATTACTGTAGTGTTTTTTGGTAGTTGTTTGTTAGTTCATGTTCCTTCCTTGCGCATTTATTGAGTTTTTTTTAAATTAGAGTTGACATTAAAGGGTTAGTTCACCCAAAAATGAAAATTCTGTCAGTAATTACTCACCCTCATGTTGTTCCAACCGCGTAAGACCTTCGTTCATCTTCGGAACACAAATTAAGATATTTTTGATGAAATCTGAGCCATGTCTCACTCCTCCATAGGCTGCTATGTGTCCGAAACTTGCTGGCCCAGAAAAGTTATTAAAGAGATTGTTAATATAGTCCAAGTAACTCCAGTGGCTCAATCTTAAGTATATCAAGCAACGAGAATACTTTTTGTGCGCAAAAACAAACAAAAATAACGACTTTATTCCACTTTTCATTTCCTTCTCTCTGGGCCTCGTAGTGTTTTTGCGCTGCGCGTCTGTGTTGCACGTCATCACGCATCACACACATGACCGGCGTTGGCCAATAGTGAGCCTACGTGGTGACGTGTAACACAGACGCACTGCGCAAAAACACTACGCGAACCAACTAGAGGTCCAGAGAGAAGGAAATGAATAGTGGAATAAAGTCGTTATTTTTGTTTGTTTTTGCGCACAAAAAGTATTCTCGTCGCTTGATATACTTAAGATTGAGCTACTGGAGTCACTTGGACTATATTAACGATCTCTTTAATAACTTTTCTGGGCCAGCAAGTTTCGGACACATAGCAGCCTACGGAGGAGTGAGACATGGCTCAGATTTCATCAAAAATATCTTAATTTGTGTTCCGAAGATGAACGAAGGTCTTACGCAGTTGGAACAACATGAGGGTGAGTAATTACTGACAGAATTTTCATTTTTGGGTGAACTAACCCTTTAATTTCTATGTTGGTTATTGACACAACACAAAACACAAAAATATGAACTGTTCGCATTATGAAAATTAATTATGAGCCAAATGTGAAGTTTATTTTCATTATTATTATTAATTCTCTCTTTTCCGGTCATTTGTTTCACTCTTGACTGTGATCATTTTTCATTTTGTAATTTAAATGATTTTTGGTTTTTCGTTCTTACATAAATAAATAAAAAATCATCAGGCTTGTTTGTGGATATCATCCAAAATGTTCAGTCTGTAAAGTGGGTCATAAACTCTGTTTTACTCTGACTTTAAGGGTTTTCAATGAGTTCTGCATAGTTTAGATTTTGAGCTTCATATGCATTCAGATCTCATTTTTCTCCCTTCTTTTCTGTGTCCGCAGGTTGATGAGATCTACCACGACGAGTCTCTGGGAACCAACATCAACGTTGTGCTGGTCCGAATGATCCTGGTGGGATATCGTCAGGTGAGCGTCGAGCATGAACACTTATTTAAAGTCACCCTAGTCAATCATTTGATCCATTAAAACTCATCTTTGATCACCAAAATTACATATTTAAGTGTTTTTACCTTGAATAAAAAATCTCTTAAGGCCTTAAAATATCTTGAATGTAACCCGACACGCTTGCCTCGTTTAGTATGCGCGGTTCTATGAATATGCAAATGAGCCCCGCCTCCACTCACTCACTCAGCTCAGAGATCCACTGGTTGACGATCACACGTTGATCTGATTGGTTACAAGGTAGTTTGTGACGTCAGAAACACCAGCGATTTCAAAGCGTGTTTTTGAGACTGTCTTTGGTTCACTGCAGTTTTAAGGAGGAAATACTCAGCAATGCTGTCGACTTATGAATTTACACATGGTTTGTCTTAAAGCATATTAAAAACACCACATAGACACATAAACAACATTAAAAGCTGGATTTACACCACAGGGGGACTTTAAACAGCACAGACAGAAACCATTGACCCAGTGTTCATTATATCAGGATCAGTCGATCACCGGCTGTGCGTTTGCGCCTACGTGCCTTATTAAAGAGAAGTTATTAAAGCTTTCTGTGTAATAGTAGAGGTGTTATTATTTGGCTAGTAACTCGCCATCTGGAAGACGCAGCTGTAAAACACACTCGATATCAGAGAAGAAGGACACAACCTGCTCTCACATCTGTTTGCTAAAGATAGAGACTAAAGAGAGACTGCACGGTAAAACGTGCATCAATAAGTTATGACAACTTATGTTTTTACATTGTTTCAACTCATCAAAATAAGTTATACAAGAGTCAACTCATTTTTTAAGTCAGTTTAATGTAATTTAAGTTGAAATGACTTCGCTTCAAGCTTTCTCAGAGTTTATTCTAGAATTGAAGTTCAGTTGATGGAGAAGATATTAGAGTTCTCCGATGTTACACAGAACTTCATCAGCTTTTCACTGTGTTTATAATAGTTTTTGGTGGCTAAAAAAATGCTAAATCCAAAAATGTGCTCTACTGTGACTTTAACTAAACGCCACTAAACGGTCGAGGTGATGAAAACAATACGAGACGAGAGGAAAATGACTTTTCAATGCTTTGCATTCACTAGCAAAACTTTTGCATCCTCTTTTGCTTTTTAAATAAAAATGTTAATTTTTAAAACGCAAAGTTTCTCAGGGGAACCCGTAAAGTTTTCTTCCCATCTTTTTTCCCATCACCACGTCCCTTCAGGGCTTTGACAGATTTGCGAACACACCATTCAGATCTCTTTGTGAACCAATACCAATGTGGAGATGAATTGAAAGTATTTCTTTTCCCTTTAAGATGTAATGAAGTAAAGTAGAAAGTGAAAAATATGCATCTTCTGGTCATTTGTATCCAGTGAGTAATGCAGAGTTGAGCTGTCAATCAAACAAAGCTTCTAAACTTTAAGTGTGATTCTGCCTGTGAGTGACTGTACAGGTGTGTGTGTGTGTGTGTGTGTGTGTGTGTGTGTGTGTGTGTGTGTGTGTGTGTGTGTGTGTGTGTGTGTGTGTGTGTGTGTGTGTGTGTGTGTGTGTGTGTGTGTGTGTGTGAGCTGATGTCATGATTGATATGTCAGCGATGTCAGCAGGAATGATAGTTTTCCACCTGACTCTCTGCCGTGTGTCTTGAAAGATTAATGCTGATACTCAGTGCCAGGGTGAATCCACACGCCAATCCTGTGTGTGTGTGTGTGTGTGTGTGTGTGTGTGTGTGTGTGTGTGTGTGTGTGTGTGTGTGTGTGTGTGTGTGTGTGTGTGTGTGTGTGTGTGTGTGTGTGTGTGTGTGTGTGTGTGTGTGTGTGTGTGTGTGTGAGCTGATGTCATGATTGATATGTCAGCGATGTCAGCAGGAATGATAGTTTTCCACCTGACTCTCTGCCGTGTGTCTTGAAAGATTAATGCTGATACTCAGTGCCAGGGTGAATCCACACGCCAATCCTGTGTGTGTGTGTGTGTGTGTGTGTGTGTGTGTGTGTGTGTGTGTGTGTGTGTGTGTGTGTGTGTGTGTGTGCGTGGCCTCATTACACATGAGACGCTGCATTAATCCATTACTGCAGATTGACTTTCAGTTCGTGCTACTTTAGAGGCGCACTGCATGATTTCTTGTGTGTTCACATCATTTATAAACATGCGCTTCTTGTCACCACACGCATGTCCTCCTCGCTCGCTTGCAGCGCTTCTGCGATTGGCTGGAGGTTGAGAGATGCAAAAGTAACCGTGCTGGAGAATATTAATTGAGGTTGACAACTAGCAAAACGCAAGTTTGTTGTGAAACTAGTGTCGTCTTCTTAAATTCTCCAGCGTTTGCTCATTGTTGCAGGAGCTGTCAGTCATTTTAGATGGCAAAGTGAACACTGAGTAAAACGTGATTTATGATTTTAAGCACTGAAACCACAATGAGTACAAATTCTGTTTAAACCTGGAAATGAACAAAGCCTTAAAAAAATATGATTTGCATAATTATGCTTTCTTTAATCGTGTTGGATTTGTTCATGTGTTGTTTGTTGTTAATTGTTAATTGTGTTGGATTTGCTCATTGTTCATTAAATTCTGAATGCTAAGACAATCTTAAATTCATGTTCAGTTTTTCTCTTAAATTGTTAAAAAGCCTGTATTAAATTAGAAAAAATGCTAGAAAAATAGAAAAAATTATATTTTAAGATATATTTGAAGACATTTTAAGAATATTAGAAAAATATCAATAATTTACAATTATTTAAATGTTGATTTTTTTTTTTTGCAAATGTTTTTACAATTGGCTGCCATCCTGAACAAAAAAAGCATTGATATTGTAAATTATTTATCCTGTTTTTTTCCTGTTTTTTAATACCCTTAAAATGTACAGTATGTATATATATATATATATATGTGTGTGTGTGTGTGTGTGTGTGTGTGTGTGTGTGTGTGTGTGTGTGTGTGTGTGTGTGTACTGTATATATGTATAAATATATATATTAAATATATATTAAATGCATGTTCTGTAGTGACATTTCAAGAACAGACTAAACAACTGTAGAATAAGAAATATTAAATATTATATGTATTTACTGTATATATAAATAATAAATATTTATATAATATTTAATATTTCTTATTAAATTAATACATTTCTACATGCATTTAGGATATATCTGAAGACGTTTTAATGCTATTAAAAATAAGATAAATAATTTACAATTATTAAAAATATATAAAATCATTGTTATTGTAAATGAATGATTCTATTGTCTTGTGTTAATTCTCTTAAAATATATCTTTAAATACAGATATATTAATATCATATTTAATGTCATTCTTCTGTAATTTTGCGTGTGATGTGGAGTGTGTTTTGTGCTGTGAGCGTGTGTGTTGTGATGATGGATGATCATTGTGTTGCTCAGGCCCGCTGGGGTTTGCTGTGTTTAGTCTGCTTGTGTCACAGTGAGTTGTTGGTATATTTTGGAGGCTGAACAGAAAGCCAGTCAGTCATCGGATTTCAGCTTCAGCTCGGTCTCAGATGGGTTTTCACCGGCGGGTATTCACGCTAAACAAACAGCGAAGTGTCCTCAAATAGCCCACGCTCTCCCCGAGGAGCGCTCACGTGTTCCTGCTGTCTGAAAGGCTCTCTCAACGTTACATGAACAAACCTTCTTCCCTGTAATGTTTACAAAACCTTATCTGGTCTTTAATAATGTTCTCAAAACGTTAGCACAAAAACATTATTTATACCCAGTTCATGGAACGTTGTTTTCTTAGTTGGACGTTCATCTAACATTTTTTAAATGTAACAACTTGTTTCGGAATGTTCAGAACACATTCAAATGTAACATTCTAAAATGTTTGAAGAATGATGGAATGTTCCGTTAACGTTTGAATAACCATTAAAAAATACCGTTTAAAAAACTGTAATGTTTTTGAACATTCAGAGAACATTCAGAAATAGCGTTTATATAATAATAATAACTTAATAGGAACGTTAGCAAAGCTTTCTTTTGTCAGATGATTCTCCTGAAATTCCTCCAGAGAAATGAAAATAAAACGAGTCAATAGTTGTCATCCAGCAAAGATGCCTAGAGCTATAACATGAATGTGGAGCAGCTCAGATCATTTAATGAGAAATGTTTGACCTCATATTGACTTTTGACTGCAAACTTCTGAGACACTATTGACAAAACTGTGGAGACACGTGAGATTACGAAACGCGGGACAAAACAAAATCAGGTCAAATCAAAGTTTGTTTCAGGAGTTCAAAACCGCTTCCCGAAGCAAAACTCCTTTGCTCCGACCTCTGATCTCCCATTGGTCCGTGTGGTGATCATGTAACAGGTGGGCGTGGCTCTGAGGCTCCGCCTTCTTTGAGGTGTAAATCTTCTCCGGTTCATTTCTTCTGTTCAGACGCAGATAAACATGAAGACACTGGAGTCACTTTATTGTAGAAACTGAAGTTGTAAAGCGACACTGACACTGTTTTTTATGTTTAATACTGTAAAGCAATATATTGTATAAATAAATGTGATTGGAGCAGAGAACATTTCCAGATCAGATGCTTTCTTAACTCCTGTTTTCTCACCGCTGTCATTGTTGTGTGTTTATCTAGTTTATTTAGCTGCTAATCTATTCTTCTTACATAATAAAATAATGGATGCTCAGATCTGTATGTCATGTCCATGTACTGATGTGTTTGTATGTTATAGGCAGGATAATGTGCAGTCCGGAGCATCAGGGCACTAATCATCCCGTCAGGGTTTACTTTACGATAATGACCGGTTGACTGCACATCATCCCTTATTTGTGTCAAACATCCTTGTGATCATGCAGACTTTAGAGGAGAGTGTTTGTAAGGTAGATCACTGTGAAGTTTCTCATGTGGGAATGATCAGTCCAGACTGCAGGCAAACCTTTGGTTTTATGTTTAGTGTGGTCTGAACTAGTTCTGCTTCAGGACATCATGTGGTGGCATTAATCACCATTTTATTTTATTTAACATTATTTTATTTTTTATTTTATTCAACTTAATTTTATTAAAAAAAATTATTTTATTGTATTTTATTGTTTATTTAATTTTTAATTTAATTATTTAATTTAATTTGTATTTAATTTAAAAAAAAATTTTTACCATTCAAATTAATTTAACTATTTCGTTTTTAATTTAATTTAATTCAACTTAATTTTTTTATTGTATTTTATTTGATTGTTTATTTTAGTTTTAATTTAATGTAATTGAATTGTTTATTTAATTTGATTTGTACTTAATTTAACTATTTTACTTTAGTTTTTTATTGTTTTATTTTAATTATCATTCAAATTAAACTATTTAAGTTTTTATTTTATTTAATTCTACTTAATTTTTTATTGTATTTTATTGTTTATTTGATTGTTTATTTTAGTTTTAATTTAATGTAATTTAATTGTTTAATTTAATTTGTATTTAATTTAACTATTTTATTTTTGTTTTTTATTGTTTTATTTTATTTATCATTCAAATTAATTTAACTATTTCATTTTTAATTTAATTTAATTCAACTTATTTTTTTATTGTATTTTGTTGTTTATTTGATTGTTTATTTTAGTTTTCATTTAATGTAATTGTTTATTTAATTTAATTTGTATTTAATTTAACTATTTTATTTTAATTTTTATTGTTTTATTTTAATTATCATTCAAATTAATTTAACTATTTCATTTTTAATTTAATTTAATTTAACTTCATTTTTTTTCATTTGACTTTATTTTATATTTCATTTTAATTTAATTTAATTTATTTAATGCAATTTAATTACATTTTTTTTTTGCCACAAAATTGACATTTACATGCATGCCTTTAACAGACGCTTTAATCCACAACCCCCGAGTGTAGCCTAGCTGTTATAAACTAGTGTGGACTAAACTGTTTTTCTGTGTTGTGTGTTGTAGTCCATCAGCCTGATTGAGCGAGGGAACCCGTCCCGGAGTCTAGAACAGGTTTGTCGTTGGGCGAACACCCAGCAGAGACTCGACCCCGATCACGCCGAGCATCACGACCACGCAATCTTCCTCACCAGGCAAGACTTTGGTCCCGCAGGTATGCAAGGTACTGTGTTTCTCTCGATCGAGGCTGTGCAGAGTAAGTGCTTCTTTACGCTTCTGTTCTCCAACGCTTGGCATCAAGATGCCCAGGACACACTCCGTGTAAACTGGGCATCCATGCCAACTCGTACCAACCAAAAATACTCTTTGACCGCTATGTTGCGAAGGAGAGTTTTTGGCATGTAGAGGAAAAGAAAACATGATTATCAGTAGCTGCGCTCTCTCAACAATACTAATATTCCTCGTCGAAATGTTTACCTTTCTAAGTATCTCAGTGAAATTAACCAATTTAAATTATTGTGATTCATAATCTCCAGTGTTAAAAGTTATTCTTGCATGCATGTTATTTAAAATAATTAGTAAAACGTTGTTGTAGTTGAAGAGGCATCTTAATCAGGGTAGAAAACTAATTTAATTTGGTGTGAATAGAAACGAGTCTGTGAGGGACGGATTGAGTCTGAAAAATGACTGAAGACTGGCTGTACATCTGTCCGTCGCTGCCTCGTTTTCATTCACGTCGCATTAAATATTACCATTACTAAGATCCATAACTGATCAAATAAGTTGGAATAACATTGAATTGGTATTTCGCAAAGATATGTTAACATGATGCTATTTAAACTATGAACTTGTTTTTTGTTTCATCAAGTGGTCCCTTTTTGTGGTTTATTTTAGTTAAGGTTTTTTTTTTTTTTTTTTTTTTTTATGATTCAAATGATTTTTTTGAAAATAAATGAGGGCCCAATGATTTCCGCGATGCAGAAAACACAGATGTAACTGAAGAATTCAGTCATAAAAACTATCGTTATATCATAAACACACAGAGGGCTCTATCTTACACCCAGCGCAATTGACTTTGTACAGCGACACGTGTTTCATTCCTATTTCTCACCCGCGCACAGCGGACTTTTCCCTCCACAGACGCACGTCGGTAAATTAGGGAATGAACTTGCGCTCCCGGGGGCGGTTCAGCGAAGAGAGGAGGCGTGTTCCGGCGCAAACGTTCCCTGGTGCTATTTTGCAGTTTCAGAAAACAATTCCGCCACTGACCAGGAGAAACCTCGTCTAAAGTCAGTGGCGCGTTACGCATGTTATTCAGATGCTATTTTAAGGGCGCATGCTTGGCCATAATCAATGTAGCGTGTGCACAACGCACATACACTTTGCTTTTCTCATCTACACAGATGCAGCAGTTTTCATTTTTAGAAAACCATACATTATTACAAGGAAAAATATTACCACACGAGGGAAATCATTGTTGTGTCCATGAAGATGTGAAAATAGGCATAAATCTAGCTAACACATTTACCCAAATTATCATCCGCCTGTTTAAGCGAAGCTAATCTGGGTGTGTTTCTCCATCCCCAATGTCACTTCTCTGTGTTTTACGGCCCTGGCGAGAACGTCGGTCTCCTCGGCTGTGAACCGCTCCTGGCAAATCCGCCGTTATAATAGCAATCCGCCATGGAACAAGCGCTCCTGCTCTTAAAGGGAATGTGAGATGACGCTCTGATTGGTTTATTTCACGTTACGCCCAAACCACACCTATGAGTAATGAAGCTCTTCAGACCAACACATTTTAGATTTGCGTCGGGCGCAAGAGTCATTTATCCCGCCGGTATAACAGCAACAGCGCCCGAGACCCGCCCACAAAGTTACTTGCGTTTCAGATCATTAAAATAGGGCCCAGAAACTTTAAGGTCATCACGGCGACCCGTCAGAATAAAAGTTTGGTTTAACTTGAAGAAATTGTGACAGAAATATATTACTGTTGTACAGTGGAATGTAAGTCTTAAAGTAATACTAATAATAATACAGTAATTATCAAAACTTTATTTTTTAAGGAATAATCACACAATTTTTCTTCCATGTTTTCATTTTAACAGTAAACCTCTGTTGTGCAGCACTTTGTTTGCAAAAAAAAGGTTTAATTTTCATTTGATTAAAAGATAAATTAAAATACACAGAATTTCTGAAAAAAAAAAAACATTACAAAAGGCCTTTTTATTGTAAAACAAGATAAATTAAGTTGTTTTTATGAATTCAATTAATTAGACATGCTTTTGTTTATTAAAATTGAATTAAACCAAAATAAAATGGAATTTGAGAAAAAATTAAATGTATGTCATAAGGCTCTAAAAATTATATTTTCGCAAAAATTTTAATAAATTGCTGTTAAATTGTATTGATTTCAAATAATTAGACTTGCTTCTGGATTAATACAATTTTATTTAACCATTAAAACGGAGCCTAGAAAAGTTAAAATGAAAAGAAAAAAAATCCAGAAAAATTTAATCGGAAAAAAATGGAATTTAGAAAAAAATAAAAAAGAATTTGGGAATTTCATAGGGCCCTATTACATTAAATGCAAAATATTAGCATCTTTTCTCTTCACTAACTTCATGTGAGTTTAGAGAATCACAGTAACTGTCAGCATGATCCTCTGACCACAAGCAAACACAAACAATCATCTGTTGCTTTAGGATTTAAAACTTCCTTTTGCTTATAAAGTGTGTTTCTTTCATCTTCCTTCACAATAAACGACTTGTTCTACTGCAGTGACATTCACACATTACCTTAAGAATATGAAGACTATTTTACGCTCTGATCAAACTCAGTTTTCCAGCTGAAGCGCCAGGATTGTCCTGTGTTTGACTCCCGATCTCCGCCCTGTGTTTTTGAAGTTCCGGCACTGGATTCTGATGGATGTGTGTTTAGGTTTCGAGACTGATGTGTGATGTTTAGGAGACGTGTTTTCTGTTTCTCTCGTCTGCTGTTGCTACGCCACGCTCTCTGTTGTGTTCATAACATCGTCCTACAGCGTTCAAACCACAACCTTTCACCCCTGAGGGCAAACATCACACTCCCGTCACAAGCTTTAGCCTGATCCAGGGCCAGTTCCAGATGCTCACGGGATCTCCTGCGGTGGAGCGAATCAAGCCCTGATTCAGCAGATCCTGCATTAATCACCGCTGGGATGATCTGGAATGACGTGGTTTGGAAGCGGATCAGGGAACCGGGTTTAACGCTGTCGAATCGTTGTTCTTCACCTTCAGAAGATGTTGCTCATCCACCGCAGGGGTCACAATAAATGTTACATGAATAGATCTTTTTTCTTTTACATTTATTTTGTATGAGCTTTGCAACCTTTGCAACCCTGTTATGAAAAATTGACTGAAATACAGTTTAAAATCATAAAACCATAATGTGTGCTTTTATTATTTTCTAGTAATAAACATATGTATATATATATATATATACATATATATATTATACATTTTATTTAATATATTATATAAATATAAATATATTATATTTATTATATAGAAAAATATATCAAATTAGAAAAAAAAAACATTATTTTCTAGCAATAAATAAAATTGCTGAATTATTTTCTAAAAATATATATATATTTTTTTTAATACATTTTATTTAATATATTATATTAATATAAATATAAATATATTTATTATGTAGAAAAATATATCAAATTAGAAAATAAAAAAATCATTATTTTAAATTGCTGAATTATTTTCTAAAATAAATAAATATATATGTATATTAAAATGAATAGATTAATAGAGAATATATTAAAATGATTTTTATAAAACATATATCAAATTATAAAAATAATGAAAAACAACTAAATTGGTTAAATTTAACAGTAGGGTCTAAAGTTTAGCTTTTGTCTGGGAACAAATGTTAACAATAATGATAATTTATGTATTATTATTGTGTGTTTAATATATAAGGTACTTTAAATAATTTTTGTATTTAGCTTTTTATTTCCCCCAAACAAAAAAAAAAATGACAAATGCATCCCACACTTCAGTTTGCATGAAACCTAAAAAAATATATATATATATTAACGTGTCTTGTCTTCCTAACTTGCTATAATGGTTCAGATTTATGTTTTTATGTTACGTTTATGGCAATAATATATTAGATGTAGTAAAAGCAGTGCTATATTCAGTGTGAAGAGCTTTAATATCATGTCACGATGTCCTGATTTAATGTCATCTAATACGCTGTGATTACAGCATTAACAACGCTAAGCTTCTCCAGGGCAATGCTAGAGCTTGGTTCTCCTGAAGGACGTGAGGACAGAGGAACGCTGGGCTAGCAGTGCTTGTCTCTCATGCAACCCTCCGGCTGGCTAAAGAAATATGTGTTGTTTGGTTATGTAAAAAATCCAATAATCCTCAGCGCTCTACATGGCTGAACGGCACTGGGAATCTCACTAGTGTTAGACATGCGATCATCAAACCATCAGCCTAGTTATCACTGATGCTTTCAAACACCAGCGGCTTCATAAGCTTCTCATAATCTGCATCTTCTGCTTTTCACCTGCATGCCAAAGACTGTCCGGTGATTTCAATAGCATGATCATCTCGTTCGTTCAGAGTTTAACCTGAGACTCGCTAACTAAAGCTCTGGCGCTGCACATCTCCTGATCGAGTGTCTTCTCTGTCTGTGTCGGGCTTCATGTGGCGTTTCTGTGTCTTTGTGGGATCCATCGGTGAAGCTTTCCGGGTTGCTTGCGCGCTTCAAGTGTTAATATTCAAAACGAGTCTTCAGCTTCTGATTTACTCTCATAGAAACGTCACAATGTTTGAGGAGTTTTTATATATATATATATATGCAGCTTTGCTTTAAAACAACAACATAAGTATAACTATACATAGTGCATACTAATATTGAGTTTTTAAATAGATTTTTAGTTATATTTTATAAGGATGAATGAAATACAAGTTCAGGGTCTGTAAGAAATTCATACTTTTATTCAGCATTTAGTTGACCAAAACTGACAGTAAAGACATTTATAATCTTACAAAAGATTTCTATTTCAAATGCATTGCATGTCATTCAACAAGCACATTTGCATTGGCCATAATTGTAAATCATCCATGTTGCAAATTAGTTTGCATGCATTTTGACTTGTTCTTTATGAAGGACAGTGATAAAGCGCTGCTGGGAAGAAGAACTCATTCAGCCGGTTTATGAAGCATGAAAACAATCAAATACATAAAGCGTCTATTATGTGCCCAACATGCATGAAAATGAGAAAGAATACAAAATTGTCATTTGAATTATGAACGGTTTCCACAAAAATATGAACTGTTTTCAACAATCATAAATGTTTCTTGATCATCAAATCCTCATATTTTACTGATTTCTGAAGGATCATGTGACACTGAAGACTGGAGTAATGATGCTGAACATTCATCACAGGAATAAATTACACTTTACTATATATTCACATAGAAAACAGCTGATTTAAATAAATAAAATACAGTATTTTTGATCAAATAATGCAGCTTTGCAGTCCGACCCAAAACTTTTCTGTGTGTAATTACAATCAACTTTTTGTCCCAGTGCATTCTGGGATTGCCTTGTTTCTGAGTGCAAAAGAAGTGAACTTTGAAGGCACTATGACTCCTTTTAGAGAAGCTTTCAAATACGATTCCTAATGTGAGAATAACAGAGAATGTTTCTTTCTTGAGTAATCACATTTTCAGTTCAGAAGTGCTCTTAAACGAAGGCAGGAACGTGTGTGTCTGATTTGACTGTGACCCACAGCGGCTCTTTGAACACAAGGAATCTTTGACGTTCCTATTGAAACTGATCTGAGTTCTAGAATGCCCCGCATTCCAGTTGATCCCGGTTCCTCTTTGATGTGTGTCCCAGGTTACGCCCCGGTTACGGGCATGTGTCACCCGCTGCGAAGCTGCACGCTGAACCACGAAGACGGATTCTCCTCGGCGTTCGTGGTGGCGCACGAGACCGGACACGTGTGAGTTTACACTCGACTCAACCAATATATCCAGCAGTGGACAAACGTGATGTCCGGAGGGATCAACTACATCTTCCATTATGAGGGAGATTATTGATTCCCTGGTTTCACAGACGAGGCTTTAATCTAGTCCTGGACTAACAAGCATGTTTGAGCAGTTTTAACTGAAAGTGTCATTGTTTCTGTCTCGAGATTCACACCAGTAATGTGTGTTTTTCTCTACGGCACGTTTATAAAAGCTTCTTAAATGTCCTAATTGTACTAAGGCCTAATCCTGGATTAATCTAAGCCCTGTCTGTGAAACCAAGCCTATATTTTAAATATATTTTAAACATGAGGG
This sequence comes from Scardinius erythrophthalmus, assembly GCF_964197995.2. Lineage (NCBI taxonomy): Eukaryota > Metazoa > Chordata > Actinopteri > Cypriniformes > Leuciscidae > Scardinius > Scardinius erythrophthalmus. Next base: position 1,869,446 of record NC_138238.1, read on the forward strand.
AAGAACAAAACACTAAACTTGGTTACAGTATTAGTCTTACAAAATGATTTGGCAAAAAAAAGGCAAACGGTTTTATTTATTTTACAAAAAAATGCATAGAAACACAAGAAGCGAACATTGACTTCAACAGAATCAGTTATTAATATTCCGTTGGTTCTCTCTTGTGTTCAAAGATGTTCGCACAATCTGGCATGTTTCATTGCATTATTATCACAAATAAGCACAACTACGCAATATACTCTTCTCAATGTTTTTAATAACATTGGCTGAAGATGTCCGTTTCTCTCAGCTGGACATCACTTTTGGACTTTATGCAACAGGAATATGTATTTCCAGTAATTGCTGTAGTCTGTTTTACACTGCTCGTGTACGAGATGAACTGTGTTGTGATTAGCTGGAGAATCTGTGAGTTGGAAGCCTGTCATTCGACAATCATTTTGTAATTATGTTGTGATTGTAAAATGTTGCCTGCACTAATTAGTTTGCATGCATTTTGTCTGCAGTTTATGAAACATGGCAATGAAGCGCGGCCAGGAAGAAGCTGCTCATTCAGCCAGTTTATGAAGCATGCATGAGAATGATAAATACATAAAGCATCTATTACGTGTCTAATGTGCATGAGAAATTAAAACAGCTCAGCGTGAATAAATGATTTGGATGCACATCATGATTCCAGCTCGTGCGTATGAACATTAGGGCTGCTCAATAGCGCCTCCTGTAGGACACGAGGAAGACTTGATGCTTTTGCCACTTTGCGAGAAGATTTCAGATCCTATGTAACTGCAAAAAATGATGCTTTTCCATCTCATTTTTGTCTTGTTTTCCAGAATAACTATCTAAACATTCTTAAATCAAAATGCAATTACTTGAGAAGCAAATTTTTTTAAGAGAGCAAGTCTAGTTTAACGGAAGCAACCATCAGAACGAGGGTAGTCTATGCATTAAAAAACAAAAAACTATTCAAAGGGAAACCAAGGTTATTTTTCTGACCCTACTGACAGATATTTGTTCTTGTTTAAAAGCACAAACTCATTTCATTTTGATAAATTTTTCAGAAAACAAGACTCGATAACTTTGCATGTCCAGTAAATGCCTGATATGTCCTGGAAAACAAGACAAAAATCCTGAGTAATAAAATCAGCTTTTGCAGTGCGGTTGGAAAATAGACGTGAATCATCGGTTTTCTCACGGTGAATCATCACTGAACACTGTAGATGTAATGTTTGTTGTGTCTCTATAAACACTGACAGAGGTCACATGACCTGCCGAACGCTCTCGTTTCACATCATAATTGATGATGTCAGCAGAATCCAGACAGAACGGTCTGAAATAGCTGGATGTTTTCTGCTTTAACACTGCACTTTATCAAGCCAACACAAACACTGTTTGCCAAGCCTTTTGCTTCCACAGTCGGACACGTTTCTGATTGAATCACGATACTGAGGTCGAGACGTTTTAGATTTATTCAGGTTAGTCCAGTCATTTTATGAAAAAAGGGTGAACAAATTGCAACAGAAGCAAACTCAACTGATTTTGTATCCTCAATATGTCCTGAGTAAGGAAAAGAAAAGCCCTGAAGATCCCATTAGGGGAAAGTATAACGACCCAAAACGACCCAAATATAGTCTATTCATACGCCTATTCATTCTTTCTCTTATGTGAAGAGTAAAAATTGTAACCTTTAGATATCACCATGAGTTGATTACTTACATCAAGACAAAGAAAAAATGTATTACAAGTTTTTTTTAATTGTTTGTTAACATGTACAAACGGTGCATAATCCAATTACATATGTGCTAATTTGCATAAATGCCACAACAGATCTAAACATTGGGTATAGCCAGGAGAAAATGTCTTGTTCAATCTTGTTGACACATAACAGTAAAATACTTAATGTTAAGGTCTGAATGGAACCCATTTAGGCTACCCATGAGCTTTAATACAACAGAGAGGCAGGAAGAACCAGCCTTTATTAATTATTAAGAGATGGGGTTTGGGGCTGGGTCCATGGGACTGTTTCTGGGGGACGAGTCTGAGGGAAGAACAGGAGACAATGGTAAGGAGAATGCAGAAGACAAAAGGTAGGCAAAATAAAAAAGTGAATCCCCAAAAACAGTCCCACGGACCCAGCCCCAAACCCCATCTCTGCAATAATAATTAAGAAAGGCTGCTTATATTCATATAAAGAATGAATAGGCGTATGAATAGGCTATATTTGGGTCTTTTTCGAAACTTTCCCCCAATGGGATTCTTCGGGGCTTTTTTTCTTTTTTCCTTACTCAGGACATATTGAGGATACAAAATCAGTTGAGTTTGCTTCTGTTGCAATTTGCTCAAGGTTGACCCCCATTTTGGCTTAAAATGACTGGACTAGGTGGGGTGTTTTATTCATAATGAATCAACTGGATGGTGAAAAGTGTCTCTATATGACTTATGGTTAAAAATTAAGAGGGATTGTTGGCATCAAATTACTTTTTTGAAACGCCATTAAATTTTTATGAAAGGTTATTCAATTTTTTTCTCTTATATTAAGGCTGGGAACATAAATTAAGAAAGTAAGACAATTTTGATCTTTGAAGCGATTTAAGAGAGTAACTATTAGAATATATAAAAGTTTGGGTCATTAAGATACCTTATTAAACAATTAATACTTTTAATCAGCAAGGATGCATTGAATTGATCTGTAAAGACATTTTTTTAATGTTACAAAAGATTACATTTCAAATAAACACTATTCTTTTGAACTTTCTATTCATCAGAGTATCCTAAAAAACAAAATGTGTCACGGTTTCCACAAAAATATGAACTGTTTTCAACACTGATAATAATCATAAATGCTTCTTGAGCATCAAATCATCATATTAGAGTGATTTCTGGAGGATCATGTGACACTGAAGACTGGAGTAATGATGCTGAACATTCAGCTTTGATCACTAAACTAAATAAATTACATAGAAAACAGATATTTTAAATTGCAATAATATTTCAATTTTTTTACTGTATTTTTGATCAAATCAATGCAGAACATTAATCATTCTTACCGACCCCAAACTAGTGTAATTTATCTGACAACATTTGATTTGATCACATACTGTACATTTATACTAAATAAACGTAGTAATGAACAGCAGCATTTCAGTAGTGTAAAGATTTCACAGATCCTGTTCGGAACAGGAAAGAATCACTGAGTCGATTCATTGGAACGAATCTTCCAGGAGATTCTGCTCGATCAGACTGAACAGTGTTGTGATGGTTGTGCTGAATGTTTCAGGCTGGGAATGGAGCACGACGGCCAGGGGAACCGGTGCTCAGACGAGACCAGTATGGGCAGCATCATGGCTCCGCTGGTCCAGGCCGCGTTTCACAGATACCACTGGTCCCGCTGCAGCAAACAGGAGCTCAACCGATACATACAGTAAGAGTCTCATCCTCATTTCTGCAGTCGGGATTCTGGAAATGATGCGGATGAAATTGCATAGAGACTTAATCTCTCCAGACGGGAAGAAATGAGATTAATATGTTTGGTTTCATTGGGTTTTAGTTTGGGTTTGCCTGTGTTCTCAGTCACTGTTAGTTGCATTGGTTGCTTGGTTTACACACCTGTTCTATGTTATGTTGACTAGATCCCTGTGTATATATATATATATATATATATATATTTGGCCTTAGTTTTCACAGTTCTGTTTATTTATGTGTAGATGCTTTGTTAATTCTCATTAAAGGCTCCTGTTATTCCTGCTTTTTACTCTTACAGCGTATACGCGTGACAGTCTTTAAATATGACACTGTCAACATTTACACACTTTATTAGATCGTTATTAGGGTTATTAGATCTAATCGCAATTATTTGCGATAACCGCAATAATTGTGCAGTTTAAATTTCAATCACATTTTGACATCCAAATCAAGGAAATTTAAGCTCTTAAAAATGGCATCAAATGTACAATATCGTGTCTACTTTTCCTCCTTTTGAAAGAATATATTATATTGTATTATAAATAATGAATTATGTAAATATTATAAATTTTCACAGCATTAAAGTAAATCATATGGGCCTATTTTATTATAATTTTTAAATGCATTTTAATATATATATATATATAATATGCATTTAAAAATTATAATAAAATAGGCCCATATGATTTAATTTAATGCTGTGAAAATTAATACTGTAAGTGACATGAACATAATAGAATTAAATTGTTAATTGCAATTATTTATGACAATTAATCATCAGCAATCGTAATCTTCTTACTAACACCAAAGATGATGTTTTACATATTCCCAGAGCGCTCTCTCTGAAGACAAAAATGCATCATATATGATCATAAAAGTCATATCAGTCACAAAGCATCACATGACTGGAGAAGAATACATTGCACTCCTCATAGATGATGTTTTTATGATGCTCTTTTGTCATTTATTGGAGCTCAACAGTCTCATTAAAACATCCTGCAGCGTATGGAGTAATACGGAATAGTAATACGGAAGAGAGTAATATGGGATGAGAGTGAATCGGCAGGATTTGTATGTTTTGATGAAGTTGATCAATGCATTGATAAAAGCGTCCACAAACCTGCCGTATGTCTTTCAGCTCGTACGACTGTCTTCTGGATGATCCGTTCGAGCTGAAATGGCCCAAACTCACGGAGCTTCCCGGGATAAACTACTCCATGGATGAGCAGTGCCGCTTCGATTTCGGTGTGGGTTATAAGATGTGCACCGCCGTGAGTATCTGTTCGATCCGATTCTGTCAATGCAGACTCGAGTTCAAATGCTTGATTTGTTTATTGTGCTCATGAACGTTATTGCGTTGTGATGAAATATGTGAAAACTCATCTCTGAAAATTGACATGCATGCAACAAAAAATGTCTTCCATGAGCTTTACCTCTTAAAAAATAAATAAATAAATCTTTCCTTTTCCTTTAATCCTCCCTTGTCTATCTTATACTACTCTAGTCAGAGTAATGCCTGAACTGTGTGTTTCACGATGACTCGCTTGCTTTAGTCCTCATTTGTAAGTGGCTTTAGACGAAGGCGTCTGCTAAATGACTGAATGTAAATGTGTCTTTCTCGTCCTCCAGTTCCGCACGTATGACCCGTGTAAGCAGTTGTGGTGCAGTCATCCTGATAACCAGTACTTCTGTAAGACTAAGAAGGGTCCGCCGGTCGACGGGACCGAGTGTGCGCCGGGAAAGGTCAGACCGAACGCTTCAGTATCACATTTCTCACATAGCATTATAATATGATTACATATTCAGTTGGCTCAGGAACAAACTGACCTTGCTTTGGAGAAAATGTTGAACCTGCATTAACTTGTTTTTGACAAGCGCCTATTTTTTACTTCAAACTACCGATCATATCTTCACTGATGCTTTCTGGACTTGTTCACTCACGCTTAGAACAAAACTCATCTTTATCATAATCCCTTAAACGCTTTTGAACTCTTAGGCGAGCGTGAGCCCGGGCATCAGACAGTCATCATGTTTTCATTAATACATTTTTAATACAGAACAAGGCTGTCCGATATTTAATCTGTTGATAAAACAATATTGACCAATATTTTATCTCTTATTAAAATAATATTAACCAATATTTAATCTCTTATTAGAGCAATATTGACCAATATTTTTTCTCTTAATAGAGCAATATTTGCCAATATTTCAATCTCTTATTAGAACAAAACTGGCCAATATTTAATCTCTTAATGAAACAGTATTAAGCAATATTTATTCTGTTAATAAAATAGCATTGACCAATATTTAATCCCTTAATTGAACAATATTGACCAATGTTTAATCTCTTAATAGAACAATATGTACCAATATTTAATCTCTTAATTGAACAATATTGACCAATGTTTAATCTCTTAATAGAACAATATTGACCAGTGTTTAAACTCTTAATAAAACAATATTGACCAATATTTAATCTCTTAATATTGACCAATATTTAATCTGTTAATAAAACAATATTGACCAATATTTAATCTCTTAATAGAACAATATTGACCAATATTTAATCTCTTAATAGAACAATATTGACCAATATTTAAAGGGACATATTTTAAAACAAAAATTAAGTCATCATTTACCCACCCTGGTGTTGTACTAATGCCTTTTGCGCTTGCATATATAATAGCAGTGAACAGCGACCAACATCCAGCTTTTTAAATAGACACAAAAGTACCACAGAACGATCCTCTGTGACGCGTGTCGTATAGTCCAAGTGTCAATTCATATATAGAATTAGAATAATAAGCAGGCATGATGCAGGAGGTTTTCGTGCTCCTGGTTTAGGACACAATGTTGGCGTCTGGTAAAGGTGTGTGTTAGTGATGCTAGTGACTGTGTGTGTTGCAGTGGTGTTTTAAAGGCCACTGCATCTGGAGGTCGTCCCATCAGCCCTACGGTCACGACGGAGGCTGGAGCTCCTGGGGAAAGTTCGGCTCGTGTTCCCGAACCTGTGGAGGAGGAGTTCGTTCCCGTAACCGTCAGTGCAACAACCCTGTGTGCGTTTCACAAACCCAACCGTGAGCCAGTAGCCGCGTTTCCATTACCCTTCAAACTGTGCAAATTGAAATTACGCCCAATTTTGCAAAAACTCCCATATATCGGAAAAACGTTTTTACGCACACATGAGGCAGTTAGAAAAAGGAATATTTCGCATGACTTGCAATGGAAAGAGTTTTTGCGCATTTACAGTCATCTGACGTAGATGACACGGTGTGTTTGGACAGAAGCTCTTTATTAAACTCATAAAAGACATCAGAAATACTGGATTGTAAACCACTAAGAAATGCCACGATCAAGAGCTGAAAGCAGATCTGAGGGAGAAACACACAGAAACATACACAGCCGCTCACAAGCATAAGCTTTCCTTGTTATTAATGCTTGGATAACATATGGAAGCTTGTTTCCGCCACAGAATAAAACATTTTAAAAGATAATTGCGACTTTTTATCTCACAATTGCGAGTTTACATCTTGCAATTCGGACTTTATTTCTCAGAATTGCGAGATATAAAGTCAGAATTGTGTGAAAAAGTCGCAATTGTGTCTTATAAAGTCAGAATTTTTACTTTTTTTCCCTCGCAATTGCGACTTTATATCTCGCAATTCTGACATCTTTTTTCAGAACTGTGAGATATAAAGTCCAATTCTAAGGAAAAAAAGACGGACTTTTTTATCTTTTAACCTCAGAATAGTTTAGATCTCACAATTCTGACTTTATAACACGCAATTGCGACTTTATATCATGCAATTCTGACTTTATATCTCTTAATTCTGACTTTATATCTCGCAATTCTGAGAAATAAAGTCAGAATTGCAAGATGTAAACTCGCAATTGTGAGATAAAAAGTCGCAATTATCTTGTAAAATGTTTTATTCTGTGGCGGAAACAAGCATCCATAATAACACGACTACGTCTCCTTCCATTAAAAATAAAACTGCGTGGTTATGATAGTACCAACATCCATTTCTATAATATGATATGACTTATCACGAGGAAGAAATTACGTTTTAGTCGCATAACATTGATTAATGGAAACGCTGTCATTTCGCAATAGTTTAGTTAGTGTCGCAAAAATTTTGCGCAAATCTGTAATGGAAACTTGGCTAGTGACGCCTCTGAGGATCTGAAGCATCTCTCCTGACTCCGGTCTCTGTCTCCACAGTCCTGCGTATGGAGGTCGAGATTGCCCCGGCTCAACCTTCGATTATCAGGTGTGTAACAGCGAGGACTGTCCCGGCCCGTACGAGGACTTCAGAGCGCAGCAGTGTGTCCAGCGCAGCAACAAATACCACAATAACCTCAAACACACATGGCTGCCGTACGAACACCCTGATGGTGAGAGAAACACGGCTCACTTCAACATATTAACATCTGCACCCTGGAATCGGTTTTCTTAAACACTTTTTGACAGCTGAACCCTTTTGACATTGACTTTTTTTCTTGAAATAACGAAATTATTTCAAATAATTCTTATAAACAATTTCATCGTTTAAATTAATATTTTGATCCATAAACAAGACATTTGCATTTGCAGGTAAAAAGATAAATTATTAAAATATAAGTCTTTCTTTAGTTAGAGTTCTATTTTGATTTACATTTGAATTAATTATTAGCTTTTCATCAAACAAACCCCAGTTTAAGAAACCCTGTTCTGGAGCATTTGTAAAAAAAAAAAAAAACATTCTAACCATATGTAACGTTGTCAGTCCGATGAGGAAGACGAAAGGCAGAGAAGATCAAATATAAGTCCTTTTCTTTAAATTCAAAGTAGACTCGTAGCATGTAGCAAGCAATACACCAACAATACCGGACAACTGAAGTGAGCACACAGAGGAAATGAAATACACAGTGATAATGAGACAATGACAAACAGCTGTGATAATTAATGAGTGTCCATGGAAACTGATGAGTGGCGGGAAACTGAACAAAGGAAACAGGCAATAGATGAATACAAACTAAAAGTCCACAATAATGAAACTAACTAAACATAATTGTGACACCATACAGTATAAAAACATAAAATGTGTTTCCTGGTTTGGAACCATTTTATTTTTATTTATATACGGTAGCTGTCTGGATATTTGAACTGAATATTATAAAATACACTACCATTGATAAGTTTGGGGTCAGTATGATTTAACAAAAAAAAATTATACTTTTATTCAGCAAGGATGCATTCAATTGATCAAAAGTGACAATAAAGACATTTATAATGTTACAAAAGATTCTATTTCAAATAAATGCTGTACTTTTGAACTTTCTATTCATCAAAGAATCCTGAAAAGTCAAATTTGTCACATTTTTCAAAAAAAATATGAACCATATCAGCATATTAGAATGATGTCAGAAGGATCATTCAGATTTAATCACAGGAATAAATTACACTTTACTAAATATTCACATAGAAAACAGCTGATTTAAATAGATTTAAATAGAAATAGAATTATTTTTGATCAAATAAATGCAGCTGTGGTGTGCAGAAGAGACATCAGAAAGGCATTTCAAATCTTACAGACACCAAACTTTTGAGCGATATGTTAAAAACGGTAGGTAACACAAAAAACCCTCCTTTTTAAATACCTGGGACTTTTTTCCTCCACTTTTGTTGGCCAGTTCGTGCATTAAGAAAAAGAGCTCAGGACTCGCCGTGACCCTAAAACAGCTGAAGTGACCGCGGAAATGAGTGGGACGTGGGAACACAGCGTTCCTGCCAGAAACAGGATCCAGAAAGTAAAGAGACTGTGAGGAAGACATGAGGAGAAAAACACTCTAAACATCCACATTTACTGATACATCACTCCAGCATATTATATCTGTGAGCCTTGAGACGCTCTTCTCTCTTTTGTACATCTCTCATCTGCATTTCATGAGCGTGTAAGTAGGCAGTCATTCACCAGTCACTTTTATTTACAGAGACACAGACACCTTTGAAGAATCTCATGTCTTTGAGCTCATCTGGACACTGAAAAGTGACTGATGCAAATCTATAAAGAGACCAGTCTTTTGATATTTGTGACCCTGGACCACAAAACCAGCCACATTAAATTGATATTTATACATCATATGAAAACTGAATGAATAATCTTTCCATTGATGTGTGGTTTGTTAGGATTGGACAATATTTGGTCGAGATACAACTATTGTAAATCTGGAATCTGAGGATGCAAAAAAATCTAAACATTGAGAAAATCTCCTTTAAAGTTCTACATTTATGTTGGCGATTGTGCAGCATTCACTCACAGAAATACATGTTTTATATATTTACGGTAGGAAATTTACTAAATATCATCATGGAACATGATCTTTACTGAATATCCTAATGATTTTTGGCATAAAAGAAAAATGGATAATTTTGACCCATACAATGTATTGTTGGCTATTGCCACAGATAAACCCGTGCGACTCGAGACTGGTGACGTGATCCAGGGTCAGATCTTCTGCCTTTAATACAGTGGTGTTGATGTGTCATGGCTGTGTGTGTGTGTGTGTGTGTTTCAGAGGCTCATAAGTGTGAGTTGAGCTGTCGCTCTAAAGAGACGGGTGAAGTCGTCTTCATGAACCAGGTGATGCATGATGGGACACGCTGCAGTTACTCCGACCCGTTCAGCGTCTGCGCTCGAGGAGAGTGTCTGGTGAGGATCGTATCATACACACACACACACACACACACACACACACACACACACACACACACACACACACACACACACACACACACACACACACACACACTCACACACACACACACACACACACACACACACACAATAGTGATCAATAATGCAGAATGATGTATACATGCATGCAGTAAATAAAAGTTTGGGATAGGTACGTTTTTGAAAGTCTGTTTTGCACACTAAAAATATGGTAAATTCTTTATATTGTGAAATATTTTTACAACTCAAAATAACTGTTCTCTATGTGAATATACAGTAAAGTGTAATTTATTCCTGTGATCAAAGCTGAATGTTCAGCATCATTACTCCAGTCTTCAGTGTCACATGATCCTTCAGAAATCACTCTAATATGATGATATGATGCTCAAGAAACATTTATGATTGTTGTTTAAAATAAGAGCTTTTGTGTGCATCCCTGTTTGTTGTTTCTCAAATTCTATTATGTCTATATTATATGGAAGCTTGTTTTCGCCACAGAATAAAAAATAAAAAAGGTATTTTTTCTCGCAATTGTGAGTTTATATCTCGCAATTCTGACATCTTTTCTCTCTCTCTCTCTCTCTCTCTCTCTCTCTCTCTCTCTCTCTCTCTCTCTCTCTGTCTCTCTCTCTCTCTCTCTCTCTGTCTCTCTCTCTCTCTCTCTCTCTGTCTCTCTCTCTCTCTCTCTCTCTCTCTCTCTCTCTCTCTGTCTCTCTCTCTCTCACACACTCTCTCTCTCTCTCTCTCTCTCTCTCTCTCTCTCTCACACACACTCTCTCTCTCTCTCTCTCTCTCTCTCTCTCTCTCAGAATGTCGGCTGCGATAAGGAAGTGGGATCGTACAAACAGGAGGATAAATGTGGCGTGTGTGAGGGTGATAACTCACACTGTCGCACCGTCAAACTCACACTCACCAAAACCCCAAAGAAGACAGGTACAAACTCACACAGACGAGCACAGCTTACGATAAGATACTAACATCAACTATTAATGAGCAGTTCATTTCATACAATATTAGGGCCATATGAAATCCATTTGATTTCTTCACAAATTCTGTTTTATTTTTTTCCTAATTCCAGTTTTCCCATTTAAATTTTTCTTGTTTTTTTGTAAAAAAAAAAAATCTGGACTCCATTTTAATGGTTAAATTAAATGTTATTAATCCAAAAGCAAATCTAATTATTTGCAATTATGAAACTTGTGCACTTTAACAGCAATTTACAAGCAATTTTAGGGCCCTATGAAATACATTTTATTTTTTTCCTTAAATTCCTTTATTTTTTTACCAAATTCAATGTTTTCTGTTTCCATTTTAATGGTTTAATTACATTTTTATTAAACAAAAACATGTCTAATTAATTTAATTCATAGTTAATTTATATAAAAAAAAAATGTTTTACAAGAATATGGCCCTATGAATTTTTTTTTTTTTTTTTTGGAAATTCTGTTTACTGTTAAAATGAAAACAGAGAAGAAAAATTGTGTGATTATTCCTTATAAAATAAAGTTTTAATTATTTGTATTATTATTACTTCTACTACATTAACACTTACATTCCACTGTACAACAGTAATATATTTCTGTCACAATTTCTTCAAGTTAAACCGGACTTAAATGATCTTTTTGTGGCTTAATATTCACAGACGCGATTTGATTTAAGTGTACCTGCTTTTGATTTATTTATGACATTCCGCGTCACACAGAATTTTTGTGACTGAATTCCGCGATTCCTTCCACATTTTGCACATCGCGGAAATCATAGAGCCCTACAGTATTTATTAATCTTTAAAGTTTTACCAATATTTTCATATCTGGATGAATGTCATGAAAGCAAGTCTAAATCATATTTCACTCCTAAATCATCTGAATAATGACAATGAGATTTTTTTTTTTTTTTTTGCATCATGGTGATGATAATTTGAAATGATTATGAAAGTATCTTTAGTGCTGTTGCTGAATGATGTTTTATGAGCTGGAGTTTTTCTCCGTGAGGTTGATCTGTTGATCTGAGTGTTGTCTCCTGATCTTTAGGCTTGCTGAAGATGTTTGATATTCCTGCTGGCGCTCGGCACATTGTGATCGAGGAGAATGAGACGTCGCCTCACGTAATTGGTGAGTTTGTGCCTGTGATCTTTCAGTGGAAATCAATGCTTTTCTCCTGTGGCTCAAACCCAGGGCTAGTCATGCATCCTATTGAGACCAATTACTGCCTTCCCATCATCCCTTGTGCCATTTTAGATTCCCTGACAGCTTAGCCTCAGCAGTTTTTCTGAAGGGTTTGTTTTCTTTTTCTATCTGTTTTTTTTTTTAAATGTAACGACCCTGAGCTCATGTTGAGAATCTGAGAGGAAATATGAAGTGTTTTAACGTGAAGTACAAAGAGTTTTATTGTAATGCAATCAAACAAGTTGCACATGGGTTGATGTTCAGAATAGCATACTACCATTCTACTAAGTGTGGTTGTTAACTAAAACTAAAACTATTAAAAAAAAAAATTCTGAAAAATTAGCTGAAATAAATATTGCATGAAAAACTTAAAGGGATACTTCACCTCTGGGAAGATAAATGTGTATTTAAAATAGGTCATTTAAGTAGAAGAAATGTGGAGAAATTTTTGAATTTGGAGCTTTCTAGACTGAGAAAAGCCAGAAAATGTATTTTTGGCTTATGTGGATGAAAGACAACAACTCCCAGAATGCACTTGCTTCGCTGCCTTAGGAGGCCACGCCTACCGGTTAGAGAGCACAGTTGAAAACAACAAGGCTAGCCTAAGTAAGTGATGAGTTTGCCAGGGATTTAGAGACCCAAAATGTCCGGGATTCGGCTTTTGCGTTCTACAGTCACCATTCATCATGTTTACTGTGGCGAGCAGGACGAGGCTGACGGCCGCGGGAGAACAGCGCGAGGCCGGTGGCGTCATTACTGAGACGCGCCGTGTCTCGTATCTCTCACGGAGGAGCGTAAATTTTCTTAGCAAGGGTAAAGCGCACATCAACCGATCACTTGTTTAGCGTTCATGTAAACACTACAGTCAGATTCACCAATCGGAATTAATTCAGTTAGATTGAAACGAGAGGTGTGCATGTAAACAATGAATGGCGACCGCAGAAAGCAAAAGCCGAATCCCGGACATTTTTAACAGTCTCGCCTGCCGGACAAGTCCGGGAAAAGGAAGATGGTAACCCCTACTTACTCAGCTTTCTCCTATTATTCAGCTTTCTCCACAGAACAAGAGCATGCTAGCTTAGCTTCCAAAGAAAGACGGCTGATACTGTGTACATCCTGTGAGTGAGATCCCTCTATGGGCGGGTTGAAAACATGCGGAACAACGCCATCTACTGGCTGTAGTCTTTAGCCTCTGGACAGAAAATCCTCCGATGACGCAAAATGACGATTTTTGCGTCATCGGAGGATTTTTTCCAGACAAAAAATACATAAATCTCTCCTCTCAGGAGGATATGAGGGGGGAAAGCATGGTAATTCAAAAATACTACAGGTTTTCTACTAATACAAAGCTTAATGCTAAATCCTGAAGTAACCCTTTAAACTAAATAAAAAAAATATTTTTTTGGCAAATAACTGGAATAAAATGAGTTTATTAAAAAATATTAAAAACAAATTGTGAATTAAAATACAACTGAAATAAATTAAAAATAAAGTATACATATTATTAGAAAAACCTAAACTAAATTAAATTTTAAATGTTTTCTTGGCAAATAACTGGAATAAAATGAGTTTATAAAAAAATATTAAAAATGTTTTTTATTAATTTAAATACAACTGAAATAAATAAAATAAAGTATAACTATTATGATAAAACTTTGACTAAATGAAAATTTTAAATGTTTTCTTGGCAAATAACTGGAATAAAATGAGTTTATTAAAAAATATTAAAAACATTTTTTATGAGTTGAAATACAACTGAAATAAATTCAAATAAAGTATAACTATTATAATAAAAACTTAAACTAAATAAATTAGAAATTGAAGTAACCTTCTGTAACCTAACCTAACCTTCTGAAGTAATAAAGTTAGTAAAACTGAAATAAACTAAATTAAATATTTAAAAACACTAATAAATATGAAAAACATAAAATTACCTAAACTTAAATTAAGTATAAAAAAAAATTTAAACTGAAATTATAAAAATAAAAACCAATTCAAGATATTAATAAAAACTGTAATAGTATACTAAGATATTTTAAATAGAAGTTAAATATATGTTATAATGTAGCATCGTTCAGTTTAGTTTTTGTCACTAAACTAGTATATACTGCACACTATCGGTTATCTTCAGTCTGTCTTCTTTCAAACAGAGTTAAAATGATTTGAGCTTAAGTTGTATTGAGCCCATATATTCCTTTCTCTTCTGTCCACGCTTGTCTTCCTCAGCCGTTAAAAATCAGGTCACAGGCAGTTTCATCCTAAACGCCAAAGGAGAAGAAGCCGAGTCCAAGACCTTCATCGAGAACGGGCTGGAGTGGGAGTACTCTCTGTCGAGCGGGAAAGAGTCGCTGAAGACCGTCGGGCCGCTGAACGAACCCATCGTGGTTCTGGTAAGAGACTGAGGAGTAGCGCTTCTAATCAGGGGTGTGTTTCCCAAAAGCACAGTCGCAAGTCCCGTCGTTATCAGCAGGGTTTCCCGAAACTATCTTTTCGAACAGTGTTGGGTACGTTACTCGAAAAAAGTAATTCATTACTAGTTACTAATTACGGTGATGCATTGCTGCCACATACATATTATTTTTCCACTCAATTATGTCGTAATAATGAGATGTTATGTATATTTTGTACATGACTACGCAGTTCCTTATAAGGCCTAGAAAATTTGTCGTTTTAACAACATAACATTTCGTTATTACGAGAAAAATATGTCGTTTTAACAGCATAACATCTCGTTATTACGAAAAAAATATGTCGTTTTAACCACATAACATCTCGTTATTACGAGAAAATATGTCGTTTTAACCACATAACATCTCGTTATTATGAGAAAATATGTCGTTTTAACCACATAACATCTCGTTATTATGAGAAAAATATGTCGTTTTAACCACATAACATCTCGTTATTATGAGAAAAATATGTTGTTTTAACCACATAACATCTCGTTATTACGAGAAAAATATGTCGTTTTAACCACATAACATCTCGTTATTACGAGAAAAATATGTCGTTTTAACCACATAACATCTCGTTATTATGAGAAAATATGTCGTTTTAACCACATAACATCTCGTTATTACGAGAAAAATGTCGTTTTAACCACATAACATCTCGTTATTACGAGAAAAATATGTCGTTTTAACCACATAACATCTCGTTATTACGAGAAAAATATGTCGTTTTAACCACATAACATCTCGTTATTACGAGAAAAATATGTCGTTTTAACCACATAACATCTTGTTATTACGAGAAAATATGTCGTTTTAACCACATAACATCTCGTTATTACGAGAAAATATGTCGTTTTAACCACATAACATCTCGTTATTACGAGAAAAATATGTCGTTTTAACCACATAACATCTCGTTATTACGAGAAAAATATGTCGTTTTAACCACATAACATCTCGTTATTATGAGAAAAATATGTCGTTTTAACCACATAACATCTCGTTATTATGAGAAAAATATGTCGTTTTAACCACATAACATCTCGTTATTATGAGAAAATATGTCGTTTTAACCACATAACATCTCGTTATTACGAGAAAATATGTCGTTTTAACCACATAACATCTCGTTATTACGAGAAAATATGTCGTTTTAACCACATAACATCTCGTTATTATGAGAAAAATATGTCGTTTTAACCACATAACATCTCGTTATTACGAGAAAAATATGTCGTTTTAACCACATAACATCTCGTTATTACGAGAAAAATATGTCGTTTTAACCACATAACATCTCGTTATTACGAGAAAATATGTCGTTTTAACCACATAACATCTCGTTATTACGAGAAAAATGTCGTTTTAACCACATAACATCTCGTTATTACGAGAAAAATATGTCGTTTTAACCACATAACATCTCGTTATTACGAAAAAAATATGTCGTTTTAACCACATAACATCTCGTTATTTCGAGAAAAGATGTTGTTATAACGACATAAGATCTCATTACGAGACAATATGTCGTTTTAACCACATAACAACTCATTATGAGAAAAGATGTTATAACGACACACGATCTCGTTATTACGAGAAAATGTAGTTTTAACCACATAACAACTCGTTATTACGAGAAAAGATGTTATAACAACACAATATCTCGTTATTACGAGAAAATATGTCGTTTTAACCACATAACATCTCGTTATTACACGAAAATATGTCGTTTTAATGGCATAACATCTCGTTATTACGACATAATTGAGTGGAAAAATAATATGTATGTGGCAGCAATGCGTCACCGTAACTAATTACCTCGTCAACAGTGTAATTAGATTACTGTATTAATTACTCTCTCGAAAAAAGTATTACATTTAGCCTACTTATTACTAATTACTTTCTAAATCCCTTAGAAAAGGGATTAAGTAATCCCTTACTTTACTTTTTTGAAGGAAAAGTAATTAAATTACAGTAACTAATTACTTAGTAATTAGTTACACCCAACACTGGTTCCAACGAACATTCGCAAACAGCATCGCAGAGTTGTGTGTTTGGAGCAACAGATCTCGACCTGTGGTTAGAAGAAGAGTTTCTCGTTTTCTTGACATGTGGACTCAATAAATCCTGATCTTGAGCAAAATAAGCTGACATTCAGTACAATCTATATCTTTTATTTAGAATACATACAAATGTCATTTACGTCTTTAGTTTGTCAAGAGATTTAAAGCGTCGTTTTTGAAGAGTGCGCGTGTGTGAACGAGCTCTAGTGTAAGAACGAGTCTATGATTGAATCTGGAAAAAAAGCAAAATAACTGCGAAAAATGAGAAATATTCCTCAGATGCATGTCTGTAATTCATAGCAAAACATCTAGCATTAATTCGATCTCAAACAGATTCATTAACAGTAGTTATTACTCCAACAATTGCGTGACGTCATTAACCAACGTGGCTGAACGACCAATTTGCGACAATTTGGTCTGGGAAACAGACGTGACTCGCTAGTTGATTTCTTCAAGATGTCTCAAACTACGGTAGTGTGGCGGCAAACAAAATTATATCACTGAATTAGAGACAAATTTTCCAATTCTAATACAATTCCATATTAGAATAAGGTTTTTAAATGTTTTAAAACATCTTAAAGATACAATTTCTTCCACAATTCCCCCCTTTTTATTATTAATTGATAACTATAATACAGCAAAGTCACTTCATCACATTTATACTCTTCATTCCTGATTTTCATAAAAATTATCATCTCTTAAATTTGTGAAAGATGATTTTAAAAAGAAGACAGTGTAGGCTTGTGGGGATAGTCCCTTTAGTATTAGCAAGCAAGTAAAGATTTTTATCTGAAGATTTTAACTGTTATTGCACTCCTAACACTTGGTCACCTCAGTATAAACAAGAAATAGTATAGATATTCAGAATAGAAAAAAACATATCTTAACTCAATTAATACATTTCACTTTAACTTCTGCTGGTCGCGTCGTCCTCAAATTCCAGTGGTTTTGGACTTGCGTCATTGAATTGATCCTCATAAGGAGGATCAATTCAGTGCAGCGAGTTAGGTCAGTGTACGGGAAACACCCCCCCGGTGGACTGAGTTGATGTGACGGTGTTGAATTGAGTTTGTCGCTCTGAGCAGATCGTCCCGCAGGCCGAGGACACCAAGATCAGTCTGAGCTACAAGTACATCATTCATGAAGATCTGCTACCGGTGATCACCAACAACAACGTGCTTCTGGCCGAGCTGGACACGTACGAGTGGGCGCTGAAGAGCTGGTCTCAGTGCTCAAAACCCTGCGGTGGAGGTGAGCGAGACAGTGTGCAGTGATTAATGCGATGGTATAATGCCCTTTTCACAAGATGTAAAATAAGTCTCTGATGTCCCTAGAGTGTGTGTGTGAAGTTTTAGCTCAAAATACCCCACAGATATTTTTTTATAGCATGTTAAAATGGTCACTTTTTGAGGGTGAGCAAAAACGCACTGTTTTGTGTCTGTTCCTTTAAATGCAAATGAGCTGCTGCTCCCGGCACAGGGGGCGGAGCTACAACAGCTTGTGTCCTTTTACCTCACTTACATACATACACTGGAAATTTAAACTTTTAGCCTTTTATGTTTATGTTTTTTTTTTATCTGATGATGTAAAGTACATTGGTCAACATGTGTTGTTTTAATAATGCTATATAAATAAAAGTGACATTGATTGAAGTTTGGAAAAATTACAAAAAGAAAGAATTATCTTCTGCTAGGTTAAAGAGATGTGTTTTGCGTCTATATTTAATTTTATTCATCAAGGACGCATTCAATTAATCAAAAGTAAATACTTTTTTTTTTACTTTAAAAACAAAAGATTTCTATTTCAAATCAATGCTGTCAAATCAAACTTTGTATTCATCAAAAAATCCTGAAAATTAAAATGTATCACATTTTACATACAAATATGAAGCAGCACAACTGTTTTCAACATTGATAATAATCAAAAATGTTTCTTGAGCATCAAATCATCATATTAGAATGATTTCTGAAGGATCATGAGACACTGAAGACTGGTCTTTGATCACAATAAATTACACTTTACTATATATATACACATAGAAAACAGATGTTTTGCATTGCAATAATATTTCAGTTTTCTATGGAAGCTTGTTTCCGCCACAGAATAAAACATTTTAAAAGATAATTGCGACTTTTTTTCTCACAATTGCGAATTTAAATCTCGCATTTCTGACTTTTTATCTCAGAATTGGGAGATATAAAATCAGAATTGCGTGATATAAAGTCGCAAAGTGAGATATAAAAAATCCAAATTCCAAGGAAGAAAATACTGACTTTTTTCCTCAGAATTGCATGTTTATATCTCACAATTCTGACTTCATAACTCCCAATTGTGAGAAAAAAGTCAGAATTGTGAGATAAAAAGTCACAATTACCTCTTTTATTTTTTATTCTGTGGCGGAAACAAGCTTCCATAGAAAACAGCTGTTTTACATTATAATAATATTTCACTATTTTACTATATTTTTGATGAAATAAATGCAGCTTTAGTGCAGCAGAAGAGACTTTTTCCCAAAACATGCTAATGCGACCCTTGTGTGTTCCTCAGGGGTCCAGTTCACCAAGTACGGCTGTCGGAGGAAGAGCGACGGGCGTTTGGTTCACAGGAACTTCTGCGAGATCAGTAAAAAACCCAAACCCATCCGTAAACGCTGCAACACCAACAGCTGCAGCCAGCCGACGTGAGTCCCCGAGTCCCGACCCGCACGCAGGATCGTCCGAGACGCGAGTGAAACGTGCCTGAGGTGTGTGTGTGTGTGTGTGTGCAGGTGGGTGCTGGAGGAGTGGGGCCCGTGCAGTAAGTCCTGTGGGAAGCTGGGATATCAGTCCCGTGTGGTCCAGTGCATGCAGCCGCTTCAGAACGGCACACACAGACCCGTACACACCAAATACTGCAGCGAGGAGCGTCCCGAGAGCCGGAGAGCCTGTAACACCAGCGCCTGCCCGTCCCAGTGGAGGACCGGGGCCTGGGCACAGGTGAGGGCTTACGAACACGTCAATCCCACCGCCCACAGTTGGGACCGCACCTTTTTTATTATTTCTGGAAGCTCTAAAAGTGTTGTTATAAACTTTGGGCAAGAAATTCAACTTTTAAATGAAAAATTTGATTGTCAAGTCAAGTCAAGTCACCTTTATTTATATAGCGCTTTTTAAAATACAGAGTGTTTCAAAGCAGCTTTACAGAGATAACAGGAAAATAATGCAACAAAGAAGTAAATAGCATCACAGTCCAGCTTAAGTTAGTTCAGTGATGGTTCATTTTTGTTGTAAAAACTTTATTAATTTAGTTCATTTATATATATATAGGCGCTCTGGAGAAAACCATGTCATCGTCCAGCTCAGTTCAGTTCTCATATAATGGTGTCAGTGCAGACAGATCAATAATATTGTTGCATATTAAGTTAAATGTCTCCAACTAAGCAAGCCAAAAGCCAAAGGGCGACATTTTGTCTTGTTAAAAATCTATCAATGTTATGTGACTAGTTTGAAAGGTCACATGACCAGATCAGTTTGCTTCTTGCTTGCACATCCTCTGACTACTACAACCAGAAGTGTGTAAAACACCTCAATTAACAGTTAGAACTATCATATTTTGTACAAATATTCTTTAAAGGCTCTACTACTGATATATTTTGAGAATTATACTCCTACATATATATTTTGTTTGTAAGACGTGTAAATTTGTTAATGGTCGCAATTGTGACAGGTAGTATAACACGTGTAATGTTGCTGTTTGAGCTTGAAAAAGGTGTGTGTGTGTGTGTGTGTGTGTGTGTGTGTGTGTGTGTGTGTGTGTGTGTGTGTGTTTAAGAGAGAGAGCTTTGATGTGGATGTCGCTGCTTTGAACACAGTTTCTGTTTTTTGCTTGTTTTCTTATTATTTTCATTTATTCAGATGAGCTTATTCATGAAAAGTTCACAGAGCTGGAGGAAACTGTCAGCTTTGTGTTGGACTGAACGACTCGCTCTATTGTAAACACTGTATTCTGGAGCGCGTGTTAATCTGGGGCGAGCTTGTGATGTTTAATGGTGTGGAAACCACAGTACAATAGAGTTTGGACTAGTTTCGTGTCTATCACTGCCATTCGTTTTCACGCTTCACATCCATGATTTTCTTGTGGCTGCGAATCTGCCGTGAGTGGGAGATGACATCATGCTTAAGGTTTGAGGACGAGAGTTCATTAGTTACAGCAAACGGCTGAAAGATTTCTTGTCAACACATTAAAATCAATGACACTCCCTCTCAACACAACAGAGGACAGACGCTTAATATGAAAACACACACACACACGCACACACACACACACACACACACACACGCACTAACAGATAAGTCAGATAAGATAATCACATAACTTGCCTTCAGTCAGAAGGTCAAACTTCTGATACAAGTTAAATATTTAAGTTAAATAATTTTCTAAATACATTAATATATTATCATAGAATAGAATAATAAAAATTACAGATAACATATATAAATATATATTTATTAAATGTACATGTTTATCTCAATATACAGTACATGCATGTACATCACATTTTTATTTATGTGTTGATTTTTGTCCGATTTAATTTGGTTTCTCGTAGAATGCTTTTAAGTATTAATTTCTAGCTAAGTATAGTATTGTTATTATTTTTTAAAGTAATAAAAAGTCTAATAGACGTCTAAACCATCGGCCAAGAATAGTTAGATAACAATCAATTAGATAACAAAGAAATGACAAAGAACAAAGAAATTAAATGAGTGAAGAAATGAAACCAAACACCTAGTAATCACTGTTGACTTTGCTTACATGATGAAATATCAAACATCTCGCAAGTTATTTGGGCTAAAACGACATGTTACCAAATTCAAGGTTATTTTGGCTAGTGTGTTACTCATAGCCGGACTACATCGGGTCTAACTCTGTTAATCTAGACGGTGAAATGACGTATATTACTTGCTGTGACAAACGGGATTATGATTGTGATTATGATTATGATTGTGATTGTGATTGTGATTATGATTGTGATTATGATTGTGATTGTGTGTCCTCCAGTGTTCGGTGAGCTGTGGCGAAGGGATCCAGCAGAGACAGGTGATCTGTAGACCGTCCGACAGCAGCGCCGGCCCGTGTGACGCAGAAAAACCCCAGTCTGTGTCCATCTGCAAACTCCCTCCCTGCCCAGGTGAACCAGTGTGAAACAGTGTGAAACAGTGTGAACCAGTGTAAACCAGTGTGAACCAGTGTGAACCAGTATAAACCAGTGTGAACCAGTGTAAACCAGTGTGAACCAGTGTAAATCAGTGTGAACCAGTGTGAACCACAAGAGACCTGAGATCATATGAGACGCTCATGAGAATCAGCCGCTCTAGACTGAACCTCCTGAAACTGTGTTCAGCTTCGATTCTCTGTCTGAGAACCAGTCTGAAACCAGAGGAAATATTCCATCAGAGAAACAATACACTGTAAAAAAATAAAATAAAATGAAATTGCACAAAAATATTATGTTGGCTTGAGAAAGCAGTGACTCCCCGTCTGACAGAAAATGTGTGTTTTTCCCAGGAGAGCCGTCTTTACCCAGTCCGACTAAAGATTTACTGGAGAACTTCACCACTGAGGAGAAGCTGCCGGAAAACACTGTGGACAAACTCTCTAGTAAGTGTCTCGTCGATACAGACGCTGACGGGTCATTGATCAGGCCAGTGATCCACTTCTGTTTCTATTCACTGCCGTGATCAGCCGGTTTATTTTTTATTTGATCAAAAAAATAGTAAAAATTTATATAAAAACAGCTGTTTTCTATGTGAATATATAGTAAAGTGTAATTTATTCCTGTGATCAAAACTGAATGTTCAGCATCATTACTCCAGTCTTCAGTGTCACATGATCCTTCAGAAATCACTCTAATATGATGATCAAGAAACATTTATGATTATTATCAATGATGAAAACAGTTGTGCTGCTTCATATTTTTGTGGAAACTGATACATTTTATTTTTCAGGATTTTTTGATGAATAGAAAGTAAAGAAAAAAACGCATTTGAAATAGATTTTTTTTTTACTGTCACTTTTGATTCATTTAATGATGATTAAAAGTATTAGTAATTTATTTCTCAAAAAAAAAATTCACATAGCTTTTTTGCACTGTACAAGCAATACTTAAATCAGTAATTAATTTTATTACTTAGAAAAACAATAACAATGCTATGAATTACAAAAGCACAAATATAGCAAAGATGCAAATGAAATAAACTGTGCCTCTCGGGTCGAGAAATTTAATAAAGTAAGCAAATGTAAAATAACTGCATATTCTTCACTGTATTAATTAAACATCCTTATTAAAGTAACAAAAGTTATTCAGTAAGAGCAGTGAGTGATTGTTCTTTGTCTTTTGTTGATTGATAATCATTAAAAACCGCATGAATATTAGCAGGAATATTAGCAGGAATATTAGGCTACTGTCACTTTAAGAGTGAATGCACTGATCTAATGCACTGATACTGACACACATGCATTTACTCTCAACTGTTTATGTTCACTTAAGACATAACCAAATTTTACCAAAGCATTACTTAAAATTTTGTGACGATGCAGCGCTGGTCCGTCAACTATCCCGAGTGTGTTCACGTTCGTTCATGTTCATGCATTGTTAGGATTCATAAAAATAATACCGACCAACTGGCGAGTGACAGTGTTTCACACACTCGTCAATGCCGATTTTTACTCGCATTTGGCGCTTGGTGAATATAAATTTTAGGCCCTGTTCACATTGTATGATTCTATTGTATTTTAATTATTAGTTAATTGATTGATTGATTAAAGTATTTATGGTTCATGTCCAAAAACGTTGTCTTTCCACTGTGTCTCCCGCAGACGAGCCGTGTCTGGGTGATAAGTCGATCTTCTGTCAGATGGAGGTTCTGGCTCGGTACTGCTCCATCCCGGGTTATCAGAAGCTGTGCTGTGAGTCCTGTAACAGGAAGATGGGTTTCTTCAGTACCGTTTCTCCAGATCTGCATCCTCCGTTCTCTTGGCTTCCGGATTTCACCTTCCCGCCTCTGCTCCAGACGAGTCCCGAAACGCCTCCACTGGTCCACACCACTAAAGCCAGCCCGAAAGCGGACTCCAGCACTTCTGTCCCGCTCCAGATCCGACCGGAGTCCGTCACCTCTCCTCTACCTCCAGCGCCGAGCGCTCCCGTCACGCGACCCAGCCGGGAACCAGTCGGACTCCAGAACCGGAACGCCACTTTAGACTCGACCCGGAGGAAAAGGGACTCGCCGGTCACATGATCGTCAGTGAATCAGAAACTCAGTTATTGGTTACCTCAGAACGAACCGACATCAACCACAAATCCGCTGCTCTTCCCACAATCCTCTGCTTTACATGTGGAAACGGAAGGAAACGATGAAAGGTGCTGTTATTTAAACCGTCAATGACTTCCAGATGAATCCGTGTTGTTTTGTGTCCTCAGAACTACTAGAATCCGGTCTTTAGTGTGTGTGTGGCTCCAGTACGCCACGTAGATCATAGCAGTGTTACTTTGACTCTAGCTACGTACGTTTGCTTTGTAACTCTGACGTAGTTTTGTGCTTGATTTACACAGCATTTATTAGTCATTGCTAAAACTACTGTTAGACCTGAGAAACACAGTTTATTTCAGTTTATATGTTAGTTAATAAAAGTGCATTTGCTCATTGTTTGCTCACAGTGCATTCATTAGCTAATGTTAAGATTGATAAGTGCTGTAAAAGCATTGTTCATTGTTAGTTCACGTTAACTAATGTTTCATATGCTATTTTTAAGTCTATAGAATATACTGAGCGTATGCTGTATGCTTACAACAGGGTTGTTATTGTTAACTAGAACTATTAAAACCCATTTTCAGTCAAATCTGAAATAAAATATAAGATTTTTAATTTTTAACTTAAAACTGCTGTCTTGCTAACTACCTAAAACAAGTTTAAAATACTAAAATCACTAAAACTGAAATAAAAATGAATTTTAGCTATTTAGAAATGCTTTATTGAAAAAAAAGTAATAAAAATGGCAAAAGCACTTGACAAAATGACTAAAATTGACATTCTAATTCTTATAATCTTATACTATATTAGTATACATAATACTAAAACAACTCTAGCTATTATTCTAATCTGTGCATTGAATTTTACTTTAATGCATTCTACTGAAGTGTTACAAAGCAAGTGTATTCGTCGTTCTAGACGTCTCTGGTGCTCCTGTCTGATGTTAACAAGCTCACCTGTGAA
Organism: Scardinius erythrophthalmus; assembly: GCF_964197995.2. Classification (NCBI taxonomy): domain Eukaryota; kingdom Metazoa; phylum Chordata; class Actinopteri; order Cypriniformes; family Leuciscidae; genus Scardinius; species Scardinius erythrophthalmus. The sequence continues at coordinate 1,894,548 of NC_138238.1, forward strand.
ACAACACCAGCCACCTCTGATGCATGACCTGCCGTTCGTCCGTGTTTGTTTGAGCTAGCTTTGAAGCGTTGTGATGTTTTCTGCTGGTTTTGTATATATTGTACATAGTTGCAGGTTTGAGGACGGATGCGAGAGCGTCCAGAGCTCATGACAGCGTCTCTCTCATGTGGTTTCACCTAATTTCTGTATTGTATAGTACTTGTATATACGTGAATGAGAGCTTTAAGTGTTAATATTTATTAAATTTTTAAGTTGTAGGATGATGAAATACATGAAAATATACACATTGAGAAGAAAACTGGAGTTTTGATTTTGTCTGGTTATAGACTTGCTTTTGTTCCATATTCAGATTTTTCAAAACATCTGATTCACTATGGTAAGTCTATTATAAGTGTTGATATTTTAGACCTGTCAGGATTTGTGTGTGTGTGTGTGTGTGTGTGTGTGTGTGTGTGTACTTGTACAACTATCTTCGTGAGGACCAGTTTGAGTTTTAGACCATTAGAGTGAGGACTAAGAGAGTAAAGTGAGGACATGTTGGCCAGTCCTCAGTTTCTGAGAGCCTTTAAAGTGTTTGAGGGTCAAGACTTGGTTTTAGGGATAAGGTTATAATGAGGTCAAGGGTCGGTTTAGGGTCAGGGGTCGGGTTAGGCACTAAGTTGTGATGGGTAAGGTTAGGGTAAGCGGCTAGAGATTGCATTGTGTCAATGAATGTCATCATAAAGATAGATGTACAAGTGTGTGTGTGTGTGTGTGTGTGTGTGTGTGTGTGTGTGTGTGTGTGTGTGTGTGTGTGTTCATGGAGCTGCTAAATCTCGGGAGTATCACCTGTTTTAAACAAACGAATGGAGGAGTGTCTGCTGGAGAAAGAGAACGAGACAGAGCTCGTGATAAAACAAGAATCAACATAGGTTTGGCTTTTCAGAGATGATGAGAACTGAGGGATTAGAAATGTTGTAAAAGCGACGCAGAGATTCATGTGTTTTATTACTCAACAGGAGAGTAAGGAGTTTTATTCAACAGATAAGTAGCTCTCTAACAGATTTCACTGTGAAGCATTGTCTATTGTGAAGAATCATATTCATCCGCAGAGCCTAAGCACAGCCGAAACTTATCCGTGTGCAGTTTGAGGGCCAGAAGTTACGTAGTGTTAGCCTGGCTCCGCCCTCCTACGTACTTCCGCTCAATTTCATTTTCCTTCAGTACTACGTCTGGGACTGCTGTATATTCTTAGGTTTCCAGAACCAAATTTTTTGTAGGACCAATCAGCGAACAGAGGGAGTGGCTGAGAACGATGACGTTGATGTAGTGCGTCAGTTTGAGTTGGAGTAATGGCAGCGGAGAAAGATGTGAGAAAAGCTATTCGGTCCTTTGTTGCAAAACGGCCGAATATACAGAAGTTAAAGCCGGAGCAAGAACAATGTTTGCTAAGTTTTATTGGTGGCAATGATGTTGTGGCCCTCCTCCCCACCGGGTTCGGGAAAAGTTTGATTTCCAGCTCACTCCGTTAGCACTAGAATTCGTGCCAGAATTCCATAACTACTAAACTGCCGCAAGCAGTCATTTTGATCGCTATTCAAAGCTCTGGGCTATCTTTAATGATAAATCCCCAATTGAGAGATTAATACATTTATTGTACTAGGATGTCTTTTAAAAACAAAACAACACCATACTGTACATTTAAACAAGTTTAATTATAATTTATAAATAAATAATATTCGTAGATGCCCTGAACAAAATAGCCTATAGCCTATGTTTTCATGTTTCCACTGTTTGATCGCGCCCGCCGACACACACACACCATATTCCAGCATTGCAGCCTGTTCATTATAGCCATAATAAAATATAATAATAAAATAGTCAACCTAACATATAAATTCAACTGCTTCTCAGTACTAGTAGGCTACAATTCGTACCATTTTATGCGTGTGATGATTTTTTCCGTCGATATTGAACCGTGAGTGAAGTTCAAAATCCTATGATAAAGAATAGTTTAGCGTTTAAATACATCGCAAATGTTGAAACATTTGGATTCTAATTAGAGAGTTACGTGAGCCCAACGCCGCTTACTTTCACTTTCGCTTATAAAGCATTTCATTTTGGCTTTAAATGTAATGATATTCAGAACAGAACAAGAATGAAAAAATAACTAAAGGCTTTAGTTATTTTTACATTCTTGTTCTGTTCTGAATATCATTACATTTAAATGATTTGTGTTGAATATGTTTAGTGTATTTTTTACCACATTTTATTGTTGCGTATATTGGTATAATAATACCGCGAAATTCAGTGCGGTCAATATGACCGTTTATGACCGAAATAGGTAAATAATAGGCTATGTTCATTTGTTTGTTTTTTTTGCCTTATGTGTAATTTATATGAAAAACATTTTAAATGAAAATACAGACACTTTTAGGAAAAGTCAGGTACCAGAAGGATTGTATTTATTTTTTCAACAAAGTTATTGCAGATATAAAATTCAAAACGGTAAAAATGACTGGCAGTTCTAGTGGTGAATGAGTTAGCTAAGGCGAACGATAGGGATGCAAAGCCGATAGTTGTTGTCTTCTCCCCTCTTGTTGCACTAATGGAGGACCAAGTGAAGGAGGCCGAAAAGTTGTTTCCATATCGCGCAGTAGCCGGTGATCAATGTACAGCATTTGCGGCAGATCCGAAACGACCGCAGCGGCGTATTGTTAATGATTAGACCTAGCTTCGACAGTTGACTGAATACATCACTGTCCTTAGTGTCAAATATACATTTAGAATTTACAATTGTTCCTTGAACTCTTAAATTCGATTAACAAAACCAGCAGCTCTCGTTGACAGACATCTTATTCTAAACATAATCCTCTGATCATTTGGACTTCTTGTTTCCGCCGGCCGGTTTCGGCGCATGATGACATACGTCACGGCCACACGTTAGCGATTGGCTATGGCAGATCCTGAGCGACTCTGGGCAGATCCAATAGTTTTGAACTTTAACAGAGAACCCGCCTACAAGGAAGTAAACGTTTCTCTTTGTACACATATAACCTACACTCTTTAATGGACGCATGCACGTTTAAACACAATTTAAACAACGTAGGGCTATTATTTCATGCATTACTAATGGTGCCTTCACGTGCTATGGAAAAGATGATATTTTCCACTTGTGAACTGGTATTTACCAGTGTGTTGTGTTCAAGTGCTTTTGTTGTCGTAATGTAGTACCCGCAAGGTCTGTGTCAGTAGTATCTTTTTTATCTTTACAAAAAAAAAAAAACACGCGTAAATGTGCTGCTTTCTGATGATTAAAACATAATTAATAATTAAAAAAAAATAAAACATGACATAAAATGATTAAATATGAACCAAGGAAATTGCAGCGAAGTTGAAAATTGAGTGTTAACGCATTATATTACAATCGTTAATGACACAACATTGTATAGGCTACAAAAACTATCCGCTAACAGTATTCACGACTCTTGCGTTGCTCTCCGCCATTTTGAAAAGGTCAAAGGTTATCTCATCTCGGCAACTCGTGCATCAAAATATTCTACGAGTTGCCCAGTGGAAAATACCACATGAGGGGGTGTTCATGTGCATTTTCCATGTCGGCTTTTGGTATTTACCATAATTACCATAGCACGTGAAGGCACCATTATATTAAGTTGCTCAAGCAAGTGGTCAAATATTTAACTGTAAATTGACAAAAACAGCCGACTCTCATGCCTTTTCTTTTCCATTTAAATTTTAATAAAATAAATCTTGCATGTCACAAAGAACTTGTTTTTCCACCTCCACGAATGAGAGTGTTGATCATTATGTCGCCTTGTTTAAGTAAATTGTAGTTTACCTTGCTTTACCCCGGTCTTCTAAAAGTAAAAAGATGACTGTGAAAAGTAGTAGTAGGCCTATAGAATTAAATGCATTTATGGTGAGATTACTACAATTTATTGACAAATTAAAATTTATCTAGATCGTTTCCGCACCGAGTCTATTTCTGCTGTGCTGCAAACTCTGAATTGAAGTGACAGCGCATGTTTCGTGGTCAAAATGAACAAAGATTGACATGAAAATGTAGTAATTTCACCATAAATGCGTTTAATTAAATAAATTGTAGTCTCATTCGTGGAGGTGGAAAAACAAGTTCTTTGTGACATGCAAGATTTATTTTATTAAAATTTAAATGGAAAAGAAAAGGCATGAGAGTCGGCTGTTTTTGTCAATTTACAGTTAAATATTTGACCACTTGCTTGAGCAACTTAATATAAGTAATGCATGGAATAATAGCCCTACGTTGTTTAAATTGTGTTTAAACGTGCATGCGTCCATTAAAGAGTGTAGGTTATATGTGTAGGCTACAAAGAGAATCGCAATGCTGAAAAAACATTTTATTAAATAAAAGTTGCAGCGTAACTTCTGGATTTTAAATAAAAATAGTAAGTGTTTGTTGTGGTACAGCCGTGAATCAGTTATTCACTGCGAACGCATATGAAGCACTATAGCGCGTGCTGCTCCTGCACCGCACTCACACACACACTGCACACGGAGTATGTGGGAAATGGCCGTAAGATCCACCTACAGTTCTTAGAAACTTAGATGTGTCACGCACATAGTATCTCTTTATTTCGTACAACAGCAGCACTCATCTTGTTTGTTTACAGCGGATGCCGATGAAGCGGCCGTAAACCGGAAACTGATATGCCGACAACTGACAATAGCGGAAGTTCGTCGCGGCGCTTGTGCACATAGCCTATGGAGCGAGGCCAGACTCTCTGTACAAATGAAATGTACTACTAGAGTCTGGTAGAACCAGGCTAACGTAGTGTGCCTTTAAGTGGAAAAAATACACACTGAAGGAATATCAGGTTTGCTGTGTATTAATGTGACATGAAACAAACTTCAGTGCTGATATCTGAGATTTATATTTCATTTGCCTTCAGCAAACAATATGACTAAAGAAAAACATTTGCATCATACATTTTTAAATGTTTATTAACCGAGAACTTGTCAGATTTGTAACTATTATTAAAACAAAAATTAATGAACTCATGATGTATTTTTTAAAATGGAGTATACCAGCAAATTCATGACAACAGCTGATCTGAACCCGTTTTGATTCATTATGACAGCTGGAGGGGAGAAATTAAAAAGTCAGATTGCACATGGATGTGAGGAAACAAATCACTCTCCACCCGTCCCAAGCAGAAACTGAAGATGTTGCATTGCTGTGTGTACAGCAAGTGGAATATAGATTTTTTTTTTTTTTGCATTGATTTTAACTTTTTAAGCGCATCCTAACGTAAGCCAGCAGAGCTCAGAGACCAGCTCGAGAATGTAGTTAATAATTTACAACACACATTCATTATTGACAATAGAGAACTTTTTCTGTTTAGCCCTGGTGAACATGCAGTTTTAAAAACATTTGTACATTTTAAACTTTCATGCAATTTCAGTTAGTCGCGCATATTTATTTGAGAATGCAAATGTAATTTGTTTTTAATTTTTTTAATGTAAAATCAATAGTGCACCTAAAAATGCTGCATATTTGACTTTGTGATCACAAGCGCAAAGATTTTTCCTTCATTTGTGTGACATTTTGCTTTTCTGCAAAAACTATTGCTTTTAGTTTCTCTAAAAAATAAAGTGCTAAAATCCTCGAGTGTTTGATAAGTTCAGACATCATTATATTGTGGATCTGAGGCATGTCTAAGGTCTTTTCAGTGTATTGAATGGAGTCATTGTCCTCTACTGATGTTCTTGAGTCATTCTCCTGCATGCTCTCTAAAAGCTGACTATTAAAGATAAATGTTCACTCCTGAGATACTCTACCTCTTCCAACATGCCAGATTAGTCCCTTTGAAGTGTCAAATCCACAGTGAATTCACACAGGGTCTGTCAAACTGACGTGAGATTATCATCCATCTGCTAATGTCACAGATGTGTGAGTGCAGACTGATAACAAGTCGTCTGAAAGGTGAAGGTTACAGGAATAGTTCACCTAAAACGATTCAATCATTATTCACCCTCAAAACAGCCCCTGTTTCCTCCACTATGATTTTGTAAAGCATAACAAGAGACACAATGGTAGTGTGGCACTGTGAAAAATATTTTTTATTTCCATTGCATATGGTCAAATCAATTTCACAAGTAGCAGATTTTCATCTTCGATAACTTCCATGAGTTTGGTACTATTCATCTGCTGTACAGTCGTGATCTGAGGTGTATGTTGCATGTCTGTCTTCCTATATCGTCGGTGTTGAAGCCTGACAGAAGCTTCAGCGTCTCTCATCTCCTGTGTTCTGGGTTTTGTGCAGTCAGGTGGAGACGCAGGTGTTTAGTGAAGTCCGCTTGTGCTCGAGGAAGAGCCTTGTTCACTAGCGACTGTGGCAGCCAACCCTGAAAACACAAGCACACATTCAACACATCTGATACACTTCAACACAATACTGAAGACTGTTGTCAATAAAACCAGATTAACATCAACATGCGTAATGGTGGAACAGAAGATGCATTATTTATGACTTTAATCCTGCTCAAATCTGTGTAAAGCCTGACTAAGTTATTTCTAAAAAAGTACAAGTTATAAATCCTGTGTAAATGCATTTATGCCATCTTTGAGCAGCATTGAACAGTCTTTGTAAAGACACCTAAATGCCATTTCAGAAGTGCTTCTGTGCAGGTAAATTTGAGACAATTGTATGTAAATAGCCTATAAAATGTAGGGCTGCAATATTACGAAAAAAAAATCATTATTGTCGATTTTGTAATGATTATTAATGTTGAATGAAATACATAAAAACGTTTTTGTGTGTGGGGAAACGGCATGTCATACAGACAACACAAGCTAAGAATCGTTTGTAAATTATGGCTATTTTAGTAGCATGAAAAACAAAATGGTTATTCAAGCTTCGGAAAAAATAATTTACAGAAAGTGAGCAAAGAAAGTTATAATTAGTGCAAAATGAATCTCTGACATCGTATCTGCGTTTTCTCATTGACGAGAGAACTTGAAGCAGTGCGGATTCAAAGGTTTTCAGCGGTGAGTAATCTTAAGGCCTCTGATTGGCCCCTGCATTCATAAACTCAACAGAAACGTATAGTCAGGTCCCAAAATAGATAAATAGCCCTGGATAAGATGCAGTAGGCATTTTTGAGGAAAAGTACTTCAAGTGTTGTTTCTATATGATTTTTAGGTGCTGAATCCATTTCTGCCGTATAACAAGTTGTAAACATCACTGTTTTGTCATAAACAATAAAAACAAAATGGCTGCCAAAAAAAAAAGTTTTAATGCATTTATTACAGTTTAAACATTAAACATTAGAACTAAAACTATGCATTCTCAGAATATTTAAACATGTAAACAATGAAAAAACAACATTAACATGAAAGGGATAGTTTTTAATGGCTGCTGGAATTATGCCAAGGAACACTAGGAAGCATATATCAGTGGAAATATGCAATTATGCCCAGCCCGAAGGGGGGGGACTTGGAATACACATGACCCCAGGGGGCTGCATATTGAGAATCACTGGGGTGTCCAGCTGCAGGTGGAATATTTCAAACCCAGGGGTGGCAAGGTAGCTTGCCGAGGGAAAGACACATGCTCAGAGAGGCTTACAGTGGACTACACACGTGGGGGTCGCCCAGAGGCCGTGTTAGGTGTCGCCCAGCCTGCAGATCTACATGTGTCTGTTAGCGAGGCGCCATGCGCTAGAGCCCAAGAGGATGCCACACTCCGGGTGGAGCAGGCTGTCACATCAAGGGGGCATGGTCGACCTTGCTGCTGATAAGCCAAAGCAATGGCGTCCACTATCCAGTGAGACAACCTTTGCTTGGAGAGAGCCTTTCCCTTCAGCTTCCCACCATGACAGACAAAGAGCTGGTCTGAAGTCCTGAAACAATGCATCCTGTCTACGTAAGCATGGAGGGTGCGTACTGGACAGAGCAGTGCCAAGGCTGGGTCTGCATCCTCCAAGGGCAGCGCTTGCAGGTTCACCACCTGGTCTCGAAAGGGTGTGGTGGGAACCTTGGGCACATATCCAGGCCGGGGTCTCAGGATCACGTAAGAGTTAGCCGGTCCAAATTCCAGGCACGCTTCGTCACCCGAAAATGCCTGCAGGTCCCCTACCCTCTTGATGGAGGCCAATGCAACCAGGAGCACTGTCTTCATTGACAGGAACTTAAGCTCCACTGATTGCAAAGGCTCAAAGGGAGCACTCTGCAGAGCAGTTAAAACCACAGAGAGGTCCCAAGAGGGAACGAGAGGAGGGCGAGGAGGATTCAGTCTCCTCGCTCCTCTCAGGAAACTGATGATCAGGTCGTGCTTTCCAATGCACTTACCATCAACTGCATCATGATGTGTGGCAATAGCGGCACCATACACTTTCAGGGTGGAGGGAGACAACCTTCGCTCCAACCCTTCTTGCAAGAAGGAAAGCACGACACTGATCGGGCCTTTCGTGGGTTCTTTAAGTTTAGAAGAACACCAGTTGACAAAGAGGTTCCACTTCAACGCATAGGCATGTCTCGTGGACGATGCTCTAGTCTAGCGGAAGTGATGGTAGCCACCACCGCTGGTGGTAGGGTACTCAAACCTGCCTCGTCCCGTCCAGGAACCACACATGGAGGTTTCAAAGATCGGGACGAGGGTGCCATAGGGTGCCCCGTCCCTGAGAAAGCAGGTTCTTTCTCAGAGGAATTGGCCAGGGAGGTGCTGTCGCGAAGAGTACTAGTTCTTGGAACCAGGTGCGGTTGAGCCAATACGGGGCAACCAAAATTACCTGCTCCTCGTCCTCCCTGATCTTGCGCAAAGTCTACGTAAGAAGGCTCACTGGGGGAAAACTCATACTTGCGGAGGCCCCGCGGCCAGCTGTGCGCCAGTGCATCCGTGCCGAGCGTGCCCTCGGTCAGAGAATAAAACAGGTCACAGTGGCAAGAGTCGTGGGAGGCAAACAGATCTACCTGTGCGTCCCCGAACTGATCCCAAATCAGATGAACCGACTGGGGATGGAGTCCCCATTCTCCAGCGAGAGGCCGAAACCGAGACATATCAGCTGCACGGTTCAGGTCTCCCGGGATATAAATGGCTGGAAGCGACCTCAGATGCTTCTGACTCAATATGAGGAGGTGGCAGGCGAGTTGCGACATACGGCGGGAGCGCAGACCACCTTGTCGGTTGATGTACGCTACTGTGGCGGTATTGTCTGATTGGACTAATACGTGCTGACCCCTGAGCAACGCACAGAAGCGGTGCAGGGTGAGACGTACAGCCAGCAACTCGAGGCAATTGACATGCCAAAGGCGCTGGGGTCTTGTCCAGGAGCCTGCGGCAGCATGTCCATTGCACATGGCGCCCTAGCCCATTATGGAGGCATCTGTTGATACAACAACATGCCAGGAAACTCGTTCTATGGGCACTCCAGCCCATAGAAAACTGAGGTTCGTCCACGGGGTGAAGGTCTGACGGCAGTCACTGGGACTCGGAGCGTGCCGTGTTGCCATGCCCACCTCGGGACTTGATCGCGAAGCCAAAGCTGAAGCGGTCTCATATGAAGCAAGCCGAGCGACGTTACTGCGGCTGCGGATGCCATATGCCCCAGGAGCCTCTGAAATAGTTTCAGTGGAACCGCACTCTTGCCCTCGAACTGACGAAGGCAAATTAGCAGTGACTGCGCGCGCACGCTCATAAGCTGCACGCACATGGCGACCGAGTCGATTTCCATACCGAGAAAAGAGATCCTCTGCACGGAGCAGAGTTTGCTCTTCTCCCAGTTGACCCGAAGGCCCAGACAAGCTAGGTGCCGCAGCACTAGGTCCCTGTGTTCGCAAACCTTGTCTCGAGAGTGAGCTAGGATCAGCCAGTCGTCGAGAGGAACAAGGGCTGCCTCGACAACCTTTGTGAAGACGCGAAGAGACAGGGCTAGCCCGAAAGGGAGAACCGCGCACTGGTATGCCTGCCCCTCGAATTATATATATATATATATATATATATATATATATATATATATATATATATATATATATATATATATATATATATATATATACTGGTATGCCTCATTTGCATATGTAAACATGACATTTCAGAAAACTTGTAATACAAAAAATGTCTGTCTCTATGTAAGTGAAAAACTGGAAAGGTTTTATGGTGATATCTATAACTTAAATTTTTTACCCTATCCACCTGTAGTGTTTTGGCTGTGAATAATGCACCTATTGTTTCAATGACAATTACAAGAAAATGGGACCCTTATTTCAATGTTATACGGTGGATCCTTATTCAGGAGACATTGAACTTTCTAAAAATGTGGTATAACAACTTTTCCTCAAAAATGCCTACAGGGTTACACAATCTTGAAGATTCGGACCTGACTAGTATGTCATTGGTTATAATGCGTAAGGCTGAAAAACAAATCTGACGCAACGTTGACATGACATAAATGCGATGCCGAAACAGATTTAGTTTTTTTTGTTTTGCACCCTTATCTGATCTTTTTGTTCTTTTTAGTGGCGTTTTTTGCCCCAAGCTCCCGTTAATTTCCGAGCCTGTAATTCACACACGTGTTTTGTACCTTGACATCCATGTTGAGAAGCCAGATGAAGTGAGTCCGGTCTGGATGATCCTGAAGCGGCTGTAGGATGATGCAGGTGGGTCCGTCTTCAGCCCTAAACAACAAACACTCACAGAATGACTGAGAGGAAACACTTTCAGATTTTTATATAGTGACTCCAAATTAGAATTTACATAAAAGGAATTGTTAAAATCTCTCATCAATCCAAACCCCTATTGAACAAACATAGCCATTGCTTTTTCATGCACTGGTCAATTATGAGATTTTGCTTTAATAATGTCTTCTTTTGGACAGAAAATATCCAAAATGCGCATTTAAAGGGATAGTTCACTTTGAAATTAATTTTTGATATGTTTTAGCTTACCTCAAGGGCATCCAAGATGTAGGTGTCTTTGTTTCCGCAGTAGTTTCAATTTTGATATTTTTAGGTCAAACCGTTCTTGTCTGTCAGTCATATAATGCAGGTCGATGGTCACTGTCTCAAAACACAAGCACAGAGTCCAAATTAAAACAATTCCCCATCGTCCAAATGAAACAATTCCCCATCATAAGTACACATTGATGGCCTAAGACACGAAACGAGCGGTTTGTGTGAGAAAACGAACAGTATTTATATCGTTTTTACCTCTTGAAAACAGCACACGTCCAAATGATCTGACGGCGCGGGCGGGTATAGATATATACATAGATGTCGCCTTGGCTACTGCAGTTCATTGGAACGAAACCGTAGCCAAGCGACATCTAGTGTATATATCTATACCCGCCAGCGGGCGGGTATAGATGTATACACTAGATGTCGCCTTCGCTACTGCAGTTCATTGGAACGAAACTGTAGCCAAGGCGACATCTATGTATATATCTATACCCGCCCGCGCCGTCAGATCATTTGGACGTGTGCTGTTTTCAAGAGGTAAAAACGATATAAATACTGTTCGTTTTCTCACACAAACCGCTCGTTTCGTGTCTTAGGCCATCAATGTGTACTTACGATGGGGAATTGTTTAATTTGGACGATGGGGAATTGTTTTAATTTGGACTTTGTGCATGCTCTTTGAGACAGTGACCGTTGACCTGCATTATATGACTGTCAGACAAGAACGGTTTGACCTAAAAATATCAAAATTGAAACTACTGCGGAAAAAAAAGACACCTACATCTTGGATGCCCTTGAGGTAAGCTAAAACATACCAAAATTTATTTTCAAAGTGAACTATCCCTTTAAGTGTTTATTTTATTTTATTACATTATCTGTTTGAATCTGCACTTCAGCAGCTTTAAATAGGCTACTACAAACTTTACAGTTGTATTCCTATTTAGGCCTATATTCTGAAGGTTTATACGGAGGGGTTTGTTCATACATCGTTTGGCTAATATATATACTGTACAGTAGTCAGCATTTGAAGTGGATCAAAAAAGTTAATCAAAGTTGTCCTAAGACAAGAACGGGTATTGTTAAAAATCCATGTATAACTTTGATGAAAGGTCAAATGTTGACTAGTGTATATCATATTTTATTCTGTTGATAAAAGTTTTGGACTGTTGACTGTATTTTATGATTAAAGACAGAGATTTAAATCATAAACTCTAATATATCAACAAAATGAAAAACAAATGTTTTGGAAATGTATGCAAATGTGAGCAAATATGCAGTTAAGCCTCATTTGCATACTCAAACATAACATTTCCGAAAACTTCATAAAACTGACTTAATGTACTATGATAAATCAACTGGGAAAATAAGGTGATATCTATTCATTAAAATTTGTTCCCAATTCACCTGTGGTGTCTTGCCTTAAAAAAAAAATCTTGAATTAATCACGACGTTGAAATCATTTTGCAGGGAAACAGAAGCTCAGACATTTCGTCTAAAATGTGATTTGCATTTTACAGAAGACGTCACGTGTTATTGGAACGACCCAGAAATCAACATAGTGTTGGCTCAGATCCGGCCCACATCCGGAAAGTGTGCAATCCACGTGTCCATCTGGGCCGACACTATGTTGCTGTCTGGGGAGGAAATTAACTACTTTAAATTTATAATCACTTTTTGGCAAAGGCATAATTGAATTAACCCTTTCTGATGTGCGCTGCATTTACCTGACAAACCCCGGCTGAGGCGGCAGGGACTCGAACTGCGTCGCGGCTCCGCCCAAATACACACGTGACTCGCTCTTCGATGAATGTCTGACGCTCAGGAAGTCCCGCTGGCCAATCAGGTTTCCCGCTGTTTCTGCCGACACCTCGTGTGTGACCATGGTGTTCCTCCCCACATGCTTCAGGACCTGCGAAGTAAATGTGCTTGTTTAATGGTGCGTTTAAGTCCTACTGGGGAGTTCGTATTTACAAGTTGCAAAGTCTTATGGTGCATCTTGTTTACGAGTTGAATGCACATGAATGAACTATGTCGTAAATACGAATGGGAAGCTCAGGATTTTCTTTCAGCCCCGATGTGAGTAACATGGTGGAATACCACAATACTTAAAGCTGCAGTCCGTAGTTTCTCCTCTTTGTCTCCATCTCTGTTCGGAATCTGCAATTGCAGTTATAACATCCACTTTTGATGTTGAACAAGTAACATCCACTTTTGTTCTGAGCAACTAATGGGATAAAAGCATTGCAGTAAATCACGCCGATTAAATCTAACGATCGCTCATCATATCACAACAAACCGTGCAAATTATACTGTGTTCTCAAATTGTTAATGTTAACATTATCAGCATTGCGTGACATTTAATGCCCTTCCGATATTATCCTTGTTTCCGCATGGGCCGGTGTCAGTCTCTTTTGTTCTGTAGTCGCTCCGAAGTCCGAAGTCTTTCGCGTTTTACAGCGGGTGAATCTCCAGCTGGTGATCGTCGTTTGAGCCTTTCTGGATCCGCCATCAAATTGCTCAGTGTAATTATATCCAGTGCTGTGAGAAAAGGCTATAAATCTCCAGCATCCTCACACTCATCGCTGACTAGCCGAGACTCTGGACAGATGTGATGTAACGACACAAAGACATGCTCGAATTTCCCGTGGAAATCCACCAGAACCACTGGAGTTAAAAACATTATTACAAGCTTACTGGTTTGAATCGAGCTACGGCAAGAAGAGAGTTTTGAACACTGGTTATGTACTTGCTCAAAAAATTATTATGGATCATTTTTAACCCAAAAAACGGACTGCAGCTTTAAAGGTATTTAGCTGTGATATTGCTTTTCTATTTACAGCAAAGTTAGCTAAGTGACTGCACAGAATATGATGGCATTATACTATAAAAATTTAATATGTAACAATAACGTTTTGCAATGTGGCTTCATAAATTAATTAAAAACACAAAAAAGCAAAGTACACCTGATGCACATTTCTTCATTCTTCATTTGATAGAACTATAGTTTAAGAACCTTGCTGTATTTTTGTGTAATTAACTGAGAGAAAGTAAACACGACTTTCCACCTCGTAAATACGAACTTCCCAGGAGGACTTGAACACACCATTAATTACGACAAGTCTCTTTAGCCGGAGCAAGATGTAGATATAGCTTTTCTACAATATGCTTCTACAAAATGATGAATATTTCGTCGCCCATATTTTCTCACTGACATGCCACATATTTAAAGAAAGTTCTGAGTTCTGAATAACCCTGCTGTCAAGCGCATGTGGGAAGGCGTTCATTGTTTGCACATTGAAGTTGTCTTACTCGGATGCGTCTGATGTTGGGGTTCCACTCGTGCATCTCCTCCACTCGGACGAACAAGATGTCGTGAAGTTCCTCTGGAGACGCGTCCAGTTCGGCTTCCAGTCGGAAAACCTTCCGGTTTCCCATGAGAACTTTGCTATAGATCACATCTCCGTTCTTCTACAGGGAAAAGACATCCATCGTTCACTGTGAGAACATGCTCAGGCTAACTGCACACTAGGAAAATGTTTCAATTCAAAGACAATCACCTCGGCCATCTCAGGCTTCCATCCATCCTTGGACTCCGCGATCTCTAGAGCTTCATTCAGGGCTTCTTCTCCTCGTCTCAGATAAAACACGTCCTCATCGGCCAATGCAGCCGTCCTCTGCTCTGCTGGGTCTGTCTCTGATGACATTCAGTAAGAAAAGAAATTATGCAAAAGGAAGAATGCATGTTTCAGACTCTGCACTGTTAGTGAGTGATCGGATGCAAGTAAATGATTGACAGTCAGATTGTCTTGAAGATGAAACATTCTAAACATGTCGTTCTTATTCTTTCAGCAAATCGTTTTATTTTCTTGATTGCAGCATAAATTAGATTTAAGTAAAAACTACAGTTCAAATGTTTGGGATGAGTATGATTTTTGTTTTGAAAGTAACATACTTTTATTAAGCAAGGACGCATTAAACTGAACAAAAGTGACAGGAAAGACATTTATAATGTTACAAAATATATATAAAAAAAACGCTGTTCTTTTGTACTTTCTATTCATCAAAGAATCCTGAAAAACGGATTGTCACAGTTTCCACAAAAATATTGTTCAAAACTGACAGTTAATAATATTACAAACGATAGGTGCTATTCTTTTGAATTTTTTATTTATCTATGAATCCTGAATTAATATATATATATATATATATATATATATATATATATATATATATATATATATATATATAAATATATATATATATATATATATTAAGCACAACTGTTTTCAACATTGATAATTGTCATAAATGTTTCTTCACCTGCAAATCATCATATTATACTGATTTCTGAAGGATCATGTGACGCTGAAGACTGGAGTAATGAGGCTGAACATTCAGCTTTGATCACAGGAATAAATTACAGCTTACAATATATTATTATATGTAAAACAGCTATTATAAATTGTAAAAATATTTCACAATTTTACTGTATTTCTGACCAAATAAAAATGCAGCCTTAGTGCAGCAGAAGAGACTTCATTTAACAGTATTTTGTTTTGAGAATCATCATTCATTGTACTCGTCATCTTTAGACATCTGCTAGAATACTGTAAGGTAAATATGAATGCACAGACTCACTCTCCTCCTCCTGGTGTCGAGTCCATCTCGACGGGCTCCATGCGGGACGGCTCATGTGTCCCCGGCTCTGCAAGCGAACGGAGATCTCCTGCCCGAACGCTGCGAGAGCTGCACGCTGCAGACCTGCAGGACACAAACACACGCAATACATTTATGCATTTGGCAGACGCTTTTATCCAAAGCGACTTACATTGCATTTCAAGATATACATTAGCATTCTTATCAGTTTTTTGCTTTCCCTGGGAATCGAACCCATGACCTTGGTGTTGCAAGCGCCAATGCTCTACTGTTTGAGCTACAGGAAAGGGTTTCACTTTATTTTGATGGTCCCTTTTACACATTCTGTTGACTATAAGTAACGTTGCACCTACATGTCTACTATCTCTCATTAGAGTGTGAGTAGAGTATAAATACACTGGTAGGGTTAGGGTTAGAATAAATTGACATGTAGTTGCAAAGTTACTTATAGTCAGTAGAATGTCTGTTGGGGAGCATCACAATAAAGAGTTAGCAGATATTAGACAGTCTACTAATACTATACTAATACTCTACTAATGCTGTAATGACAGTTGGTTGACATGTAGTTGCAAAGGACCATCAAAATAAAGTGTTACCCAGGAAAGTGTTACTAAACAGTAAAACACAGAACAGAGAAACTCATGCACATGTTGAGGTCGAGTACCTGCCATGCTTCGTACATGTGGATAAGAGATCCCACAGCAGAGCTTCAGGACGGCCCGCTGCATGTTCACTCGCTCCCGCTGAGATGGCGGAGAGGAGGAGGACGACACACAGCTTTATAGAGCCGGTGAAGGACACGGCACAAGATAACGGCTACAGTTACAAGATAGGATTTGGTTCAGTCAAGGCCACATTCGAGATGAAGAAGAATTCAGGTTTTCACTGTTGGAAGTGCAACCTCCTAAAGCTGACAGGAACAGTTCAGTCAGAAATCACAAATCTGTCACGGTCATGTCTTTACAAGTCTTTTGAAGTTAATAGCTATCTGTTAAGTTAGAATAGATAGAAATTTAAATAAGTTTGTCAATTAGTTGGTTGGTAACACTTTACAATAAGTTAGTTAGTTGGTTAGTTGTTTGGTAATACTTTACAATAAGTTGGTTGGTTGGTAACACTTTACAATAAGTTAGTTAGTTGGTTAGCTGTTTGGTAACACTTTACAATAAGTTAGTTGTTAGTTGGTTAGCTGTTTGGTAACACTTTACAATAAGTTAGTTAGTTGGTTAGTTGGTTGGTAACACTTTACAATAAGTTAGTTAGTTGGTTAGTTTTTTGGTAATACTTTACAATAAGTTGGTTGGTTGGTTGGTTGGTTGGTTGGTAACACTTTACAACAAGTTAGTTGGTTAGTTGTTTGGTAATACTTTACAATAAGTTGGTTGGTTGGTTGGTTGGTTGGTAACACTTTACAATAAGTTGGTTGGTTGGTTGGTTGGTTGGTTGGTAACACTTTACAATAATTTGGTTGTTAGTTGGTTAGCTGTTTGGTAACACTTTACAATAAGTTGGTTGGTTGGTTGGTTGGTTGGTTGGTGATTGGTTAGTTGGTTAGCTGTTTGGTAACACTTTACAATAAGTTGGTTGTTAGTTGGTTAGTTGGTTAGCTGTTTGGTAACACTTTACAATAAGTTAGTTGGTTGGTTGGTAGGTAACACTTTACAATAAGTTTGTTGTTAGTTGGTTAGCTGTTTGGTAACACTTTACAATAAGTTAGTTGGTTGGTTGGTGGTTGGTTAGTTGGTTAGCTGTTTGGTAACGCTTTACAATAAGTTGGTTGGTTGGTTGGTTGGTAACACTTTACAATAAGTTTGTTGTTAGTTGGTTAGCTGTTTGGTAACACTTTACAATAAGTTGGTTGGTTGGTGGTTGGTTAGTTGGTTAGCTGTTTGGTAACACTTTACAATAAGTTAGTTGGTTGGTTGGTGGTTGGTTAGTTGGTTAGCTGTTTGGTAACACTTTACAATAAGTTAGTTGGTTGGTTGGTGGTTGGTTAGTTGGTTAGCTGTTTGGTAACGCTTTACAATAAGTTGGTTGGTTGGTTGGTAACACTTTACAATAAGTTTGTTGTTAGTTGGTTAGCTGTTTGGTAACACTTTAGAATAAGTTGGTTGGTTGGTGGTTGGTTAGTTGGTTAGCTGTTTGGTAACACTTTACAATAAGTTAGTTGGTTGGTTGGTGGTTGGTTAGTTGGTTAGCTGTTTGGTAACACTTTACAATAAGTTGGTTGGTTGGTTGGTGGTTAGTTGGTTGGTAACACTTTACAATAAGTTAGTTAGTTGGTTAGTTGTTTGGTAATACTTCACAATATTGGTGTTAGTTAGTTAATAACCCTTTTACAATATTTTAGTTAATTAGTTAGTTAGTAACCCTTTTACAATATATTAATTCGTTATCATGAACTAACAATGATCAATACTACAGCATTTATTGATCTTAATGTATAGTTTCAGCATTTACTAGTTAAAAAAAAGTAACACAATTTTGTCACATGTCTTTCCAAGTATTTTAAATTCAGTTAATTGTTAACTGAGGTCAGAAATTGTGTTTAGTCATTTAGTGATTTTGTAGTTTGTAACCCTTTACAATAAGGTCTCATTTGTTCCCATAAATTATACATTAGTTAACATTAACTAATAATGATCAATTATTCTAAAGCATTTATTAATCTTGGTCACTGTTTATTTCAGCATTTACTAATCCATATTACATTTGCATAAAAATCTAAAGTTGTATATGTAAACATCAGTTAATGCACTGTGAACTAAAATGAACAAACACCATTTAATCAGCATTAACGAAGGTTAATAAATGTGAAACACATATTGCTACTTCATGTTAGTTAGTGTATTAAATAATTACAACAAATGAGACCTTGCTTTAAAGTGTTATCATTTGTTTTTTATTTTTTATTCTCCAAAACACCATAAGAAGATTATTTATAGCCTACATATTTACAATTCTTTTTTTCTCGCCAAGGTGTTTAAAGCTTGAATATTCCCCAGTATCTAGATATGAGAGATCAGCAGAACGACCCTAACACTGACCTTAACCTCTGTTAAACCCTGAGAGAAACCTTCACCCCGAATAACATCCACACCTCTGCATGCCAGCAGCAGAAGCACATCCAGCACGACACACACACTCACCTCATGTTGAACATGCAGGATTACTCTAATCTGTTGCATTGAGAAACATCCTGCAACAGATGCACCGAAACACTGCGATTAAAGCGGTTACCTCAGCCTGGGGTGTCGAATTAAAGTCTTTTCTCATTTTCATGCCTGAAATCATCAATTAGGCAGAAAAAAAACATCATGCACATGAGGTCTATTACAGAAGAGAAATTACTTTTTTTTTTTTTTGAATGACTACATATTTTAATTTATATTTTCCTGATGCCGTTCAGTCTGTCCTGAGGGTCTCCGCAGAAAAATCCAGCTCAGAGGATAATATTAGGATTTTTAATGGGTTTGACTTCATATTCCAGTAATATTAATGATTTGACTGCACTGACACTATCGGATGACAATAAAACTGAATTGCGCGGAATCGCTGTCTTCTGTAGAACTGCTTCTGGCTGAATCGAATTAGTT
This sequence comes from Scardinius erythrophthalmus, assembly GCF_964197995.2. Taxonomy (NCBI): domain Eukaryota; kingdom Metazoa; phylum Chordata; class Actinopteri; order Cypriniformes; family Leuciscidae; genus Scardinius; species Scardinius erythrophthalmus. The sequence goes on from NC_138238.1 coordinate 1,913,733, forward strand.
TCATAATTGAAGTTTGCAACATCGACACTAGTTTGTTGCTGAACTGAATTGAATCAGCATTGAACTGACTTGAGCTGAATAATGTCACTTGAATAATTGATGAACTTGTTATTTTCCTGTTTATTACACAAAGCTGCTTTTGTAACTCTCTGTATTGTATAAAGCACTGTAGAAATAAATGACGGCTTTCACAGTTTTAATGTCGACGTGAATTACAAATGTAATTGTGAGCGATTTATGTGACGACAATCTCACACCCTATACTGCTAAAATCATCATTCAATTTTTTATTTATTTATTGAAAACAGTATAAGCAGTGAGTTATTATTCGTTCTGAAAACAGCTTTTCATCCAAATGCACTTCTGATCAACTCTTCTCTGCTCAATAGTCAGAAAGCTGTTCAGAGTAGCGAACACACACAGGTCACTTTCACTATTCAGTCATTTCTTTTGGATAAAGTCGAGTCACTTTATAGAAGCAAAATGGATTGTGAACGTTTTTTGTTGAAGGTTTTGCTTCTGTTGACCTGCTGATGACAGAAACAGTATATCTGGCTGGTTAACTATTCAAATAATTCTGCAAATGCAAACCAAACGTGCAGTCTTGCATTCGTTTAAAACTGACTTTGTGAATGACCTGAATGCATCAAGTCCATGATATTTGTGTCGTATGCATGGAGTGATTGAAGCTCTAGAGAAGTTCATCCGTCTGAGGGTGATGAATTCAGCAGCGCATTGAAACTCCCTCGCGTCTCTCGTGTGAGAAAACCAATTACATTTAATCCAGCATAGTGAGTTTGAGAAGTGTGGCATAAAACACTTATTAGACCAGCGAAATTCACCAAACAAACACTTTGTAGGACTTACATTGCAGTATGAATAGATTATGCAGCATGCACTCAAAAAAAAGCCTAAAATACATTTAAGATATTTTTATTGCATGTCAAATTTTCATGCATTTGCAATGTACTCAAAAATGCACTCAGTGCATGTAAAATATTCATGCAATTGGATTACAAAGTTTTAACAAACTATGTGATGCATATGTGTCTGTCATACATGAACGAAACAGACCATGTTCATACTTTTTAACTGAAAACAATTAATTGTTTTCTAAATGAACAGATTTATGCTGATTCTAAGCCATTTTAAAGAGTGATTATTTAAATAGAATCAAATAAATGCAGGTAGTTAATATGTCATGATTTTTTGAGTGCAGAAATCTGATCTGACCCGTTTCATTAATGCATTATTGACAGATATGCATCATATTAGTTTGTCTAAACTGCATAATCCAAATAGAATTACATTTTATTTGCTATTCAAACACTTTCTATCTTCATTAAGCCCTAAATATTTAAGTAAAGTAAGAGAAAATAAAATCATGTCATGATATAAATTTTATGCATTTTACGTCAAATTACTGCCTAAATGTCAAATTATTTATGAAGATAGTTTTCAAGAGAACTCTGAACTCTAAAATCTGAACGCATCCCATTGCCTATTAAACCTTTCACAACACTTTTATAATGCACGCTTTTACCCTTCTGAGCTTCTCAGCAAGAGTTTCTGGATCTTTCCGCTGCACATTTGCAAGTTTGTGCGTAGTTTAGTGAGTGTGACGTCATTAAGAGCTCTTAACTCGTCTGATTCATCTGAGATGTGCCCGTTCCCCCTGCTAATGCATGCCAAAAAACTGCTTTCTCTTACATTCTCTCTGAAGCAAAATACATCAATGAGTCGAAGCGCTGCATTAGAGTCCCTGCGTTTGCCCACTCCATCTGTCAACAGACAATCATTTTCACCATGTGTCTAGGAATATAACGTCATATAAACCAGTCAAAAGGCAAATGGACAAAGTGCTCTGTATAATCCTTTAGAATATAGAATAAAACTGTAAAGTTTGTTGCATGAGATCTCTGACGCTTTTAGAGACGCCGTGTGATGATGGCACTCTGGATCTACTGCTCAACTCAACGACTGCTTCGAATGATATATTTATCTTTGTTCAGCTCAGAACGCGTGGTAAACTAATGCAGTTTCATAAGTGCTAAATGCACCACATGAGACTCTCGAGTAATTGGTCGACCCTTCACACACTGCAGGGATATCTGACCTCTTCAAGCTCTTAAATGAGCAGACCAAAGACTGAAGTTCATTAGTTTCTATTCAGGAACTGATTAAAGGGCTCATATATTTCTGCAGTACTTTTGTCACTTTTTCCACATTTATAATGTTCTTTACTTTGTGTGTGTGTGTGTGTGTGTGTGTGTGTGTGCGTGTGTGTGTCTAACTAACTCTAACCCTACAATTAAACAGGCTATATTTATTCATGCATGAACTGAAGGTTAAATTTAAGTTTTTCTGCTCCATCATTTAATAACAGTGTCAATATTTTGTGAAGTTGCATTACCTACAGTATGATGACAGACTCATAAATCAGTCAGCACTGACATGCATCACTCAAACTGTTAGTTTTACTTCACTGTTCAGCGATATTACATCTATTATTATTATTATTATTTTGAGTTTTCAATCACCCAATGCACGTCAATGGCATGTAAACGCATCATTTAGGCTCATTTTGAACTGCAGAAGTGGTTCTGACAGTTACAGCATGCTTTCGATGTTTTTTGCTCTGCAATGATCAAGGAGGATCAGATTAGCTTGGTTCTGTTAAACACTTTTGCACCGAAACACTCACGAAGAAGCTGCTTCTGTAGAGTGGATGCGGGTCGTGGAGGTCATACGTGAAGTGACCTCTAATGTCAGTACACACTAAAGGTCAGATGTCACTCGAGCGCTCTGAGGCCAGCTGTGTGTGCGCGTGCTGAAGACACTGAAGTGTGTATCTCTCTGTTATCAGCCAGCAGGTGTCCTTGAGGAGGAGGAATGACGCTGAGACTGAACTTCACCTGCTGACCACATGCTCAAACACTGGCTGCTCTCCAAACACACGTCCCGATTAACCTTATTTCTGTGCAGTTTTTTAAAACGTTTTATCAGGTTTTTTTTTCTTGTTGTAAACAATCCATTCCATCATTCTTCAAACATTATACAAACGTTACTTTTGAATGTTCTCTGAACGTTCCGAAACAAGTTGTTACATTTAAAAAATGTCAGAGGAATGTCCAACTGAAATGTTTCAGAAAAAAAAAACATTCCATGAATGATGTATAACTAATGTTTTTGTGCTAACGTTTTAAGAACATTATTAAAGACCAGATAACTTTGAATGAACATTCTATTTACTTTCAGAAAAAAATTGCCAAAATGTTAGTCAAAGTGTAATTTGTTGCTTATTACAGCAGTATTTATCTAGTAAAAAGCAATGGGAGCCTAATTGAATGTGACTGTATTCAACTTGAGCAGTTAAAGCAACACTAAGGAACATATCTTTTACCTTAAAATAATGTTTCCAAAATCGTATCAGTGGTTCATCAAGTCGTAACAGGGTGAAAGGCACTTCTGGATTCGCTTTGCGGCTCTATATCTGCTATAACCGCACTATGCAAGTTTGCCAAACCGGGTCGCGTTTCTGTAGTTCGAATGAGACATAAGAAAACTACAAATCTGACTTGCTTTACGGCAAGCGTTACAATAGTCATTATTTAGTTTTTCTTCGTTTCTGATGTCGAAATACATCATACTTTCATGAAATCATGCAACATACTCTACCTTGTCTGTGGACATCGTTCATTCCAAAGCCGGTGCTGGATAATTATTTACGACAGCGGTAATGGACAATTCCGCTTCCAACCTGTAGGGGGACCGAAGAGGAAAAGTGCTTTAGTGTTGCTTTAACCATGGCATGGCATTAACCATAGCACCTCGTATCTCCCTGCTCCCAAGTCATAAATCTCGTATCTCAAATTAAACATGATTTTGGGGAAATGTTGTGTTAATGTTGGTACATAACAGTATATGATAGCAATATAAGGTATAATACCAACTTTAACAATACAATGTTTAATAACTCAAAAAAATGCAGTTTTTTTAATTTCCTGAAAAATAATGGTTTTGGAGAGAATGGAGGATTCCGCCCAACAACCAGTAGTTAATACAATTATATATATTATATAATTGTATTAACTACTGGTTAGATTTTAGAAAGGCGGCATCATCTACAACAGAAGCCTAACACTACAACACCAGTATTTTCCTGCTGTGAACACACATTATATGACGTCAACCGTAGTTGCATTTCAATGAAAGACTTTCACTGATGAATCGTTCAAAATGTATGTAAATAGTTCAATTTGATTTCATGTTTACATTCCGATAAACATCTTCTCCACATTCCATCACCAATTTTACATTTATCATTCTTTGAGAGAGAGTTAAATATCAAGCAGCAATTATAGAGCGTTTCACATGCACATATTACTGTCGAAACTGTCAGATTTAACCTCTGAGATCTTGAACTCGGTTCCCCGCTGAAATAGAAGCGTTTTAATTATAGATTCCTGCATGACACGGAATAAAACTGGGTTTAATAGTAAAAACCCTCCTTTCACTACAGCAGTATACTGTAAATCACTGCTCAACAGTCTCTCATGTCTAGATCACATCTTATTTTCTTCATGTGGAATATGATTTTTCATTTTTGGTTAAAATGTGACCTGACATGTATCTTGAAAATAATTTATTTTTAATATAAAGATATTATTTATCATTCTTTGAAAGAGAGTCGATAATACATCAAGCAACTATGGAAGAGTGTTTCACATGCACATATTAATGTTGCAAGCCTGATGAAACTGACAGGTTCGATCCCTGAGATCTTGAAGTCGGTTCCCTGCTGAAACAGAAGCTGTGCAATAGAAGATTCACAACATATGGCGAACGATCTGCATCTTCTGCAGACAGAAAACGATTTGTGTATTACTCTGAATCTGAGAGTGGTATGTTCAAGTGTTCAAGACATTACTTTTACATTTACATTTAATCATTTACATTTAATCATTTAGCAGATGCTTTTATCCAAAGCTAATTAATGAGGAGAGCAATAGATGCAGTTAAACTAACAATAGGACAACAAAATGCAAGTGCTGTGACCCTTCCCAGTTTAGTCTAATGCAGTGTATGAAGCCTTATTTTATTTAATTTTTTTAAATAGAGTAGAAAAGAAAAGAAACTATTAGTATTAATGGATCAAGTGTTGTGGAAGACATGAATGGCTCCACATTTGTTCAGATCATTAGATGAGCTGGGTCTCAAACAAGTTCCTTTAGGAGCTACAATCATACAAATACAGCCTGTGAACAGTAATAATTCAGCCAAAGATGAAATATGACTCATGCATGCACTACATGCATGTCATATATAATCCTTTGTGTGAGGAACAGGAGATGAGGGAAGTCTAGATGAAAGACTTTCTGTGAGTAAAGCACTTTTTTTAATGCACTGCGGCCGTAGAAAGAGACGCTTTTACCGCAAACATCCATGTACTAATGCAGTTCAGTAATGTGGGATGGAGTGTGTAATGTGGGATGGACTGTGTAATGTGGGATGGACTGTGTAATGTGGGATGGACTGTGTAATGTGGGATGGACTGTGTAATGTGGGATGGAGTGTGTAATGTGGCATGGACTGTGTAATGTGGGATGGACTGTGAATGGGATGGACTGTGTAATATGGGATGGACTGTGTAATGTGGGATGGACTGTGTAATATGGGATGGACTGGGATGGACTGTGTAATGTGGGATGGACTGTGTAATGTGGGATGGACTGTGTAATGTGGGATGGACTGTGTAATGTGGGATGGACTGTGTAATGTGGGATGGAGTGTGTAATGTGGGACGGAGTGTGTAATGTGGGATGGACTGTGTAATGTGGGATGGACTGTGTAATGTGGGACGGAGTGTGTAATGTGGGATGGACTGTGTAATGTGGGACGGAGTGTGTAATGTGGGACGGAGTGTGTAATGTGGGAAGGACTGTGTAATATGGGATGGACTGTGTAATGTGGGATGGACTGTGTAAAGTGGGATGGACTGTGTAATATGGGATGGACTGGGATGGACTGTGTAATGTGGGATGGACTGTGTAATGTGGGATGGACTGGGATGGACTGTGTAATGTGGGATGGACTGTGTAATGTGGGATGGACTGGGATGGACTGTGTAATGTGGGATGGACTGTGTAATGTGGGATGGACTGTGTAATGTGGGACGGAGTGTGTAATGTGGGACGGAGTGTGTAATGTGGGAAGGACTGTGTAATATGGGATGGAGTGTGTAATGTGGGATGGAGTGTGTAATGTGGGACGGAGTGTGTAATATGGGATGGACTGTGTAATGTGGGATGGACTGGGATGGAGTGTGTAATGTGGGACGGAGTGTGTAATGTGGGATGGACTGTGTAATGTGGGATGGACTGTGTAATGTGGGATGGAGTGTGTAATGTGGGATGGACTGTGTAATGTGGGATGGACTGTGTAATGTGGGATGGAGTGTATAATGTGGGATCATGGAGTGTGTAATGTGGGATGGACTGTGTAATGTGGGATGGAGTGTGTAATGTGGGATGGACTGTGTAATGTGGGATCATGGAGTGTGTAATGTGGGATCATGGAGTGTGTAATGTGGGATGGACTGTGTAATGTGGGATGGACTGTGTAATGTGGGATGGAGTGTGTAATGTGGGATGGACTGTGTAATGTGGGACGGAGTGTGTAATGTGGGATGGACTGTGTAATGTGGGACGGAGTGTGTAATGTGGGATGGACTGTGTAATGTGGGATGGACTGTGTAATGTGGGATGGAGTGTGTAATGTGGGATCATGGAGTGTGTAATGTGGGATGGACTGTGTAATGTGGGATGGAGTGTGTAATGTGGGATGGACTGTGTAATGTGGGATGGAGTGTGTAATGTTGGATGGACTGTGTAATGTGGGATCATGGAGTGTGTAATGTGGGATGGACTGTGTAATGTGGGATGGACTGTGTAATGTGGGATGGAGTGTGTAATGTGGGATGGACTGTGTAATGTGGGACGGAGTGTGTAATGTGGGATGGACTGTGTAATGTGGGACGGAGTGTGTAATGTGGGATGGACTGTGTAATGTGGGACGGAGTGTGTAATGTGGGACGGAGTGTGTAATGTGGGAAGGACTGTGTAATATGGGATGGACTGTGTAATGTGGGATGGACTGTGTAAAGTGGGATGGACTGTGTAATATGGGATGGACTGGGATGGACTGTGTAATGTGGGATGGAGTGTGTAATATGGGATGGACTGGGATGGACTGTGTAATGTGGGATGGAGTGTGTAATGTGGGATGGACTGTGTAATGTGGGATGGACTGTGTAATGTGGGACGGAGTGTGTAATATGGGATGGACTGGGATGGACTGTGTAATGTGGGATGGACTGTGTAATATGGGATGGACTGGGATGGACTGTGTAATGTGGGATGGAGTGTGTAATGTGGGATGGACTGTGTAATGTGGGATGGACTGTGTAATGTGGGACGGAGTGTGTAATGTGGGATGGACTGTGTAATGTGGGATGGAGTATGTAATGTGGGATGGACTGTGTAATGTGGGATGGACTGTGTAATGTGGGATGGACTGTGTAATATGGGATGGACTGTGTAATATGGGATGGACTGGGATGGACTGTGTAATGTGGGATGGACTGTGTAATGTGGGATGGACTGTGTAATGTGGGATGGACTGTGTAATGTGGGATGGAGTGTGTAATGTGGGACGGAGTGTGTAATGTGGGATGGACTGTGTAATGTGGGACGGAGTGTGTAATGTGGGACGGAGTGTGTAATGTGGGATGGACTGTGTAATGTGGGATGGAGTGTGTAATGTGGGATGGACTGTGTAATGTGGGATGGACTGTGTAATGTGGGATGGACTGTGTAATATGGGATGGACTGTGTAATATGGGATGGACTGGGATGGACTGTGTAATGTGGGATGGACTGTGTAATGTGGGATGGACTGTGTAATGTGGGATGGACTGTGTAATGTGGGATGGAGTGTGTAATGTGGGACGGAGTGTGTAATGTGGGATGGACTGTGTAATGTGGGATGGACTGTGTAATGTGGGATGGACTGTGTAATGTGGGATGGAGTGTGTAATGTGGCATGGACTGTGTAATGTGGGATGGACTGTGAATGGGATGGACTGTGTAATATGGGATGGACTGTGTAATGTGGGATGGACTGTGTAATATGGGATGGACTGGGATGGACTGTGTAATGTGGGATGGACTGTGTAATGTGGGATGGACTGTGTAATGTGGGATGGACTGTGTAATGTGGGATGGACTGTGTAATGTGGGATGGAGTGTGTAATGTGGGACGGAGTGTGTAATGTGGGATGGACTGTGTAATGTGGGACGGAGTGTGTAATGTGGGATGGAGTGTGTAATGTGGGACGGAGTGTGTAATATGGGATGGACTGTGTAATGTGGGATGGACTGGGATGGAGTGTGTAATGTGGGACGGAGTGTGTAATGTGGGATGGACTGTGTAATGTGGGATGGAGTGTGTAATGTGGGATGGAGTGTGTAATGTGGGATGGACTGTGTAATGTGGGATGGACTGTGTAATGTGGGATGGAGTGTGTAATGTGGGATCATGGAGTGTGTAATGTGGGATGGACTGTGTAATGTGGGATGGAGTGTGTAATGTGGGATGGACTGTGTAATGTGGGATCATGGAGTGTGTAATGTGGGATCATGGAGTGTGTAATGTGGGATGGACTGTGTAATGTGGGATGGACTGTGTAATGTGGGATGGAGTGTGTAATGTGGGATGGACTGTGTAATGTGGGACGGAGTGTGTAATGTGGGATGGACTGTGTAATGTGGGACGGAGTGTGTAATGTGGGATGGACTGTGTAATGTGGGATGGACTGTGTAATGTGGGATGGAGTGTGTAATGTGGGATCATGGAGTGTGTAATGTGGGATGGACTGTGTAATGTGGGATGGAGTGTGTAATGTGGGATGGACTGTGTAATGTGGGATGGAGTGTGTAATGTGGGATGGACTGTGTAATGTGGGATCATGGAGTGTGTAATGTGGGATGGACTGTGTAATGTGGGATGGACTGTGTAATGTGGGATGGAGTGTGTAATGTGGGATGGACTGTGTAATGTGGGACGGAGTGTGTAATGTGGGATGGACTGTGTAATGTGGGACAGAGTGTGTAATGTGGGATGGACTGTGTAATGTGGGACGGAGTGTGTAATGTGGGACGGAGTGTGTAATGTGGGAAGGACTGTGTAATATGGGATGGACTGTGTAATGTGGGATGGACTGTGTAAAGTGGGATGGACTGTGTAATATGGGATGGACTGGGATGGACTGTGTAATGTGGGATGGAGTGTGTAATATGGGATGGACTGGGATGGACTGTGTAATGTGGGATGGAGTGTGTAATGTGGGATGGACTGTGTAATGTGGGATGGACTGTGTAATGTGGGATGGACTGTGTAATGTGGGATGGACTGTGTAATGTGGGACGGAGTGTGTAATGTGGGATGGACTGTGTAATGTGGGATGGAGTGTGTAATGTGGGATGGACTGTGTAATGTGGGATGGACTGTGTAATGTGGGATGGACTGTGTAATATGGGATGGACTGTGTAATATGGGATGGACTGGGATGGACTGTGTAATGTGGGATGGACTGTGTAATGTGGGATGGACTGTGTAATGTGGGATGGACTGTGTAATGTGGGATGGAGTGTGTAATGTGGGACGGAGTGTGTAATGTGGGATGGACTGTGTAATGTGGGACGGAGTGTGTAATGTGGGACGGAGTGTGTAATGTGGGATGGACTGTGTAATGTGGGATGGAGTGTGTAATGTGGGATGGACTGTGTAATGTGGGATGGACTGTGTAATGTGGGATGGACTGTGTAATATGGGATGGACTGTGTAATATGGGATGGACTGGGATGGACTGTGTAATGTGGGATGGACTGTGTAATGTGGGATGGACTGTGTAATGTGGGATGGACTGTGTAATGTGGGATGGAGTGTGTAATGTGGGACGGAGTGTGTAATGTGGGATGGACTGTGTAATGTGGGATGGACTGTGTAATGTGGGATGGACTGTGTAATGTGGGATGGAGTGTGTAATGTGGCATGGACTGTGTAATGTGGGATGGACTGTGAATGGGATGGACTGTGTAATATGGGATGGACTGTGTAATGTGGGATGGACTGTGTAATATGGGATGGACTGGGATGGAGTGTGTAATGTGGGATGGACTGTGTAATGTGGGATGGACTGTGTAATGTGGGATGGACTGTGTAATGTGGGATGGAGTGTGTAATGTGGGACGGAGTGTGTAATGTGGGATGGACTGTGTAATGTGGGACGGAGTGTGTAATGTGGGATGGAGTGTGTAATGTGGGACGGAGTGTGTAATATGGGATGGACTGTGTAATGTGGGATGGACTGGGATGGAGTGTGTAATGTGGGAAGGAGTGTGTAATGTGGGATGGACTGTGTAATGTGGGATGGAGTGTGTAATGTGGGATGGAGTGTGTAATGTGGGATGGACTGTGTAATGTGGGATGGACTGTGTAATGTGGGATGGAGTGTGTAATGTGGGATCATGGAGTGTGTAATGTGGGATGGAGTGTGTAATGTGGGATGGAGTGTGTAATGTGGGATGGACTGTGTAATGTGGGATCATGGAGTGTGTAATGTGGGATCATGGAGTGTGTAATGTGGGATGGACTGTGTAATGTGGGATGGACTGTGTAATGTGGGATGGAGTGTGTAATGTGGGATGGACTGTGTAATGTGGGACGGAGTGTGTAATGTGGGATGGACTGTGTAATGTGGGACGGAGTGTGTAATGTGGGATGGACTGTGTAATGTGGGATGGACTGTGTAATGTGGGATGGAGTGTGTAATGTGGGATCATGGAGTGTGTAATGTGGGATGGACTGTGTAATGTGGGATGGAGTGTGTAATGTGGGATGGACTGTGTAATGTGGGATGGAGTGTGTAATGTGGGATGGACTGTGTAATGTGGGATCATGGAGTGTGTAATGTGGGATGGACTGTGTAATGTGGGATGGAGTGTGTAATGTGGGATGGACTGTGTAATGTGGGACGGAGTGTGTAATGTGGGATGGACTGTGTAATGTGGGACGGAGTGTGTAATGTGGGATGGACTGTGTAATGTGGGACGGAGTGTGTAATGTGGGACGGACTGTGTAATGTGGGATGGACTGTGTAATGTGGGATGGAGTGTGTAATGTGGGATGGACTGTGTAATGTGGGACGGAGTGTGTAATGTGGGATGGACTGTGTAATGTGGGACGGAGTGTGTAATGTGGGACGGAGTGTGTAATGTGGGAAGGACTGTGTAATATGGGATGGACTGTGTAATGTGGGATGGACTGTGTAAAGTGGGATGGACTGTGTAATATGGGATGGACTGGGATGGACTGTGTAATGTGGGATGGAGTGTGTAATATGGGATGGACTGGGATGGACTGTGTAATGTGGGATGGAGTGTGTAATGTGGGATGGACTGTGTAATGTGGGATGGACTGTGTAATGTGGGACGGAGTGTGTAATATGGGATGGACTGGGATGGACTGTGTAATGTGGGATGGACTGTGTAATATGGGATGGACTGGGATGGACTGTGTAATGTGGGATGGAGTGTGTAATGTGGGATGGACTGTGTAATGTGGGATGGACTGTGTAATGTGGGACGGAGTGTGTAATGTGGGATGGACTGTGTAATGTGGGATGGAGTATGTAATGTGGGATGGACTGTGTAATGTGGGATGGACTGTGTAATGTGGGATGGACTGTGTAATATGGGATGGACTGTGTAATATGGGATGGACTGGGATGGACTGTGTAATGTGGGATGGACTGTGTAATGTGGGATGGACTGTGTAATGTGGGATGGACTGTGTAATGTGGGATGGAGTGTGTAATGTGGGACGGAGTGTGTAATGTGGGATGGACTGTGTAATGTGGGACGGAGTGTGTAATGTGGGACGGAGTGTGTAATGTGGGATGGACTGTGTAATGTGGGATGGAGTGTGTAATGTGGGATGGACTGTGTAATGTGGGATGGACTGTGTAATGTGGGATGGACTGTGTAATATGGGATGGACTGTGTAATATGGGATGGACTGGGATGGACTGTGTAATGTGGGATGGACTGTGTAATGTGGGATGGACTGTGTAATGTGGGATGGACTGTGTAATGTGGGATGGAGTGTGTAATGTGGGACGGAGTGTGTAATGTGGGATGGACTGTGTAATGTGGGATGGACTGTGTAATGTGGGATGGACTGTGTAATGTGGGATGGAGTGTGTAATGTGGCATGGACTGTGTAATGTGGGATGGACTGTGAATGGGATGGACTGTGTAATATGGGATGGACTGTGTAATGTGGGATGGACTGTGTAATATGGGATGGACTGGGATGGACTGTGTAATGTGGGATGGACTGTGTAATGTGGGATGGACTGTGTAATGTGGGATGGACTGTGTAATGTGGGATGGACTGTGTAATGTGGGATGGAGTGTGTAATGTGGGACGGAGTGTGTAATGTGGGATGGACTGTGTAATGTGGGACGGAGTGTGTAATGTGGGATGGAGTGTGTAATGTGGGACGGAGTGTGTAATATGGGATGGACTGTGTAATGTGGGATGGACTGGGATGGAGTGTGTAATGTGGGACGGAGTGTGTAATGTGGGATGGACTGTGTAATGTGGGATGGAGTGTGTAATGTGGGATGGAGTGTGTAATGTGGGATGGACTGTGTAATGTGGGATGGACTGTGTAATGTGGGATGGAGTGTGTAATGTGGGATCATGGAGTGTGTAATGTGGGATGGACTGTGTAATGTGGGATGGAGTGTGTAATGTGGGATGGACTGTGTAATGTGGGATCATGGAGTGTGTAATGTGGGATCATGGAGTGTGTAATGTGGGATGGACTGTGTAATGTGGGATGGACTGTGTAATGTGGGATGGAGTGTGTAATGTGGGATGGACTGTGTAATGTGGGACGGAGTGTGTAATGTGGGATGGACTGTGTAATGTGGGACGGAGTGTGTAATGTGGGATGGACTGTGTAATGTGGGATGGACTGTGTAATGTGGGATGGAGTGTGTAATGTGGGATCATGGAGTGTGTAATGTGGGATGGACTGTGTAATGTGGGATGGAGTGTGTAATGTGGGATGGACTGTGTAATGTGGGATGGAGTGTGTAATGTGGGATGGACTGTGTAATGTGGGATCATGGAGTGTGTAATGTGGGATGGACTGTGTAATGTGGGATGGACTGTGTAATGTGGGATGGAGTGTGTAATGTGGGATGGACTGTGTAATGTGGGACGGAGTGTGTAATGTGGGATGGACTGTGTAATGTGGGACAGAGTGTGTAATGTGGGATGGACTGTGTAATGTGGGACGGAGTGTGTAATGTGGGACGGAGTGTGTAATGTGGGAAGGACTGTGTAATATGGGATGGACTGTGTAATGTGGGATGGACTGTGTAAAGTGGGATGGACTGTGTAATATGGGATGGACTGGGATGGACTGTGTAATGTGGGATGGAGTGTGTAATATGGGATGGACTGGGATGGACTGTGTAATGTGGGATGGAGTGTGTAATGTGGGATGGACTGTGTAATGTGGGATGGACTGTGTAATGTGGGATGGACTGTGTAATGTGGGATGGACTGTGTAATGTGGGACGGAGTGTGTAATGTGGGATGGACTGTGTAATGTGGGATGGAGTGTGTAATGTGGGATGGACTGTGTAATGTGGGATGGACTGTGTAATGTGGGATGGACTGTGTAATATGGGATGGACTGTGTAATATGGGATGGACTGGGATGGACTGTGTAATGTGGGATGGACTGTGTAATGTGGGATGGACTGTGTAATGTGGGATGGACTGTGTAATGTGGGATGGAGTGTGTAATGTGGGACGGAGTGTGTAATGTGGGATGGACTGTGTAATGTGGGACGGAGTGTGTAATGTGGGACGGAGTGTGTAATGTGGGATGGACTGTGTAATGTGGGATGGAGTGTGTAATGTGGGATGGACTGTGTAATGTGGGATGGACTGTGTAATGTGGGATGGACTGTGTAATATGGGATGGACTGTGTAATATGGGATGGACTGGGATGGACTGTGTAATGTGGGATGGACTGTGTAATGTGGGATGGACTGTGTAATGTGGGATGGACTGTGTAATGTGGGATGGAGTGTGTAATGTGGGACGGAGTGTGTAATGTGGGATGGACTGTGTAATGTGGGATGGACTGTGTAATGTGGGATGGACTGTGTAATGTGGGATGGAGTGTGTAATGTGGCATGGACTGTGTAATGTGGGATGGACTGTGAATGGGATGGACTGTGTAATATGGGATGGACTGTGTAATGTGGGATGGACTGTGTAATATGGGATGGACTGGGATGGAGTGTGTAATGTGGGATGGACTGTGTAATGTGGGATGGACTGTGTAATGTGGGATGGACTGTGTAATGTGGGATGGAGTGTGTAATGTGGGACGGAGTGTGTAATGTGGGATGGACTGTGTAATGTGGGACGGAGTGTGTAATGTGGGATGGAGTGTGTAATGTGGGACGGAGTGTGTAATATGGGATGGACTGTGTAATGTGGGATGGACTGGGATGGAGTGTGTAATGTGGGAAGGAGTGTGTAATGTGGGATGGACTGTGTAATGTGGGATGGAGTGTGTAATGTGGGATGGAGTGTGTAATGTGGGATGGACTGTGTAATGTGGGATGGACTGTGTAATGTGGGATGGAGTGTGTAATGTGGGATCATGGAGTGTGTAATGTGGGATGGAGTGTGTAATGTGGGATGGAGTGTGTAATGTGGGATGGACTGTGTAATGTGGGATCATGGAGTGTGTAATGTGGGATCATGGAGTGTGTAATGTGGGATGGACTGTGTAATGTGGGATGGACTGTGTAATGTGGGATGGAGTGTGTAATGTGGGATGGACTGTGTAATGTGGGACGGAGTGTGTAATGTGGGATGGACTGTGTAATGTGGGACGGAGTGTGTAATGTGGGATGGACTGTGTAATGTGGGATGGACTGTGTAATGTGGGATGGAGTGTGTAATGTGGGATCATGGAGTGTGTAATGTGGGATGGACTGTGTAATGTGGGATGGAGTGTGTAATGTGGGATGGACTGTGTAATGTGGGATGGAGTGTGTAATGTGGGATGGACTGTGTAATGTGGGATCATGGAGTGTGTAATGTGGGATGGACTGTGTAATGTGGGATGGAGTGTGTAATGTGGGATGGACTGTGTAATGTGGGACGGAGTGTGTAATGTGGGATGGACTGTGTAATGTGGGACGGAGTGTGTAATGTGGGATGGACTGTGTAATGTGGGACGGAGTGTGTAATGTGGGACGGACTGTGTAATGTGGGATGGACTGTGTAATGTGGGATGGAGTGTGTAATGTGGGACGGAGTGTGTAATGTGGGATGGACTGTGTAATGTGGGATGGACTGTGTAATGTGGGATGGAGTGTGTAATGTGGGATGGACTGTGAATGGGATGGACTGTGTAATGTGGGACAGACTGTGTAATGTGGGATGGACTGTGTAATGTGGGACAGACTGTGTAATGTGGGATGGACTGTGTAATGTGGGATGGAGTGTGTAATGTGGGATGGAGTGTGTAATGTGGGATGGAGTGTGTAATGTGGGATGGAGTGTGTAATGTGGGATGGACTGTGAATGGGATGGACTGTGTAATGTGGGATGGACTGTGTAATGTGGGATGGACTGTGTAATGTGGGATGTGGGATGGAGTGTGTAATGTGGGATGGAGTGTGTAATGTGGGATGGACTGTGTAATGTGGGATGTGGGATGGAGTGTGTAATGTGGGATGGACTGTGTAATGTGGGATGGAGTGTGTAATGTGGGATGTGGGATGGACTGTGTAATGTGGGATGGACTGTGAATGGGATGGACTGTGTAATGTGGGATGGAGTGTGTAATGTGGGATGGAGTGTGTAATGTGGGATGGACTGTGAATGGGATGGACTGTGTAATGTGGGACAGACTGTGTAATGTGGGATGGACTGTGTAATGTGGGACAGACTGTGTAATGTGGGATGGACTGTGTAATGTGGGATGGACTGTGTAATGTGGGATGGAGTGTGTAATGTGGGACAGACTGTGAAATGTGGGATGGACTGTGTCATGTGGGACAGACTGTGTAATATGGGATGGACTGTGTAATGTGGGATGGACTGTGTAATGTGGGATGGAGTGTGTAATGTGGGATGGAGTGTGTAATGTGAGATGGAGTGTGTAATGTGGGATGGACTGTGAATGGGATGGACTGTGTAATGTGGGACGGACTGTGTAATGTGGGATAGACTGGGATGGACTGTGTAATGTGGGATGGACTGGGATGGACTGTGTAATGTGGGATGGACTGTGTAATGTGGGATGGACTGGGATGGACTGTGTAATGTGGGATGGACTGTGTAATATGGGATGGACTGTGTAATGTGGGATGTGGGATGGACTGTGTAATATGGGATGTGGGATGGACTGTGTAATGTGGGATGGACTGTGTAATGTGGGATGTGGGATGGACTGTGTAATGTGGGATGTGGGATGGACTGTGTAATGTGGGATGTGGGATGGACTGTGTAATGTGGGATGGACTGTGTAATGTGGGATGTGGGATGGGCTGTGTAATGTGGGATGTGGGATGGACTGTGTAATATGGGATGGACTGTGTAATGTGGGATGGACTGTGTAATGTGGGATGGACTGTGTAATATGGGATGGACTGTGTAATGTGGGATGTGGGATGGACTGTGTAATATGGGATGTGGGATGGACTGTGTAATGTGGGATGGACTGTGTAATGTGGGATGTGGGATGGACTGTGTAATGTGGGATGTGGGATGGACTGTGTAATGTGGGATGTGGGATGGACTGTGTAATGTGGGATGTGGGATGGACTGTGTAATGTGGGATGGACTGTGTAATGTGGGATGTGGGATGGGCTGTGTAATGTGGGATGTGGGATGGACTGTGTAATATGGGATGGACTGTGTAATATGGGATGGACTGTGTAATGTGGGATGTGGGATGGACTGTGTAATGTGGGACGGACTGTGTAATGTGGGATGGTTTTATTTCTGTGCTGACTCTTGATTTCTCTGATTGCATTTGTGGATTACAGTTTAGAAAGTGGCAATTCAATTAAAGAACGAATAAAACCTTCATGCTCCACTGTGAAGACGCTGTTCACTCCCCTAAAATCACATAGAATCTGACACCTCATTACAGAGGGATTTATGATAATTACACAGTCTGGAATGATGGCGCATGAATAGAAATGATAGGGTGAAAATGACAACCCTCTATTACAGGGAAACGGGCGTTCTCATTTCACCACAACATGGCCAGATTGTGCTTTCAGTGATAGTCAATTTGCTCTCAAAGAAAATCGTTTTTCTTATTTCGGCAACAGTGTAACATGTGAGAACGCCTGAGTTTGTCACCATGGTTACATTTATTGAGAATAAGAAACAGATCAACAGCAGCTGCTGACTTACTCACCCGGGAAATAAGACTCTTACACGAGATCTCTTGAATATCTCAGTTGTTTGTCGTGGACAGAGTTGAGATTAAATGGAGATGTTCGCTGAAGTCTCTGGACTCTCAAATCAAATGTCAACAATATCAGAAAATGTGCTTGGATGTGCTGCAATCAAACATCATAGATCTTCGCATGATGTTATTGCCAGATCAATATTGTTTGGACTATGACATGCAGCAAGAAATAGTTTATCCAAAAATTAATATTAATATATATATATATATATATATATATATATATACTGTATACAGTATATACTGTATATACACACACACACACATATATATATATATATATATATAAATTACTCGCCCTCTAACTCATTGGAATGCAACAGGAGAAATAAATAAAAAAGTGTTTTCCATGAAATTACACAGTTTTTACTCTGCAAAAAAGGACACATATGCAGCTTTAGACACAGTAACATTAGTCTATTTGACTTGTGCAATACATGTTGAGTCTCCTAAAGTCATTCTTATTGAAAATCAAGACACTATTCACTTCAGTGAAAATCATAAAGAAGAAAGCCATATCTAAAACAGTATGAAGGCGAGTAGTTTTCAGTTTCAGGCTCAGTAAATGATGACAGAATTCAAATTTTGGTTTTAGGCTCAAAATAATGTGATTATAAAAGAAAATTATTACCTTATACCAATTTATAAATTGTGATTCCAATAACACAGCGTATATATTCTAGTAGAAATTATGATTGCAGTTAATTTTTGTGTTAAATTGTTTTTATGAAATCTTCCATACATTAAAATATTAATTGAGCAGTAAAGTGTCTAAATCGTTTGATTTACTGCTCGACTCATGGCATCACACACGTGACTCCCACAGAAAATAAATTAAACAAACGCGTACGCAAATATATGTATATGCTTTATTAGCAATAAATGAAAACTTAACATTGCATTACACTATGATTATTACAATAATGCAACTGCTAAAAGAGAAACTATTTCAGTAACATGACATTAATATGATGCTGTGCTGATCGCAGCGGTGTTACGTGTCTTCTGGGTACAGCGTGAGAACTTCTGCCTCTCCGATCCGCTCTAGAACAGAAAGAAATGCTCAGAGAAAATAACATAACATTCTGAGAAGATCCTGAGAATATTGAGAACATTTTGAGAACATTATGAAAACTTCTTGAGAACATTTTGAGAACACCCTAAGAACATCCTAAAAACATTCCGTCCTGAAAAATTCTGTGAACAAGCATAAAACCATTTTGAGAACATTTGAGAACAACCTGAAAACTTCCTGAGAACATTCTGAGAGAAAACTTCCTGAGAACATTCTGAGAGAAAACTTCCTGAGAACATTCTGAGAGAAAACTTCCTGAGAACATTTTGATAACAAGCTGACAACACCCTGAGAACATCATAAAAACATTCTGAAAAATTCCGAAAACTTCCTGAGAACATTCTGTGAACATCCTGAAAAATTCCAAGAACATCTCGAGAACACTCTGAGAATAGTATAAGAACAACCTGAGAACATCCTGAAAACATTTAGAACATTTTGAGAACATTCTGAAAACTTCCTGAGAACATTCTGAGAATATGCTGAAAATGTCCTGAGAACATTTTGAGATCATTCTGAGATCATTCTGAGATCATACTAAGAACATTCTGAAAACATCATGAGATCATCCTGAGATCACAGTGAAAACATTCTCAGATCATTCTGAGAACATCCTGAGATCATACTGAGAACATACTGAGATCATACTGAGAACATTCACTATACTCTATACAGTACATTACACTAGAAAATCTGATCAGGTTTCAAAACAATAGGCATCATAGACTTGCTGACTTTGTAAATGTTTACAGAGGAAAACACGTGTTTCATTGCTAGGAGACGCATGACAAACGAACAATGTGTTCTAAAATCGGTTCAACATGTCATGTTTGATTTCCTGCAACTGAACGGATTCACAGTCTGTGATCATCAGAGTCTGTGTTCAGTGAGCGCTGTGATTTTCTGTGAAATTTGTCAACTCTGACCGACTGACCAAAATGTGAGTACGAGTGTCGGCTCTTTCAGACTGCAAAAGTAGAAAGTGGACACTTCTGTTCCAACTCCACTCACTCAACCCAAGCGGTGCCAGGTGTTTTTAAGCACAGCTGAAATTAAACTCTCCAGAGGAAGCCTGGTGTAGGCGGTAAACAGTCAAGAAGCTTACTAGGTTTTGAAACAGAGCCAAATTAAGTTTTAATAAAAGCTTCGAGCAATATTACTGTTTACTGTCAAAACTGCAGCCCATGTGAAGTCATGAACTCGAGTGAGCTTAGCTTACTCTCTCACACTGACAAACAATGGTGTATTAATGCCATCACATGACACACATCAGTGGACAATACGTCTAATCCAGAAACCTCACCTGGTTTGTCCTGTAATGCCTCCGCCGGATATGAACTGTGCAAAACGACAGATAATAAACAATCAGAGAGCCTCATAATGATAGTCATATGATCACATGCTGATAAACACTTTATAATATTGTTTCATCACTATTAAATAACTGCACAGGAACACATTATTAACATTCTACTAACTAACAAGACACTATAATTAACAAATTCATAAGTAATAGCACTCAACTGAATCTAGTGGTTCACTATTAGCTATTATCTGTCAGAATACATTACTATCCAAACATTACTAGTGATTTACCATGATCTTCACTTTACACAGTCCGCTGCAAAATCAAGATATGTTTACTTGAGAAGCAAAATTGCTTAAGATGACTTGTTTTCTTAAACTAAACATCACAATTAAGTGAGTTTTTGCTTAAAACAAGAACAAACATCTGTCAGTGTTGTCAGAAAAATAAACTTAATTCAAATGGAAAACACGATTATTTTCTTTCTCCACTGGCAGCTATTTGTTCTTGTTTTAAGCATAAACTTAATATTAAAATGTTTAATATTTATACTGATACATTTGTCAGAAAACAAAACTTCTTTTCATCTTGATAAATGTATTTTGAGTTAAGAATGTTTAGATATTTGTACTGAAAAAACAAAACAAAAAAAAACACGAAAATACTGAGTAAGAAAATCATATTTTGCAGTGTAGAATTAATTATCCATTCACATTAATTATGAAACTGTATGTAGTTTCTTAAAATAACAGTAGTTACTGATTAGCTAATAGTGAACTACAGAGGGCTTTAACTTACTAATTTGTTAATCAGAGTTTATTGTTAGTTATTACACAGCAAAAATTATTTTTTTTCCTCAGTATTTTGTCTCGTTTTCCAGTACAGATATCTAAACGTTTTTAAATCAAGATACATTCACTAGAGAAGCAAAATGACTGAAGATTTAAGTCTTGTTTTCTGAAAAGAATTAGACATGTTTTAGGCATAAACCCACTTAAACGGTCTATATCTCTGCAGCAGATCTGAGATTCACAGATGAGATCATTAAAATTACACTGTTATGATAGTTTGATTATAAAGTATATTTGAGACTCTGACTGTGAGACTATAGCTTGAATGAATCCCTTTTCTTTGCACGACACATTGACATTACAGAACAGAACGGCTCTTTCGTTGTTATCCTGAACATTGTATAAGCATTCGTTTCATGTAGAACGTAAGAGAGGCTGTCGGGAGCGTAAACGTCACATACTTTAGATTTTCCCGACAAAAACAACCCGAGTCCTTCACATAAAAATCAGGCTTTCAAAGACAACATGGGAAGTCGAGGGAAGGTCTCGTTTATTTTAAGTTTCTGTACAAAGTGTTCACACATTGGCCATAAAAAAGCAAAAAATGTATTAATATTGATACATTTTTCAGAAAACTAAACTTAATATCTTATGCATCTTGTTAAATGTACAATAGTCAACATTTGAAGTGGATCAAACAAGTTAATCAAAGTTGTCCTAAGACAAGAACGGGTATTGTTCAAAATTCATGTAGAACTTTGATGAAAGGTTTTGATCCACTTCAAATGTTGACTACTATATTTCGATTCAGGAAAGATACTAAAAAAAGTTCGAAAAACATGTTTTGCAGTGTAGACTGTTAATATTGCATTACGCATTTCTCCATTAATGATGGACCAGGATTGTAAGAGATCAGTAAAGGCTCACCTGGTGTTCGTGAGGAACACGTGATCTGGCAGATCTTCAGATGTCACGGGCAGAAGTGCAGATCCAGACGTGTGCGGGGTCACGGAGATGGAGTCGGCCATGGCTTGCTGGAGTAACCCCTGAACCAGCTCTTTCTCTGACGCACACACACAGACACACACATGTAATGAGCCGTCATTAGCACTCATCTGCAGACCTCCGCTCAGAACCTGTGCTGACCTGTGGTGTTTGCACTGCACGTGTTTTTGTTGAGGATTTTAAAATGAGGAATATCATAACCAACTTGAATGAACTGAGGCAAACATGCATTTTTTTTCTCATTAAAATATACATGCACACAACGTGAAACCTAACAAACCGTAAAAATGTAGTAATCTGTTCTATTTGTGCATACGCCTTTGCTACTCATGCAGAAAACTCAAGTTAATAAAGTGGAAAGACAGAAAATAGTCAAACAAAGCAAATGCATGATTTTATTAAAGCCGCAATGCACTCTGGGAAGCAGCATAGTGCTGGTGGCTCAGAATAATTAGTAAAGAACACTCAAATTTCTAACCCAGTCTTTCTTTTCAACTTGATTTATGTAATGCACTTAAATCTCTCTAATTTCAGCTTGTAAAATTCAGCTGTCATACTCAAGTTATCTACACAAAGTTTTATTAAGCTTTATAAACGCAAAAATGAAGTGCTTTAAATGCACATTTTAAGGCAATCGGTTTCCTCAGGGTTTCTAAGTAATGTAATCTTATTGCCATTTACAGGTTTCTTTATCAATAAGTTGCAAACATGTGATGCATGAGTTCACAAATTGCCATTTAATTAAATTTAATTTTCCTGGCTCAGAAATTATCTTTGGTGGTAGCTTACACACACTGATGCTTGAAAATGGCTCATTAGTATTACATAATTGCAATGAAATTATTGGTTACAAATTTTACAGTAACTGCATTAAGTTTATTAATTTATTAAGTTTATTAAACAAGCTTAAGCATGTTTGCTTAAGTTAATCAATCACAAAACCATGGTTAATGTTCCTGTGGAGTGGTGAACCGTCTTACAAAAGCAACAGAAAACAAGCTGTTCTCCATCAAATGTGCAGCGCACGGATAAACGTTGGGGTTATAATGTTCTGGAACAGGGTTATAAATAAGCTGAAACCACTCTGAGTTCATTAGTCTTAGGAAGGTCAAACAAATTAGTTTGGGAGATGTGGACCAAACTAACGCAGCTCAGCCGGGCCTTGTCCGCCTTTCTGCGGATTCCGTGGGCGGGATTATTTAAATGAGTAACATTTATACGGCAGAGATAAGTTGAAAAGGTGGAAAAGCAGAATAGGACCCTTTAAAGGTCTTCAAATGCTCTTCAAAGCACACTCTGCATCGGGTAATTATTTGGTTAACGGCTAATAAATCAAATCAAATGAAAGGGCAATCTTCACCTTTGTCACTCGCCAGCAAAAGCCAATGCTGAACCATGGAGAGAGAATCAGTCTGCAGGATCTGACACAAGAGCTCCAGCACCTGAGAGAGTGTGTGTGTGTGTGTGTGTGTGTGTGTGTGTGTGTGTGTGTGTGTGTGTGTGTGTGTGTGAGAGTGTGAGAGAGAGAGAGAGAGAGAGAGTGAGAGACAGAGAGAGAGAGTGAGTGTGTATGTGTGTGAGAGAGAGAGATAATGTGTGTGTGTGTGTGTGTGTGTGTGTGTGTGTGTGTGTGTGTGTGTGTGTGTGTGTGTGTGTGTGTGTGTGTGTGTGTGTGTGTGTGTGTGAGAAACAGAGAGAATGTGTGTGTGTGTGTGTGTGTGTGTGTGTGTGTGTGTGTGTGTGTGTGTGTGTGTGTGTGTGTGTGAGAGAGAGAGAGAGAGTGAGAGACAGAGAGAGAAC
Organism: Scardinius erythrophthalmus; assembly: GCF_964197995.2. NCBI lineage: Eukaryota > Metazoa > Chordata > Actinopteri > Cypriniformes > Leuciscidae > Scardinius > Scardinius erythrophthalmus. Next base: position 1,937,364 of record NC_138238.1, read on the forward strand.
AGTGATATCAGCAGCTTATTCCAACAAGACAGGATAAAACCCAGCTAACCAAATATTTAATATATGAAATATTAATTAAATATTTGATTTGCTTATTAAATCTCGTTGGCATGCCGTCTGTGTTCTGTTTTCATATTCGCCATATATTAAATAGGAAATTAGCAAACAAGAAGAGCTTCAGGAGCTGCGCTCTGAATGGATTATTACTGCATGCAGTATATAGATTTTCAAGTCAAGTCATCTTCATTTATACAGCGCTTTTAACAATGTAGATTGTTCCAAAGCAGCTTTACAGAGATACAAGGATAGTTTATAGTAACAGAGATTGTTTTGGCTTTATAGCAGTTCTTGAATAAAGTTATTTTCCAAAGTTATTTAAACCAGCTCAGACCAGTTTAAACCAGCTCAGACCAGTTTAAACCAGCTCAGACCAGTTTAAACCAGCTCAGACCAGCCAAACACCAGCTTGACAAGTTTAAACCAGCTCAGACCAGTTTAAACCAGCTTAGGCCAGTTTAAATCAGCTCAGACCAGTTTAAACCAGCTCAGACCAGCCAAACACCAGCTTAGGCCAGTTTAAACCAGCTCAGACCAGTTTAAACCAGCTCAGACCAGCCAAACACCAGCTTAGGCCAGTTTAAATCAGCTCAGACCAGTTTAAACCAGCTCAGACCAGCCAAACACCAGCTTAGGCCAGTTTAAACCAGCTCAGACCAGTTTAAACCAGCTCAGACCAGCCAAACACCAGCTCAGGCCAGTTTAAACCAGCTCAGACCAGCCAAACACCAGCTCAGACCAGTTTAAACCAGCTCAGACCAGCCAAACACCAGCTTGACCAGTTTAAACCAGTTCAGACCAGTTTAAACCAGCTCAGACCAGTTTAAACCAGCTTAGGCCGGTTTTAGCCATTTTTTCCAGCTGGGAAAGGAAATTGAGTGCATTGCATTGAGAGTAAGAGTATCAAACATATTTCTGTTTGACATTTTTGTTGTTCTCAGTTTGGCCTAGTGCACATTCACTGAACAACTTTGGATGAAAGCTATAAACTCTGACATGAACGTGTTCAGAAAGCACTTGAAGGAAAACAAACAAGAGCAGGCGTGTGACCTTGATCTCCACTCCTTCCAGCGCGTGTGTGTGCCGTCTCTGTAATCCCAGACGCTTGTGTGCCGTCCGGCTGCTGCGTTTCTTCCCTCCCCAGGACGAGGCCGGGATGATCCGACCGGACTGAGCCGAATACTGAGTCTTCCTGCGAGGAGCTTCCTCATCTCGGGCTTTCTGCGAGTTTATTCACGGACAAACACTTCAGTGCTCAGCCTTATCTTATAAATACATCTGCTTCATTCAGCATCATCTAACACAGGAGGTTTCAATCTCTTACATGAAACAAATCCACAAAATATGACGGACCCCCATCCGAAAATTTTTAAAAAGTCAACTATATATTTTCCAGTATAAAGATTCAATGTATGCTCTGAAAAAATATAAATATGTCTGAAAATGTTTCGTCAATTAATTCTACTCATTATAACACTACACTGTTAGATGCATTATTTATTTATTTGCTCATTTATTTACTTATTTTCTTATATAATCTATTTTTTATCTCATTTTTGAAGTATTTTGCATTTTACTCCAAGCCCTTGTTAATATCTGACCATGTTACAGTCTGAGGAAATCTGATTTCTCAAAACTCCTGTTTTCCTGGTTTTGCGAGGCGTGACATGCCGATGTGATGTAAAAGCTGATGTTTGATGTGGGTGTTATATTTTTAAACTGTGGCTTTAAAGCTTTGCGTGTGCATGAATCACACAGAGCGTTGGTCTTTACTGCGGTACTGAGCACTGCACACTTCAGACGAGAAGTTTCAGCTCAAAACGCTGCATTCTCCGCTGATCATTTGTTTGTGAACATCATCTGTGCATCACTCAGAGTTTCAGTCATTTGTGAAGCCCAGTACAGTAAGTGAAGCCTGCTGAAGCTGAGAGGTCATAGGTCAAGTACCTCTTTCTTGTCATTGTGGGTCTCAGCGGCCGCTGAAAGACTGACTTTAGTGGCCAGATCCTTCAGTTCCTCACGCCAGCTTTCAGAAATCAGTGCTGTGGAAAGACAAAGATGGCTGATGAAGAAACAGAAGCAAGAAGAAGAAAAAGGGCAAGAAAACAAGCAATGATGATGTACACATGCATCCAGTCATTTCTCCTCGGAATAGTCTGAGATGTGGCCTGGAGGTGCACTGGGGAAAAAATGGGGTAGGAATTTTTATTTGTATTATTTTTTTGTAGATTCAAGTTAATTTCACAAATAATAATAATAAAAAAGTACTGTACTATTTAAGTACTGCCTACTCCAATAATCTGTTTTCAAGCCACAATGCATGCTAGGAACTCATGCAATATTGTTAAAAGAAAAAAATTAATACAAAATCAATATAAATAATAAGTTCTAAACTAAGCCTTGAAATCTTGACAAGCAGTTCTTATATAAATATAAATATATATATAAGGTCAGTCACTTAATGGCCTCTTCAGTGAGCAAATAAGAAAATATCTAGAACTGCTTGTCAAGATTTCATATATTATTATTATTATTATTTATTTTTTACTTAAAGGTATTCATAATGGTGTTCATAAAGGTATTCATAATGTATATGGCAATGCACTATATATTTTCATAAATAATTGTGACCAGTTAAAATGCATTATAATACTTGCAGATTACTTGTTAAATCTAGAAATTGGTTATTTGTCATGTTTTAATACATTACTTTCTAAAGGTGTAACATAAATATTATAATGTATTATAACGGTTACAATTATTAATGAGATCATAATGCATTATAATGTGTATTACAAGGCATAATTAATGCATAAAATACAATAATGCATTATATATAAAGACTTTAACTAAAGTGTTACCAAACATTTTTTTTGTTACTGTTGTAAAAAAATCTTTATTTTGTTTGAAGTTTCAAATTTTGTTTTAAAACAAAAGATTATTCATAAATTATTATTATTATTATAACAATAAATATACTATAATAAAATCACTACTATAAATACATTTTTATAAATTATTAATTAAAATAAGAAAGAAAAACTCTGAAGCATTCAAAACTCAAAACAGTTCAGGTATCACAAATGAGATTTAGAAGATTTTCAATGAATAACTTAAGTGCAAGTCTGTTCCTTTTACACACTCACACACGCAAATGTGTGTGTAACACAGCGGTTTCTGTACCTGCTCGCGGTCCGGAGCGATCCGAGCCGATCTCAGGTGTGAGAAACGCAGATGAACGGCTCCCACTGACACACACTTGACTTTTAATGAGTGGATGTGGACAGAGAGGAGTGAAGCCGTACCAGTCGTCATTCACCATACACACCGGCTTGCCGTTCAGCCCTGCGGAAAGAAGAGACCGTGTGCTTGAGATGTGGCTTTACTCTGACTTTCATCGCTCCTGGCCTGGATTCATGCGGCGTAACACACACTGAACGCCTGCTGTGACTACAGGATTATTCACAGGATTAAAGTCAGGCTTTAATCAGATGCTAAAGGAAATGATCACAGGTTCTCGGAGGCGGAAAGTTATCAAAGAATCCAGCTGTGATGAAGGTGCATGAAGGCCTACGATGTGTGTGTGTTGTTCTGGCGCAGTTGCACATCATCAGAGCTTTGCATGAATTTCCATGTGATCCGAGGCCTGTGTGTGCCTGATGTTACAGCGATCTTAATTGCATTTCATGTTTCAGGCTGAATTAGTGAGTTGTTGGCAGAATAGAGAGGGCTTTCAAATACAGACCTGCACATATTGACACTTCCTCGCATTCAGTGTGAAAAACACTGCGTGAGAATGAAAATCAGTCGCGCTTGTTCACAAAGAAGTAAAAGCATATCTGTTTATGCAGGACTTCATCATTAAAGTCACTCAAAGAACAGATTAATATGCTGCCAGTGTCCACATGTGACGGGCGACAGGGCGTCTGAGAGATGCGGTTGCCTTTATGAGGATAATAAGGCCTAAAACCACACAAAATACTTTCACTGTCAGGATTCCTGCTACTATCCTCTGATTCTCGAAGGCTGTGACAGCATGATAAAGAAATAAACATGGATAAATCTTTACTGCTTTTATTACAAAATATATTTCTCCTCATCTTTATCACTCATTATGAGTCAACACTAAAATCATACATAAATCTAGTATTCAACTTTAAGAATTAATGAATGGTTTGAAACGGACTCCATCTATATAAGAAAATCTGTGGAGCTTAATCATATTTTTCATATCACACATGTATTAAATGTAGAAGTCATTTTGTTTTGCTGGTGTTGCTGAACCTATAAAATGAGAAATATGATCTAAAAATCTCTGTGACTCATTCTCATTTGTTAACATGAACTAACAATCCGTCCTTTGGATGAGACATAAAAAAACCGAGGTCCTGACACTCTGTGGTCATTAAAAATCCCATGGCATTTCTCGTAAAGAGTAGGGGTGTAACGCCGGTGTCCTGGACACATTCCACCCACTGGCCCTTACCAATCATGGCCTCCTAATAATCCCCTTCCATTGAACTGGCTCTATCACTCTCTCTCCTCTCCTCCTATAGCTGGTGTGTGTGTGTGTGTGTGTATGTGTGTGTGTGTGTGTGTGTGTGTGTGTGTGTGTGTGTGTGTGTGTGTGTGTGTGTGTGTGTGTGTGTGTGTGTGTGTGTGGCGAGCGCACTGGCGCTGTTGTACTGTGGCTGCCGCCGCATCATCCAAGTGGATGCTCACACTGGTGTTGGTTGAGGAGAGACCCCCTGATATGATTGTAAAGCGCTGTGGGTGTACAGTAGTCAGGGACGGATTATGACTTGTAAAGGCCCTGGGGCCAGTTATCTCCAAAGGCCCCCCTCAGTTCGATAATAAAATCGTTTTTTGATAAATATAATGCACAATGTTGTTGGTGAAGACAGGGCTGCCAAATCTCACGCATCGTGTTGACACTGTTCTCCGTTTTTTCACGCAATGAAAAATCCCGAAGCAAAGAGGCCACTGACACCAACAGACAAGACAAGGCAGGTTACTTTTGATCAGACGCGGCGTCAGTCGATTTTGAGGGGGAAACCGGACAATAGCCTGCTATGTAAACCCCCGAAATCATAAGTTGTTATTTCATTGAGCTCAGGGCCGGATTAAGAATTTCCTGTGCCCTGGGCAACAAGACTCAAGGCCCCGGCGAAAATTTGGATTTCTCTGATCTACATATGTGCAATTTAGGACTTTTGAAGGCCAAAAAATGATAAGAAATAGGCTAGCTTTAAAACCTTGTCATTAGATTGTTTGTCAATACCTGCTCTCTCCTCATCTTCATATTTCTTTTTCTCTCAGTCTTCTTATCCTGGCCTATTTCTTCCCCTCCTAAAGCTGAACTTAGTCTTTTTTCATTTTCGTCTGTGTCAGTGACGAAAGTAAACAGGCTCAACTGATATTTATACGTTTTATGAATAATTTTCTTAGACATGTTAATTTACTCAAGGCTACCAGGAAAGCTGTAAACCTAAGTCAGTATTGTCATTAGGAACCTTCTGCAAGCTTTGGAATTTGAAAACGTCTGTTTTTAAATGTTAAAAGTCATTTTAAATAATACACATTATAGACTACGTTTACCGCAGTTGGTGGATTTGGCAGATGTTCCCTTAAGCATTGTGCACTGTGGAAACGCGTCAAAGCATTCTCAGGTATAATTATGAAGCATTAATGCACGAATGATTTTGAATGAATATTTTCATCATGTCGATATGCAATGGTCACATAATGTTAAAACTAATCTTGCTATTGATATCTTTGTTAGACTACCAATCTGACTTATTTAACTTACAATAGAGAGAACAGGACTGGCACGAATCTCTTGCTGGAAACTTTGATTAACAGCTGATATCATCATCATAACCTTAAATGCTAAATTCAATGTGCTCTACCTTAGTATTGTTCTAACTTAGTTATGTTATGTAAGGACATAAGATCAGCAGATCTTTATTGTTCTATTGTTAATGGGTTTTCTGAACCAAACTGGATTGCGTGGCCTTAAACCCCAGGGCCCCCCCGGGCTTCTGGTAGGCAAGGGCCCCTGGGCACTGGCCCCATAGGCCCGGTCAGTAATCCATCCCTGACAGTAGTACATATGAAAGCGCTATATTAATGCCTCATTCATTCATTCATTCATTCATTCAACAATGAACAGCATTTGTGAATCTTAGATCATGTAAATTTCAACATTTACTAACACATTTTTAAATTCAAAAGTTCCTCTGCGTCTGTTTTCAGGCATTCCCGCTTGTGTCTCTCCAGCGCTGGAAAGATTTACTAATAATAACGTGGGAACGAAAGCTCTTGCCTGATCAAAACCCAGTGATATTCCTCTGACCTTTTCTCTTTTGTAATGTCTCTCAGCCATCTCTCTTTCTACAGTTAAATCTCCCTCTTTCTCTTTCTCTCTCTCCTCCCCCATCATGAGTGGACACGCCCCCTACTGCTGATTGGCTCACTCTCTCTCCTCCCCATCATGAATTGACACGCCCCTACTGCTGATTGGCTCACTCTCTCTCCTCCCCCATCATGAGTGGACACGCCCCCACTGCTGATTGGCTCACTCTCTCTCCTCCCCCATCATGAGTGGACACGCCCCCTACTGCTGATTGGCTCTCTCCTCCCCCATCATGAGTGGACACGCCCCCTACTGCTGATTGGCTCACTCTCTCTCCTCCCACATCATGAGTGGACACGCCCCTACTGCTGATTGGCTCTCTCTCTTTACTCCCACATCATGAGTGGACACACCCCCTACTGCTGATTAGCTCAATCTCTCTCCTCCCCCATCATGAGTGGACACACCCCCTACTGCTGATTGACTCACTCTCTCTCCTCCCCCATCATGAGTGGATGCGCCCCCTACTGCTGATTGGCTCACTCTCTCTCCTCCCCCATCTTGAGTGGACACGCCCCCTACTGCTGATTGACTCACTCTCTCTCCTCCCCCATCATGAGTGGACATGCCCCTACTGCTGATTGGCTCACTCTCTCTCCTCCCACATCATGAGTGGACACGCCCCCTACTGCTGATTGACTCACTCTCCTCCCCCATCATGAGTGGACACGCCCCCTACTGCTGATTGGCTCACTCTCTCTCCTCCCACATCATGAGTGGACACGCCCCAACTGCTGATTGGCTCTCTCTCTCTCTCTCTCTCTCCTCCCACATCATGAGTGGACACGCCCCCTACTGCTGATTGACTCACTCTCTCTCCTCCCCCATCATGAGTGGATGCGCCCCCTACTGCTGATTGGCTACAAGTGTGTGTGCTGTTTCTCAGAAATCACTTATGCTGCAATTATGCACATTTTCGCATATGCTCAAAAAGCTGTGTGACACTTAACAGATTACAAACACAAGCATAAACCCATTATGAATGATGCTGCAGAACAGTACTGACGAAAGTCTGTGTCCGCGGAGCGGCTCACCTTGCATATGCCTGACTCTGTGTGGATGAGGATTGTGTCTGGAGAAGAAGGAGTGATGGCTCAGCGTCCCGAAGCGAAGACTGCCTCTAGTGGAGGTCCTGCTCGTGCTCGCGCTCGCGCTCGCGCTCTCAAACACGGGCTTCTCATGTTTCTCAGACTCAGGACTCTTCTGCAGATCTCCATTCACTTGCTCATCTGACGTCTCCATTATCTCTGCAAGGAAAAGTCCAAGGTCATGTACAAAATTCCAAATGCTCATTCCTTTTACAGCAGCAAAATATTCACCAGTTAGACAAGCTGAATACAACACTGGAAAAACTGCTTCACTCGCAGAAGGAAATGTCATGTACTTTAACAGACAGTACTTCGTCATTTTAGCGATTGAGACACAAAAAGTTCTCTTAAAGATTTTAGAAGTCTTTTTTGAATATGTAATGTAACTCATTTATTAGGCTACTTTATAATGCTCTGCTCACCTCAGGTCACTGTGTTTCTTCTGATGTTTGCTGTTGTTGCTTGGAGACTCTGAACAAAGAAACCCTGAAGCTCCAATAGCAGAGCAGACACCGCTAGAACACATCGACCACAGCGAGTTTTCATTGTTTTAAGCAACTTTGATTTGTCCCGAGTTTAAGTAAATGCATTAACCTTTAATTTTGTGCTCTGAAACACACTGAGGCTCTTCTAATAGCTTATAAAACACAATTTTTTAGGTTATGTTATAAGAAATCATGGTAACACTTTACAATAAGGTTCATTAGTTAACATTAGTTAATGTATTATCTAACATGAACTAACAATGAGGATTAATCTTTGTTAATATTAGTT
>NC_138238.1:1953197-1980697 GCF_964197995.2 Scardinius erythrophthalmus
CTGGTTAATGTCCTAATTTGCAGTGTCACTGATTGGACAAACGCCGCACACAATATTTGACCCTGGATCACGTCACCAGTCTCGAGTCGCACGGGTATATCTGTGGCAATAGCCAACAATACATTGTATGGGTCAATATTATTGATTTTTATTTTATGCCAAAAATCATTAGGATATTAAGTAAAGATCATGTTCCATGAAGATATTTAGTAAATTTCCTACCGTAAATATATAAAACATGTATTTCTGTGAGTGAATGCTGCACAATCGCCAACATAAATGTAGAACTTTAGAGGAGATTTTCTCAATGTTTAAATTTTTTTGCATCCTCAGATTCCAGATTTACAATAGTTGTATCTCGACCAAATATTGTCCTATCCTAACAAACCACACATCAATGGAAAGCTTATTTATTCAGTTTCAGATGATATATACATCTCAATTTCAAAGAATTGACCCATGTGACTGGTTTTGTGGTCACATGTGTTTACACAAGGCTGTAAAACTGCACATCCTCATCGGTCTCTCCAATGTTTTCTGTCACTGTTCGACATTTTCTCCCTCAAACGCTGGAACTACTGTTTACACAACGTTTCCGTGACTGTCCAAAGCTCGTGATTATGAGGCACACGATTCTCAGTCTGTCGTTGCCAATCATCTAGCATCATTTTACACTGTACAAGTTTAGCACTGCAATACGGCTTTGACGGTGCAAAAGCGGAACGACGACAACCCGGGTTTAAGCGCAGTGTGAAAAGCCTTAAACATGACTAGATTAAAAGTACAAGACTGAGCTTAACAGCTTTAATGAAAGAAAGAACTACAATGTCATGAAGCATTGCGAATCTAATTAAAGAGATTTTCTTCGCAGAATCATGGGTAATGTAGTATTTCCACCAGGAATTCTACCGTTTAAGATGATTACATTACAAAAATAACTAAATAGCATCAATTCACAGTAGGCCTGTTATCATTAAAAAGCAATTCCCCAGTGGAGAAAATAACAGCATAAAAACAAATTGTTAAATGTAATCTCTCCCTGTTGGGAAATACAGAACTAGCTTGTCATTTGCATGTGCAAATATGAGCGGTTCCCTTGAGGGCTTTTCCTCTGCTAGGTTGGAGTATATGCAGCTGTTCTTCATTAACATGATGGGCTCATGGGAAAAATCCATTAATATCCAGGTTTATATACATGTGCAGGGCTGGTGTGGATCGCTGCGGTCATGGTGGGATCACCGATGCTGTTTGTGCAGCAGTTAGAGGTGAGTGACTGATGAAAAGAGCCACACAAACTGTTTAACTGAAATCACTGCAAGTTAATCACTGTTAACTGAGAACATTTAACAAGGCTAATTGCTTTGACACACGTGAAAATGATGGTTTAGTGAAGCTTGACAGAGTCCGTCAGCTCATTAAACACGCGATGCCACATCACTGTCCTTGAAATCAGCGGAGATGAAGCGCACACAGTAGAAGAGATTCACTCGAGAGCGGTTCATCTTACCGCAGGAGTTCATGCGTTATTCATTGATTTATTTGCGCTGTCAACATGTTCCCACTCATTTTACTTCTGTAATGTGATGGATTTGCAAACGAAACAGAAAAATAGCAATGCAAATAACTTGCTTTCCCTTCAAAATGCCTTTTATTTACTGACATAACTGTGGGCACATGCAATTGCATTTCCTAACAATGAAAATCCAGTGGATAAAATCAAGCTTATTGTCCTGAATAGTATGGAAACACTTTGATCGAAGCCTTTATGTATAATGCATTATATTAGCATTCATAAAGTACGTTGTAATGCATTGTTTTCATAAATAATTCAAAATGCATTGTAATATTTGCAGATTACATCTGCAATTGGTTGTTTGTTTCAATGCATTATACTTTCTAAAGGTGTAACATTGAGTAGACGAGTATTATAATGTATTATAACTGTGGTTAGAATTATTCATGAGATCATACAGTGCATTATAAGGCATAATAAATGACAGACAAGTCATCATTACTCACCCTTGTGTCCTTCAACGCTGTCGGCTGATGTGCAAATGAATTTGAAGAACCTTAATGCCGCTTTTTTCCATTTAACGATGTCTGTCAAGTTTGGAAAGTTACATAAAAGTTTCATAAAGCATCATAACAGTAGTCTAAGAGTAGCAGTACTACAAATGCATGATAAAGAAGCTGAAAATTAGAAAATTCCAGATTTTAAGTTTCTAAAGTTAAACCTGTGTGGTTTGCAATTGAATTTTGGATTTCGAGTATTATAATGTCTGTAAATTATAATAATGTAAAATCCAAAATTCAATTGCAAACCACACAGGTTTAACTTTAGAAACTTAAAATCTGGAATTTTCTAATCCCTCCAAAAATTGAAATCCAAAATTCAATTGCAAACCACACAGGTTTAACTTTAGAAACTTAAAATCTGGAATTTTCTAATTTTCAGCTTCTTTATCATGCATTTGTAGTACTGCTACTCTTAGACTACTGTTATGATGCTTTATGAAACTTTTATGTAACTTTCCAAACTTGACAGACATCGGGTATAGTATTTCGAGTATTATACCCTCCAAAAATATCTAAACGTTTACAAGGATTGACATTCAGAGAGCATTTCTGATTGGCTAAGACGACACATATTTCAGACAGTAGGGAGATTGTATGCATGCTGCTCTAAAATATATTGCCTACAGCTCCTTTAAAAGTCATGCATGCTTTGTATGAATACCAATAAGGTTTCCTCTGTTATCTGTGTTCCTCAGGTGAAGTATGACTTCTTGTACGACCACCATCACGTGTGCTGTCACGAGCGCTGGCATTCGCTGGTGCACCGCCAGGTTTACACCACCTTCATGATGGTGGCGCTGTTCCTGCTCCCGCTCGCCGCCATGCTCTTCCTCTACAGTCGCATCGGCATCGAGCTCTGGATCCGCAAACGTGTGGGAGACTCTTCGGTCCTCAGCGCCATGAACCACAGGGAGATCAACAAAATCTCCAGGTACACTGAGAAAAGTGACAACAATAAAATAAAATTAAAATCAACATTTATATAGTGCTTTCATATGCACTAACATGTTCCCAACCTATTTTACTTCCATAATATGATGCATTTACAAATGAAACAGAAAAATAATAACAAACGACTCATTTTACCCAATAGCATTCCATGTTTCCTTAAAATCAAAATCCAGTGGATAAAAATCAAGCTTATTTTTCTGATTATGGAAACAATTTACTTAATGCATATAAAGTAAATGCATATTTAACCCTTTATGCATAATGCATATTCATAATGCACGTTGTTATGCATTATATCTTTTAATAAATAATCATAACCAGATTACATCTGAAACTGGTTGTTTGTCGTGTTTTAATGCATTATACTTTCTGAAGGTGCAACAATGAATAGATGAGAATGATAATGTATTATACCTGTGGTTACAATTATTCACGTGATCATACGGTGCATTACTAGGCATAATTAATGCATTAAAAAGGCTTTTAGTGTTTCCTATATTAACTTTAGTTCAAAAGCTCATCTCTTTGCATCATGAAAAACGCATTGAGTGAATACGACGAGTTTTTCTCGTCAGTTACTTTTAAAAGTAATGCGTTACTCCCTAAAAAAGTTACTAATTGTGTTACGGAAATGGAACGTGTTTACGGTTATGGGAAGTAAAGTAATGCGTTACATTACCTCACCTGAGCTGGACTTGTTTGTTTTTTTAATTACAAAATATAAGTAATTCTATTTTTGGCAAATGTAAAGGCCCTTTAACACCAAAAGTGAAATACATTTTTTGCTATAAGGGTCAGCAGCAAAGACACTGGTTAATAAAGTGAGATTAAATGCATAAAGTATATTTGTATTATTTAACATTTAATTAATCGCAGGTTTCCATAATATTCTGAAAGTGCATTTCACTGTTTTTATTCATTTTGAGGAATACTTTGTTTTTGTGCCAATGAGAGGAGTAAAAATAACGGGAAAACAAAGTAACTTGCATTACTTCTTAGAAAAAGTAACTCAGATACTTTGTTGTGAATTTAAAAGTAATGCGTTACTTTACTAGTTACTTGGTGGGCAAAGTAATCTGATTACATTGATATTACAGTAACTTTCCTTTTTTGCTGTTCTAACAGGAAGAAGAAACGTGCCGTCAAAATGATGATCACTATTGTGCTTCTGTTCACCGTCTGCTGGGCGCCGTTTCACATCGTGCACATGCTGTTCGAGTACAGTAAGTGTGTCATGGCCGTTTACTCCACAGAGCGTCATGTCAATGCGCTCGAGAACTGAACGCATCTGTCCTCCTGATCCAATCATCTCGCACCGGCTCCGTGTGAACAATCTGAACTGCACAAAAATTACACAAAGTAGTGCTTTACTCACCATTCAGATTCTTTCCATTCCCGTGGCAGATCAGTGTAGTTGCGATAACCTGTTGCTATGTGCCATTCCAGAGACTTCTGGGTCGCTCGTTCTCGAGGCTGAACTCACAATCACTGTTAACAACCCGGATGATTGATCATTAGACCAGAACCACCCACAGGGCACAGGGTTAAAAGGGTCAAATATCTCCACTCTATTTGATTGCATGCCTCAATCAAACACCACTACACGAATATAAGTTCAGATATCCCTGAAAACGTGTTCTGGGTAACTACAAATAGGCGTCTTAAATCAGGCACGTCCAGGTGGTTTTAGTGACGAGCAGGTCTAAATGTTTCGGCTACGGCTGGTTCGGATCTACAAATAGCGTTTATCACATTTTTTCTGGTAAGGACACAGTATAAAGCGGATTACTACAGACCTGCAAACTCACATCAGGTGAAAAAGGTGACATGTTTGCAGCTTCATGACTGGTTGCATCTTCCCCCAGAGTTTTGCTGCAGGGAAAAAAAAAACCCCAAACATTTATTGACACAAATTTCTTCATTGGATTTGATTTTGATTCAATATTGATTAATTTGGTGCCTATCAGGTACAGAACACGGCAAATATCTCTCAACTAATGCTGTAAATTATACAGGGAACTACAGTTGGTACGGCATTATAATATTAAAGGTTCAAATTAATTGATTTGTAGAACACTTGCATATAAAATTATAAAAGTGTCTATTTTCACTAAGTTTAAATAACCCGCCTTGTTGGCAGAGGCCATTTACACTAACCCCGCCCACTGACGTCTGATTGGTCCAGACACAATTACGGAAGACTCTTGATTGTCAACAGTAGCATTAGTTCAGGGGTAAAGGCGCGTGCCAGAAAGCTTTTGACCCAAATTTACCAGAGTTTGAATCCGCCTTTAGCCAAACTCACTCCCTTTTCCCATCACATTTCAGATTGGACAGTCATTTATTTTCAATAAAAATGAAGAACATATTCGAAAAGTGGAAATAAAGTGTCATACATGATTATCGGTTAGGGTTAAGTTTAGGGAAGGCTTTATTTTCCCAATAAGGCATCATCCATTTTATAATTTTAATAATAATTTATAATGTTATTTTTGCATAGCGTTTAATGTAAACAACACTGTGGTGCAAAGAGTATCAGCAACTATAAGTATAAATAGCATAAATAACTATTTTTACAGTGTAAATAGAATCTAGTTGCCATTTACACAGTGCACACAGCCACTGCCTACAAATTAAATAAGTTTATATAATAATTTTTTAACGACAATTATGTTTCTACTTATTTTTTTATATCAACATTTAAATGGTGGCTGTCATAAAACCGATTTATTCAAACATACATTCAATATTGAAGAACAGGATAAGTAGAAATACAATGAATATGCAATATAGTGCATTTATTTAGCAATAAAACAAAATAAATAAAACATCAATATGGCTATAAAAAAATTATTACTTAAAAAAATTGTCACTAAATAGAAAAATAATATTTGACTGTAAAATAAAAAATAGTTATGAAAACATAATATTAGCAATGATCATTTTATTTTTATATTACAACCATATAATTACAATACGAATATTTATGACTGTTTTAATTTTTTAATTTTCAAATGTTCATCAAAACCTGCGGGGAGCCCTTAAAACTTCTCTTGTGCTAACACTGGAAAGCAAATCCACCTTAAAAGCAACAATTACGGCAACTTTACAGAGAAAGTAAAAAACATTCGACACTTTTAAAGTCTCCAGTCTGAGAGGATTGTAAAATAAGCATCTGATGTTACTGTAAACACCCATATTTTCACAGTTTAAATAGACATGTTTATGGTAATTACTTCACTGAGCTCATTGTTTCTGCCTTAAATTACATTGTTTAAATGAATAGATTTTTCACTAACTGTGATTTGTATACATTTCTGAAATGCATAACTTAGACAGTCACCTCTGATAACAGATCAAATAATATGGAATATTATATAATAATATGGACTCATGCACTTTCAGTAAAGCTGCTTTGAAACGATGTGTATTGTGAAAAGCGCTATACAAATAAACGTTAATTGAATTAATTGGCTGTCCGTTCTTCATTCAGACGACCTGGAGAAGAACTACAACGAGGTCACGGTGAACATGATCATCGCTGTGGTCCAGGCCATCGGCTTCTCCAACTCCTTCAACAACCCCATCGTCTACGCCTTCATGAACGAGAACTTCAAGAAGAGTTGCGTGTCCACGCTCTCCTCTTACCTGAGGCGTCCCGGCCACCAGGGCGGCGCTATACAGCGGCCCAACCTCAGCGTGCACTTCTCCAAACACCTCAAAACCGAGCCCTTCAGCAGCAACACCACCAGCGGGAACACCGAAGCCCTGCCCGCGCATCAGAGCCGAGTGTTGACCTCGTCACAAGATCTGGAGATATCCACCGCATTCGCGGAGCAGAGAGGCAAAACCGCTACATGCCAGCTGCCTTCGAGCAGCTCCTGCGTGACATAAACTCATTATGACATTTGCAGAGGATCTCAGACATTGAGGTGTTCTTGGCAAGAAAAACCAGCCTTGAGATAATCTCAATACTGCTGTCGGATGAGTTCGGGATTTCAAATCCGTGATGGGAGACGCAGAGAAAGACGCCCTAGCGCTAGTTAGCGTGCAGAACAACACAATGACCTCACTTAAAGGAGTAGTTCACTTCAGAATTCAAGTTTCCTGATAATTTACTCACCCCCACATCATCCAAGATGTTTCTTCAGTGGAAAAGAAATGAAGGTTTTTGAGGAAAACATTCCAGGATTTATAGTGACTTCAATGGGGTCCAACAGGTTGAAGGTCCAAATGGGAGTTTCAGTGCAGCTTCAAAGTCTCGACACGATCCCACGAGGAATAAGAGTCTTATCTAAACAAAATGTGTCATTTTCTAAAAAAATAAACATTTATATACTTTTTAACCACAAATGCTCATCTTGTGACACACATTACGTAATCTATATTATTATATATATGTATAATGTACCATGTAATGCATTGTATCTTTACATAAACAACTGTATACAAAGTTAAAATGCATTATGTTTGCAGATTACATCTGAAATTGGTTGTTTCATGTTTTAATGCATTACACTTTCTAAAAGTGCAAGAATGAAGAGATGAGTATTATAATGTATTATAACTGGGGTTCCTTTTCATGCAATCATACAATGCAGGGTGCATTACAATTCATAACGCGTTAAAAATACCCATATAATGTCTTCAAGTAAAGTGTTGTGAAGTTGTGAGTGTCAGTGATGTTCACTTGAAGCGGGAACACAGGGTAAGAGCGCAAGATCATTTCAATAGATTGATAGAAGACACTGTAAATACTCCATTGGCAGCTCTGATCTTTAAAGTCTGTACTTTATATATAAAGATATTATAAAGAAATGCTTTAATTTGATTCTTTCAGAAGGATTAGATGAACAGCTGGGACTGTTAAATTCTTCACGCTAATGTCAGTGTGTGCCATCGACAGGCTGAAGATGTGCTCGTTAAAAGCTTGTGTTTTCCAGAGCATCTGGAATAGTTTAATGCTCGATTACAGATGTATTTAAGGGCACTTATGCTCTGATGGAAAGGAACAGGCTGAAATCATGCACCTTAAAATCACATATTGCGATGAATCTTGATGTCGAACAGCATGTAACGTTCAGACTCTCAAACAGCATCTGACACATGTGAACTTTTAATAATGCACAAAAAATAAATCAAGTGAAACAATGTGCTCCTGACTGTTGTCGTAATGTACATTTTATTCACACCTGATACATATTTACAGAATACATGTATGCCTGTTTCCAGCAAACACAGCAGCTCAACGCAACACAACCAAAAAATGCACTTTCAATCACATATATTACATTTAGTATAATATATTGAGTAAATACTAATCTTTTTTTTTTTTTTAAATACAAGTGCCTTATTTAATCTGATTTTAATCTAACAACCAGTAAAGAACATAATCTTAGATGAAAATCATAACAGGGCCGAATGTTTGCAGGGATCACCAGAAAGGCCCAAGAGTCTATTATCATAAAGATAATAAAAAACATCAGTGATCTCAGTCTTGAAGGCGATTCATTCACTGAATCATCATCATCATCATTATCATCATCATCCCTGCAACTTATTCTCACCGTCTCAATTGGGAACACCAGATTTGGCAAGGCAAAAGGCCTCAAGGCACAGACTGATGTGAACGCAGCAGGAGATGTGCAGTAAACACTCCTTACGCTGGACATCTGAGCATTACTGGACCAGAGGGATGTGGAAATCAGGACTGTCGAAGAGCAACGGCCTGCGGGGGGGACTGGGCTCCTTCGAGGCGCTGTGCAGGAGTTTGAAGAGTCCGGTGCCGATGTTCATGGGGATTCCCATTATAATGCACTCGGACACACCTGCAGGACCACAGGACGAATGACTGATATTCACTTGGGTTATTCAGAAATAGGAAACATACACACGCGAGAACACCAGAACGTTGCTATGGTTACCGCACTGTCAATCATCACAACTTCAGGAGCGAGTCGTGTGTCGGACACACAAGGAATGATCATTTAGAGTTGTCACTCCTGAAACTTCACAGTGTGTGCATGGCCATAAATGAAATAATAAAGTAAAAATATACCATAAATAAAAATGTTAATACACATAAAATGTAAATTGTGCACAATTACATGCAACTAACCGTAAACCACGCCCCAAGTTAAATGTATAATAATTACAGTGTAACAAAAACACCTTAAAGTGTAACCTAAGAATTTAATAAAAAATAATCAATTTCAGTTTGCACTGCTTAAAAGAACTGCAGGGTGAATCATATTTCTACATCTAGGAAAATATATATTTTCTCACATTAAGGAAATTAACAATCACAATTGCATTAAGATTAAGATGCTCAATAGACATGATTTAATTTGAATGAAATTATTCAAAATAAACATACTAACATAATGATAATACTTTACAACAAGGTAACTAACAATGAGCAATACATTTAGAGTATTTTTATTAATTTGTTCATTGTTAGTTCATGTCAGCTCAGGTCTATTAACAGATATTGGTAAGTGTTGAAATACTACCAACTAAGATTAATAAATGCCTTTCATAGTTAGTTCATGGTAATTAACATAGTTAACTAATATTAACAAATGAAACCTTATGGTAAAGTGTTACTGATATAATAATATATAAAAGTTTAACATATTTTAATCTTTTTCCACCTCAAATAATGGTAATAAGAATTAAGCCTGTTTTAGGACCTTGTCTGCAGTCTTATTCCTAATTTATTCTTTCTTTATAAATAAAATCTACCACACACACACACACACACACACACACCCTGGACCACAAAACCAGTCACATGGGTCAATTTTTTTAAATTGAGATGTATATATCATCTGAAACTGAATAAATAAGCTTTCCATTGATGTGTGGTTTGTTAGGATAGGACCATAATTGGTCGAGATACAACTATTGTAAATCTGGAATCTGAGGATGCAAAAAAATCGAAACATTGAGAAAATCTCCTTTAAAGTTGTGCATTTATGTTGGCGATTGTGCAGCATTCACTCACAGAAATACATGTTTTATATATTTACGGTAGGAAATTTACTAAATATCATCATGGAACATGATCTTTACTGAATATCCTAATGATTTTTGGCATAAAAGAAAAATGGATAATTTTGACCCATACAATGTATTGTTGGCTATTGCCACAGATAAACCCGTGCGACTCGAGACTGGTGACGTGATCCAGGGTCATGTATATACATCCACACACAGATTGTGCGTGTTTCTGCTCATCACTCACCGCAGACCGAGTCTTTCTGGCCGAAATACGCAGCATCGAACAGATGATCGGCCGTCTTCTCGAAGGACGCCAGCATGAGGACGCTCTCCTTCATCTTCGCCAGACCGAAGCGAGTGATGCCCAGAATCTCTCCCTGCGGCCCATAAGAGTCAGAGTCGCTCTCGTCTCCATCATCATCATCATCATCATCATCATCACTTCACAAGCTCACCTTATAGGACATGAGGTCCGCCAGAAGCATGACGTGCCTGCGGTCGATGCTCATACCGTGGTTTACCATGGTATACTGGATCTCATTAATGATGGTGGATCTCGCTGCTTCGATGCCTATCGTCTTCTCGACCTGATGACCCCAAACACAGCCATCACACACACTCAGACACATATAAGGCCCTACTGACAAATTATGAATTAATAAATCATAAGTTGGCTTGTACAGTTATTTAATTATGATATGGACTAGCGCCACAATTTCAGAAAACTGACAAACTATGCACCCAGAAACTCTTCACGACAACCCGTCAAAATAAGTCAGTTTTGAAGAAATTATGACAGAAAGATAAAGTATTAAAATTGTACCGCAGAATGTACTTCTACAAGAAATAATTATAAAATGATGAAAACCTAATTGTTTTAAGGAGTGTCTCTTAGTTGCTCTTCCATGTTTTTAACAGTTGTGCCAAAAAAAATATTGTTAAATTAATTGTTAGTTTTATGCCTTCATTAATAATTTATAATAAATATGAAAAATCGATAATACATTTTAAATGACAAATAAATACATTTTAAATAAATCTCAATTTAAATACATATTTTTTTTAAATCATAAATCCTGAAAAAATAAGACATTTCAGAGAAAATATAAAACATTTCCTAAATACCTATTATTGTATGAAATTGTTAAATTGTTACATTATGAATTCAATTGATTAGACATGCTTTTTAAATATTTAAATTAAAAGCAATAAATCGGAAATCAATTTTGGAAAAATTATGGAAAAAATAAAGTAGATTTTATAGGGCCCTGAAAAATGAATGTAAAGACGATTATCATTATCATGTAAAGACTGAGGTTTAAAAGCAAACGCTGCGTGAAGCGAGTCAGACTGGACCGGTACCTCGTACGTGTTGTTGGATGTTGTTCTGTTGCCGTTGACGCCGTGTGTTGCCATGACAGCCCTGAGATTGTCTCCCTCCACCAGCAGTTTGAACTTCTTTATCCCGCTCTGCTCGTCAATGTGGATCACGGCACGCGCCACTTGAGGGATGCCCTGGACCACCACCTACACACACACACACACAACATATTTACAAACTTTTATGTTAGATGCGATTAATCGATTTCACAGCACTAAGCCACGTATAATATTCGCTTTTATATTTTCAGATTGCATTTTAATTTTATGTGCTTTTGTCATTTTTTATTTTTTTATTTTTTATATTTAGCTTTAAATTTATTTTAGTTTCAGTAATATCAGTAATTTTTTAAGTTCGAGTTTATATCGAATATTCATATTTTATTTATTTTTTAGAATTTCAACTTTAATTCGATTAACAAATAAGTTTTAGTTTACAATAAGGTTATATGAATGTGTGTATGTGTATGTATGTATATGTATGTATGTATATGTATGTATGTATATGTATGTATGTATGTATGTATGTATGTATGTATGTATGTATGTATGTATGTATGTATGTATGTATGTATGTATGTATGTATGTATGTATGTATGTATGTATGTATGTATGTATGTATGTATGTATGTATGTATATATATATATATATATATATATATATATATATATATATATATATGTATGTATGTATGTATGTATGTATGTATGTATATATATATATGAATGAAGACTTCAGATGCAAAAGTGCCATCTGAAATTGAATATTTTTTATCAAGCTTGTATGTTTATGTTCAGTAATTTCACTATAATGACCTATTAATTGTCATTAAAGTGAAATTACTGAGCTAAAATATACGAGCTTGAAAAAAATACTAATTTTAGAAGAAAATTTCAGATGGCACTTAAGAGGCTTTTGCATCTAAATATATATATATATATATATATATATATATATATATATATATATATATATATATATATATATATATATATATATATACACTGAACATTAACCCTAATAAGATTACAGAAATTAAATTAAAGAATTGTTCAATCAAACCTTGATCGCCACTAATAAATATGACAAAATAAAAGCTAGCATTTTGTCTTTATTCTATATACTGTTAAAGCTTGTGTCTCCAGGTTGCAATCATGATTCCCTTAAAAGAGACAGAATCTGATTGGCTAAATGAACTACATCACATGGTCTCTCAGCATCAGTTATTGAACATCAGATCAGTGTTATGTCAGCGTGTGCGAGTCCAACAGTGACTGACCTTGGGAAGCTCCTGTTTGAGCGACTGCAGGACGTAGTACATGGAGCTCTTGCTGTTTTCTCTGGGCGACACACACACCACGGCCTCTCCGTGAACCGCGATGTCCCCCGGCTTCACACGCAGCTTCGACGTGCAGATGGAGTAACGTACGGTCTCTGCGTTCACCTGAACAGAACAACACAGCTCTATAACCCTCTCTGAAGATCATCATCATCATAAGCCCTATTCAGACGGGATTAACTTTACAAGATCATTCATGAAAAGTATAAGACCATGAAGAAAGTCATCGATCACATGGTGTCGGATTTCCTCCAGTCGTTTGACGTCGCCATTGAACACAACAAAGAAGTGGAGTCACTGCTGGCCAGAGCACAGGTTATTATCCACCAATCAGGAGATAGGAAAACTAAAGCCCTATTCGGACGGGATTAGCTTTACCAGGGTAGATGGAGTAATGTAATGTTACCACAGGACGTCTGTAATATTAATGGCCAGTTCGCACAGGATAAGAGATCTCAGTAAACTAGCAGAAGTGGGAGAGTAACTCGATTTCGTCATGTGTGTGTTACGCTGCTTCCTGATATCATGTGCGCAAACACATATAACCTATATTTATATATATAAAACAGTTGTGTCCGGTCGGACGATGTATTAATTAACTTCAGATAGGATTGTGTTGGTAATAGGCTCTTATCTAACGCTAAAAGATGTTTTATGCCTCTAACGAGTGCTGTCGATCTTCTCTCTGATCTGAATGGGGTGTGTGTGTGTGTGTGTGTGTGTGTGTGTGAAACACTTGAGTTTTGCCACAGACTCGTCCCAGCGACTAGAACGCAGCTGATGCTTCTTCAAGCGTCTCCATACTTGAAAACTGTGGAAAACTACTTTTAAACTGGAAATATGGAATATTTACGTACATATTTACAGCGGGTGTATTCGCACCGGATTAGTGTCACCTGAGGGAATTTTTCCAGACCTTTTTACTGAAGGTAGAAGTCACTGTAATCTTTACTGACATTGTCCGTCATGATCACTGAGATGCACATTCAGACAGAGAAGCTCTGGTGTTTAATCCTTTACCCCGACTCTCTCCATGTTACACTAGTCCCGTCCGAATAGGGCTTTAGTGAAATAATGAGAGAGAGAAATAATGATAATGGGTAAACTAGTCAAGTCAAGTCACCTTCATTTATATAGCGCTTTTAACAATATAGACTGTTTTAAAGCAGCTTTACAGTGATAACAGGAGATTACAGTAGCAGAGATTGTTTAGGCTTTACAGCAGCTCTAGAATAAAGTTATTGTCCAGTTAAAGTTAGTTTTGATTGATTCACTTCCGTTGCAAAGATCATTAGTTATTAACTTATGGGCCGCTTAAACGACAAAAAAAAACAAAAAAACAACAAAAAAAACATCATCTCCGCGAAACTTCAAAAACGCAACCCTGTGAGAACGCTGACGGCGTGCACATGCGTATTACGTGTTTAGTCTATAGATATGCGTGTTTAATATGTATGTGAGACTGATGTGATGCTAACAGGTAGTTATGATCAAATGTGCCGTTACCTCCAGCCTCAGGAGACGAATCCTCTCTAGCGACAGTTTCACCAGGATAAAACAATCATCCGGCAGGAAAACCTCCTCGATGTACTCCGAAATCTGACAGAAACAATCAAACTCAGTGATTCAGTTGAAAACAACAACAACATACTGACTCCTGAAAACAGTGTGAATGAGCAAAACTACATATTTCCAAAACTGAGCTCTTTGCAAAGCATTCTGGGATTGAATTTTCCACAAAGGCTTGAGAAATGGCATGCTATTCTGGGGGGTTGCCAGGCGGATTTTAATTTCATACTGACAGCCCTAACTAGAGCTGGGTATCGAGTTCGATACTTTTTAGGCACAGTCCGAATTTCTTTGATTCCATCGAGTATCAAAAAACGTCTTGTCGTTCGGTACCAAATATCGAGACCTGAGGGTTAATCTCATCAGTGGAGCCGCACGTCTGACAAAGAGACGCAGAACATGCAGGATTCATATTTAAATAGTCCTTTTGTGGTTTAATATTCTCACTTTGACAACATTTAATTGAGAGAAACCATCATCACATCACAGAAGTATCTCTACACGGCAACCCGCCAAAATAAAAGTTTGGTTTAACTTAAACTGCGACAAATCTACTACCACCACCACCACCACCACTACTAATGCAACACAACAGAGGTTTACTGTTAAAATTATAACATGGAAGAAAATTTGGTAGTAGTAGTAGGGTTTGTTTAATTTTCATTTGAATAAAATAATTTTCATTTTGAATTTAATTAGATGTTTTTTATTAAACCATTAAAATGGAATATAGACAATAAAGCAGAAAGCAAAAACAGGGTAAAAATAAAATGAAATAACATTTTATTTAACCATCCAGAAAAACAAAACAAAAAAACAAACGAAATCCAGAAATATTTAAATGGGAAAACCGGAATTAAACTAGTTATCTGGTAAAGTGTGCTTATCCTTAAGGACGGTTTTCCCTCTTCACATTAATGAAACAGACTCTGCTATAACATTATCTGATCATAAAATTGGTATCGAAAAAGGTAACCGTTATCGAAATCGATATTGAACATTTCTGAGCGATACCCAGCTCTACCCCAATCATAAAGCATGAGAAATATCAATAATAACGCAGGCTTTAGTGAACAGCAGAGGTCACAGTGCGCCTACCTCTCCCAGAAGAGTTTTCTCAATGCGACCCTTCACCAGCCGAGCGAAATCTGCATCATCATCACAGTCCAGGCTGGCACTTATGATGGGCGTACTGAGACACAGAGACACGTTAGCACACGCGCACACACACAGAGACTAGTGAGGAAGAACTAGTCACCACAGTCATTAATCATCTCTAAACAGCAGCACTGACACTGTGAGGGACACACACACACACACACACACACACACCCTCTGATTGACAGGTGTGTTTTCCTCCTCCAGGGGTCGAGATCAAACTCTAATGCATTGATGGCTCTTACGGTCTCCTGCACATCTATCATCTACAGGGTCTAGAAATGTTTCAGGTCGCTATTTTCGTGAAGGTTATTTCAGGATTTTTCTGACAGGTCTGTGAGGTCGATTTATGGTTTATCATCTGTGCTCTTAAAAAAATACTGTGGCATTTATTAATATCATGGTATATTAGATGGTAATACCACAGCACTGGATTATTCAGAATGATTAACATATTCATGTACTATATAGCATTTAAGTGGAACTCAAAGGTATATCAAAGAATCTTGAGTTAAAAAAAAAATAGATATAAAATATTTTAGAGATATAGATGAGAAGAAAAGCATAATTATAAATATATATATATAATGTATAATGTTTATTCATGATTATATATATATATATATATATATATATATATATATATATATATATATATATATATATATATATATATATATATATATATATATATATATATATATATATATATATATACAGGGCTTGACATTAACTTTTTTGCTCACTAGCCAATGTGGCTAGTGGTTTTCCAAAGTTACTAGCCACACAGCATTTTTACTAGCCACATTTTTGTTGTTGTGAAATTACCTGATAAAAGTTGACTATGGCGTGCTAAAATGTACTTGAACTAGATTTACAACCCTTTTAAATGTAAAACCACTGTGTACACCCAAATCAAGACTACATAAATATATAACAATACAGGTCATTATCATTAGCTCTGATAAGGTTGTGTGTAAAGCTCCTTTTTAAAATAAAACCATGTATTATGTATTATGTCGCCACATTGCTCCACCGGCAAACGACATAACTCCAGCAGGTTCTTTGTTGTCTGTCACTAGCGACAATATTCATTAGGGCTGTCAAAATTGCTCAAAAATGACCTTCGAATATTCCCTCTAAAAAAAACACATAGCTTATATTCGAACTATTCGAACATCTGGTTGCGCATTTTGTCAATGACGTGCATTACGTCAATAACAGGACAAATTAATACAAAGAGACATAACTACTTGTATAGGTAGTTTATTTAAGTTTAAACATATTTGACAACGTATTACCTACACGAAAACAAGGAAATCAACTAATGGCCAAGACCGCAGACCTCACTCACTCTCGCTCGCTCACTCGCAGGCACTCTTCATCTCTCTAGCCCTCACACTCAACACCAAACGCGAATAGAGCATCTGGCGCGAGTGTAAAAACGCGTTTACGCGCGTCTGGAGGTCTTGCGGCGCGAATGAGGCGTCACGCGCTCTGTGCATAACAGTTTAAAAATGAACAACAACAATAAGCGAATGTTGAGTGCTGATCAAGAGTTTAATGCAAGCCATTTAAGGTCGCGACTCTTATATAGCAGGCTTCATTCAGTGATTGAAACAAATATTATTAACATTGATTGAAGTTTTACAGTAGCCTATATATAATCGACATTGAATGCTCCGAGCGAGCTGTGCTGTGGGAAACATGGAACTTTTCCTTGACATGAAACGGTAAATAATCAAACCAGTGGAAGCCTGCAGTGCATGAAACTGCTGTATCTAACCTACCTTATTCATGCAATATCTATTCAGTCAGTACAGTAGCCTACACTTCAGTAATGTTTCTGTTTAACGTTAAATAAAATGACCCCTCAGGCAGCGCGCCCACTCACAAAGCAGACAGCCGCGCCTCTGCTACCGCGGGCGTTTTTCCACATTCGAATATTAATTTTCACCTTCGAAATTCTGTTTTTTAAAACTATTCGAATATATATTCGAATTTAGAATATTCGTTGACAGCCCTATGGGAGTTGTAGTGTCGTAGTGTCACACTTATTTCAGATGCCTTTTGAAAAGACTACAATTATTCAACCCGCCAAAGTGGCTAGTTGGAGTGACTGTGTTACCCGCCACGAGCAAAATCCACCCGCATTTGGCGGGTTGGCGGGTGTTAATGTCAAGCCCTGTATATATATATATATATATATATATATATATACACACACACACACACAATTTTTATGACTTTTCCAGTCCTGGGGGTTATAAATATTACAATTAATAATTTATACATTTTATATATTGTAATAAATGAAAAAAAAAAAAAAAAAAATACTGTAATAAAATACTACAAAATGTATTGCTTTAATTTTCAGGCCTGAAAAATAATTCAATTTATATATAATTTATAAATATAAAAAATAATTTATTTAAATATAAATAATAAATAAATATAATAAATTTATACAATTATATTACTAAATAATAGTAATATAAGTTAAAAGCGATCACTTCTATATATAATTTTAAAAGTATAAAAAAAAATCATGCTCTAAAATTTTTTTCCCCCCAATTCCCTGATATCTCCAGGTTTCCACATCACATGTATCCGGGTTTGTGTAGTCACCTGATGTTCTTGGACGCATTGATGATCTCTTTGATTCTCGGGACTCCCAGAGTGATGTTCATGGAAGCGACTCCGGCGAAGTGGAAGGTCTTGAGGGTCATCTGCGTGCCGGGCTCCCCGATGCTCTGGGCACACAGCGCTCCGACAGCAGAGCCCGGCTCCATCTGCGCCCTGAGCAACACACACACACCTCACAATAAACTTCACAATAAACTTCAACTTTTATTTATTTATTTATATAGCACATTTAAAAGGTGCTGTCTGTAAGAATGACAGCTAGTGACACCTTCTCGGTCTGCTTTCAACTCTCTTAAAAAATTACCTGTTTTCTTTAGCATATTGATTCTTTTCTTCGAATGGTTTTACTAATTTAGATTTGAGTCTGATACTGTTTTGCTACTCCTTATGGTTACTCTCTTCTTAGCTATGTTGCTCTTTTATTTTGTTTTATTTGTTGTTATGCATGTTACATCTTTTAATCTTGTTGTTCTGAAAAGCACTTTGTTCTGCCTAGTCGTTGTTGTAAATGTGCTAAATAAATAGAATTTAACTTGAACTTGAACTAGTGGCCGAAATCGGTACTGCAGTCAAAATGAAAAATATCAGAGATCGTTGTTTCCCCGCCTCCTCAGACTCGACGGGTTGCCAGTTTAAGGACACACAACATGAACGAGCAAAAATGACAACGAAAGCCGAGGAACCTTACAGACTAAGTTAATGAGTTGATTTATCCGCGTTGTAATATGCTCTCGTTCATCGAGATTTTTAGCTGGATATCAAGGCTTTTTAGGTTGTGTGGAATCTGCAATCTCTGACCCAGTTTGTTTGCCCGTTTCCAAGGCTGCAATACGCTGTGTTTTCCTGGCAACTCGGGATGTCAAAATACTATTGGGTGAACTGGCAGTGGGCGGAGTCACACAGACCAAAACAAAAACCAGTTGACAACACTGAATGTGTAAAATCATAAGTAAAATAACTGGCTGTAGAAGTGTTTTTCAGAGAAACGAGTTTCAGAGTTTCCTAAATATCTGCAAACAGATTATGATATTTGTATGGTTTAGTAGAGTAAAAAAGTTACATATAGCATCTTTAATGGCAATATTGTTGCCCAAAGAGCGCCATGATGCATGCGCGGGAACTGAGATGACGACGTCCAGACATTTACAAGCTTCTCTCTTCTTCTCAGTTCTCGCGCAATAAAAGTCTTACGGGGTTGGAACAACATGAGGGAGAGTAATCACTGACAATTTTCATTTTCGGGGTGAACTAACCCTTTAAAGCATTTCTGTACATCAGCGAGTTCTCAGCTCTGTTAATGCATCTCTAGATCTGATCGGAGTAAACAGCAGTCGCAGTATCAGCTTTATCCTGACAGGGTCGGTAATGGTGAAGATGTTTTTCTGGCCAGATTAAGCTCAGCTCATTAGATCAACATCTGCCATTACAGCGAGCGCTCATCCGAAACTGTGAACCGCTGTGTGTGTGTTACCTCATATATTTGTCTCTGCAGGTTTCCAGAAACTTCTCCAGCTGGGTCGGAGTGATCCTGTCCAACTGGTACAGAACTTTAGGCTGTAATGGATCAGAAAACAGGCCGTCAGACACTCCCTCCCTCCCTCCCTCCCTCCCTCACTCCCTCACTCCCTCCCTCCCTCCCTCCCTCCCTCCCTCCCTCCCTCCCTCCCTCCCTCCCTCCCTCCCTCCCTCCCTCACTCACTCACTCACTCACTCACTCACTCACTCACTCACTCACTCACTCACTCACTCACTCACTCACTCACTCACTCACTCACTCACTCACTCACTCACTCCCTCCCTCCCTCCCTCCCTCCCTCCCTCCCTCCCTCCCTCCCTCCCTCCCTCCCTCCCTCCCTCCCTCCCTCCCTCCCTCCCTCCCTCACTCACTCACTCACTCACTCACTCACTCACTCACTCACTCACTCACTCACTCACTCACTCACTCACTCACTCACTCACTCACTCACTCACTCACTCACTCACTCACTCACTCACTCACTCACTCACTCACTCACTCACTCACTCCCTCACTCCCTCACTCACTCACTCACTCACTCACTCACTCACTCACTCACTCACTCACTCACTCACTCACTCACTCACTCACTCACTCACTCACTCACTCACTCACTCACTCACTCACTCACTCACTCCCTCCCTCCCTCCCTCCCTCCCTCTCTCTCTCTCTCTCTCTCTCTCTCTCTCTCTCTCTCTCTCTCACCTCTGTTGTTCCATTGTCATTGATGCCGTACTTGTCGCGTGTCTTTTTGATTCTCTCCGAAATTGTTTTTATGAACTTTCTGATTTCCTATAATTGAAAAGAATTTCAAAGCATTTAGACAGCAAAATTACATTTGAAAAATGAACCCAAAATTCAATGCAGAGCTCATCACTGCAGCAAAATCATTTATACGAATTCAGCTCTGCACAAAAAGTTACAAAGATACTATTGGATAAATTTCACAGATTCTATCAAATATCTATATATATATATATATTTTAGATATATGAGATGATTTAGATATATATTAGATGAAACTTTATAAGAAATGTTCATGTTAATTTATTAAAAATTCTGCCATCGCAACAAATGGAAAATAATATTTAAAAAAAATGGTTTACATCAAAAATAATTAAAAGGCCAAAAAAAATCACATAAAAATACTCTCAAATTACAACATTTTTAATAAATACTACAATAGTATATAAAATAATACTAAAATAACACTGATTTATAATGACTTAGAAAATTATTAAACTTCCAAAAAATGTGTTTAGTTATCATGAAAATAATAAAGCAATGCAATTAAAATCTTAAAAAACACTTTAAACAAAATAATTTATTTTAATTTATTTGGGGTGAAACATGAGACACTCAGGAAGCAGTGAGTCGCATTGAGGCATAAATCTGCAAATTCACATAAACCTGAAAACCTCTAATGATCCGGACGGCCGGTTTGAAAGCGTGCATCAGGATTAGTGTGTGTAGATCAGCATCAGCACATCAACACTGGTTACTACTGTAGTCATGCTGAACTAAACTCACAACTGACTCTCATATAAAGACATTAATAAACTCAAACTCAAACGTCATGCTGATGCCATACAATACCTGTAAATACTTGTCACTGCCAGTGTCTGTCAGTGCCTTTAAATGAAACACACAGACACTGAGCAGAAACGCTTCAGTCATTCAGTTTCATTTAAGCGGCTGAATGCATACAGGAGAATCAATGACTATGCAAAATAAACTAATAAAATAATGCTTTTTCAGTTGTTACCTTTTATGCAGTATTAGAGCTGACTGTGAATGTAAACAGACTGCAAAGTTTTTGTCTCCTAAAAGAAAGAAGTGATTCTGAACGCCTGAAACGAGTCGTCGGTAAACCCAGTCTCACTTCCTGCTGAATCTACGTAGCTCTGTAACTAATTTGCATAATGCCAGCCTGTGGTCTTAATTTGGCTGAGCAGCGTCTCTTAGCTCCGCCCTCAAACACTGTAGTGTATCTGAGACTGGAGAGTTTGGTTCGTGTTGTTCATGTCGAGCCATCGTCACTGTTCGTATCACTGTGATCAAGAGCTGAGATTCAGATATGATGAGCGTTTTGATTCCGACCAATCACAACAGACTGAGCCATCTGACCAATCAGAGCAGAGCAGCATTCAGAGAGGCGGGGTTTAGAGAGACTGAATCTGCAAACGAACTGTTTCAGACACTGAGAGAAAAGAGCTGATGCTGCAATGATTATTATTAGAAAACTAAAGTGTTTTTTGACCTTGAAAGCATGTAAACTTGTAGACTCCAAAACAACATTAGGAACATTTAACAACTGCATTTATATGCAACCTGGACATTGACGGCAGATGTTTAACCCATTTAGCGATGAGCTTTATTTGAGAGATTCGTGTTTAGGCAACAACACTCTTTATCGCGACTATTTACACAATGCATCAGTGTTGTTTAAATGCATCCTCATGCCACCTCTCATGAACCGTAAAACCATTCGTTCTCCTTTATGAGAGTCTAGGGCATCTCCGCTTGGAAGAGACACACATTCATCTGAAGGACTTTGATAAACTGAGCACTCAAACAGTGAAGAGCTTTAGAGGACCGACAGGCACTGCATCAAATGAGAAAGGAAATGTTCTTTCTTTATATGTTTTGTCCTCATGTGAAGATTGTCATTCATTTTTCTACTGTCTGATAAATTCTGTAGGGTTGGATGTTCAATTCATACACTTGGGAAGTGTGTAAAATCAGAGCTGTGGATCATAGTAACCATGTCAATGTGAGGAAATCAAGAACTTCATGAGTTAAAGGAATAATTCAATTTTCTCACGCTCATGAAATTTAATTTCTTCTGAGAAACAGAAGTTGTTAACGTTCACGCTGCTGTTTTCCTATATAATGAAAGCGAGTGATCTTTTTAACAATCTTAAGTAGTTTGTATTTGTCTTACCTACATTAGGACACTATGAATGCACCTAAAAAATACAGGATCAAATCATTAATCAAAATCGAATTGAATCGGATCGAATCATTCTGAATTGGCAAAAATATTTCCTGAATAGAAAACCTATGAATTGTGAATCGGTTCACTGTCTACCCAAAGATTTACACCCCTTATAGGAGAGCAAATATATTAATAAAAAAATAATTTAAATAATTAAATCCCATAATTGCAGAAGTTTCAATAACTGAATGTTTTTCAGTGTTTAATATATTTTGGGGGTTTATTATTATTATTTAACACAACTAGAAAAAATTATATTCGTCATTAAAATTTCCATGACTTTTCCAGGTCTATAAATAACACAAAACAAAAAATGTGCTCAATATCAGGGTTTTTCAAGGCCGTGGGAATTCTGGTTCATCAATAAAAATTTTTTATAGTTGTTGCACCTTTTTAGTGATTATTACTTTTTTGTGCTCTACTGAAGAAATCAATTCCATACGGGTTTGGAACGACATGAGGGAGAGTCTGAAGTCCGTCTCACCTCCAGAAACGTGTCTCTACAGCAAAGGAAGTCTTTTCTCTTCATGATGGAGTCGGTGGTCAAAACCAGCTCGTTTCTGCTCAGCGCCGGCTCACCCGGACAGCCGTACACCGCCTGAGAAAACACAAACCTGAGCATCAGCGTTCAGAGGAGCAAGAGAGAGGATGATGATGTGTCAAGTGCTCTTCAGCCTTCCCACATCCCAGCATCCTCAAGCACCATTTCAATCAATTAGACTCCACAGATAGTAGTGATCAGAATGTGAAAGAGATGAAAAAGGCCAGAGGTGATTGTAGGAAACTGACGGCAGAGCACAACTCTACCATTTCATAAATGTCAGCTCACATTTGAGAAGAGACATTATAATCCCAGAATCCACTCTGATTGCTCATACACAAGCAGACTAGCATGAAACAAGACAAACAAGTCTTCAGTTCCTCTGAAGAAAATGTGGCTGATGCATTTAGGCCCTAAAATTTGTACAGTAAAATGTACTAAAGTAGTAGAAATAATAATTTTTATTTATTTATTTATTTGTAAGAGATATCAAGTGCTTTTATTCATGTTTTAATTTATATAGTAAACCTCTCTTGTGCAGAAGTTTATAAAAAAAAAAAAAAGTTAATACAATCATTTACACTTGTATTTATTTTTAAATACAAATTTTTGTGTAAAGGTATTGTTATATTTTCATTTGATTACATTTTAAAAGATTGGTTATATTGTAAAAATTGTGTGAATTTGATCACCAGGGTTAGGCAATTTGATGATAAATTTGTATTAAATCATAAAACAGAAAAAAAGCAAACAGAATTTGAGAAAAATAATTATATATATATATAAATATATTTTATATATTATATTTAAATATATTAAACTGTTAGTTTTATGAATTCAATTGATTTGGTGACCATTAAAACGTTATCCAGACAAATAAATAAAATGGATTCCATAAGGAATTGCCGAAACAGAAAAAATACAATTTTGTCAGAGCCGCTTCAAGTTTATGACATGACGGAAAACACTGTATAATCTAACCAGCTAATTTAAATATGCAAATTACATTTATATGCAAGATTTTCAGTGAACTACTTAAATTTGGTCTGTTCCTCGTACAATTTGAATTATGAGGTAAGATTATATAACAGGGTTCCCACAACTCGGTTAACTACAAATTCAAGGACCTTTCAAGGACTTTCCAGGTCCAACACCCTCAAATTCAAGGACTTACTGCGGGGACTTACTTCAAGGACTCAAAAACTCATTGTGTTACCTTGTAAGATGCATTGTTACAGTTTTCATGTGTCAAACTACTATGGAAAAAAGCTTTCTCTTATCTTTTTTTTTTTTGCATTTATTTTTGGCCATATGACAGATCTGATAATCTATTCGTCATATTTCTGTTTTACATAAAACTGAAGAATATTCAGTACATCCTATACCGTATTCTAAAATGATCTGATATTAACTTATCTTTTTAAAAGAGCTTAGGCTCATGTAACTAGAAGTTTTGTAATATGAATATGCTTTTAAGTTTTTTCTTGCCTCATGGGTTTACATTATCTTAAAGTAAAGCGATTAAACATTACATTAAATAAAATATTTGGGCAAATGCGTGTAACTAACGTAAAACAAGCCAGCTAGTGTGCACAGGCCACGTAGTGTTGGCGAAATAACACATTGGCGGACCGGAGGGAATAATATGGATTTTTTTCAAGAAAACTTGATAAATTCAAGCACTTTCAAAGACCAGTCTCTATGTGTGTTTATTTTCAAAAACTCCCCAGGGCCTTGAATTTGTTTTTCTATCAGATTCACAAACTTTCCAGGATTTCAAGGACCCGTGTGAACCCTGATATAAAGTAATTTAATAAACAAGTTTGTTTATCATGTTTCACTGGACCTAACAGGTTTCTTTGAGAATAATCTTTGACGTACTCTGATGTTGTCAAGGACTCTTTTGAACTCCAGCGGCTCATCTTTCCCCTCCATGGCCGCGGGATCGAGTCCGTCTCCGCCGTAGATGAACTGAATGATGTCACCGGTGGAGCTGCGCACCGTCAGATCGTACTGAGAGCACAAGTCCTCCAGAGACTTCACCAAACGCCTCTGTACAACACACACACACCATTAACACACTCCACCCCGTCTGAGCAGAACTAATTCCTTTCTCAGATCTCACTCGTTGTTGAAGACAGTTAGGAAAATGCAGAATTATAAAAAGGTAGTTTTGCAACGACATACGGGCAATTAAATGACTGGCTAATTTTTTTATATTTGAACTTAAGCTGGAACATTGATAGTTTACGTGCATAAATGAATCCATAACTTATTAATTGATCATTATTCACCTTATTTTGCAACACGGAAGTGTGTTTTATGTGATTGTGCAAGAGTTCTGATTCACTAGGCTATAGGTAAATGGTGATACTGTTTGCTCTACAAACAAGTGTTTATAATTATGACAATACATTAAAGTCCCCCTGTAGTCAATAAATTTAATGTTTGATCACCAAAATGACATATTTAAACTTTTTTCATTGAAAAAAAATTCTTCATGTTTTAAAATATCTTGAATGTAGCTCGACACCCTTGCCTCATTTAGTACGCTTGGTTCTATGAATATGCAAATGAGCCCCGCCTCCACTCAGCTCAGCTCAGCTCAGCGATCCACTGGTTGGCGATCACACGTTGATCTGATTGGTTACAAGCAGGGTTTGAAATGAACACCCGACAAACTTCAAAATAAAAACCGTAAAAATGAACAGTGGCGTGTTACTTATGATGTTTACTCACTTTGCTGGGGAAGTCTGTATAAGACAAATCTGTGCAGATTTAGCGCAAGTATTTCGTGAGTCATCATGATTTATTAAATACAGCGTATTGTGCAGAATCTGCTCATATCTGGCTTACTTGAACACACACTTCACTACGCATCAAATAACAGCGCGCTTGTTCATGTGCATTGAAGCAACAGCGAAGATTAAAAAGCATTTGGTTAACAGAAAACATTGTTATTTTCCAACATCCTTAATTTTTTTGATGTTCTTTATACTGTATTGATCGGTCCACCTACAACACATTTTTGGTGATGAGAATGAAAGAGGAAGGGAGGAGATGCTGGAGGACAGTATTTAGTTTGAATAAGAAATCAGTGAGTGAAAAAGTTCATTTCAAACCCTGGTTACAAGGTAGTTTGTGACGTCAGAAACACCAGCGATTTCAAAGCGTGTTTTTGAGACTGTCTTTGGTTCACTGCAGTTTTAAGGAGGAAATACTCAGCAATGCTGTTGACTTATGAATTTACACACGGTTTGTCTTAAAGCGTATTAAAAACACCATATAGACACATAAACAGCATTAAAAGCTTGATTTTCACCACAGGGGGACTTTAAAGTGGATACAGGAGGCAAACGGACACGCTTCAGCTGCTGTGGTACCTGCATGTACCCCGTCTCTGCTGTTTTCACAGCGGTGTCGACCAGCCCTTCTCTGCCAGCCATCGTGTGGAAGAAGAACTCAGTGGGCGTCAGACCAGAATAAAAGCTGTCTGCCACAAAGCCCTTCGCTGCAGGGAGCTGAAACATAAAAGAACAAATCACACAAACATGTTGCTTTTATTCCACACAGCCTCTAATTTGTGTCTTCTTTAACCTCTGATCACTTTCAAAAGTTCTGAAGCATTTCCTCCAAACAGAATCATAAAGCTTGATGAAATATTCATCGGTACATAGTGTGATTTTACGACGGCAATGAAAACATGCAGTTTTTGAACAAAGAGTTGCATAAACCTTGGAATTAATCATGCAAAGATTGCTAAAGTCAATTAAATGCATGCATTATGCACCTCAAAATAAGGAAAAACTAATTGTTAAAGTTACTAAATAAAGTTTAAACGGCTTTTATAATCTCTCCTGTGCAACGCAACGATTGGCTTTTTATAAATTAAAAATAAAATAAAGTCAAGCACTTTCAAGGATCTGTATCTATGCATGTTTATCTTCAAAAACTTTCCAGGGCCTTGATTTTTTTTTTTTTTAGATTCACAAACTTTCAAGGATTTCAAGGACCCGTGTGAAAACCTGTTGCTAGAAGTCAATTAAACACATGCATGATTTCTGACACCTCAAAATAGGGAAAAACTGATCGTAAAGTTATTAAATAAAGTTTAAAGCGAGTATAATCTCTCCTGTGCAACACAATGATAGGCTTTTTTTTATTACAAAAAGCATTTATTTGAAATCATCCCAGCGGACAAAGGACAAAAGTTGCAGTAATTGAAGGATCAAAGGTATGAATGGCAAAGAAGAGCTGAAGACTCGAGTTGCTCCTTCTTACTTTGGAGTGCTTTTCAAAGTGAGGCAGCGAACGGTTCTCAA
>NC_138238.1:1990697-2020697 GCF_964197995.2 Scardinius erythrophthalmus
CCTGTGCTTTTATGATGTATTGTAATAAAGTCAAAAGGGTTTGCGATGACATGAGGGAGAGAAAATGATGACAGAACATTAATTTTTGGATGATGTTTGAGCAGAGAGAAGTGTATTTGACCTCTTCATCTGCATGTGTCTCTGTTGAATGAAATTTGCTCCCGGGTGAACATCAGGACCGCTACGCACTAGCTTCCTCAACATCTCAATGTTGGCTTTATTCACCTATAAGAAAACACACACACACCAAAGTCTTTGCATTGTGCATTTTATACTTGCACCAATTAGTCACAAAATGACAAACTACTGACCCATCCATCATCCATTGCATTTTAAGCAGGGTTTTTTGAGTGTATAAACCAGAATACATCTGGTATGCAAGCTATCAATATAAGGAACATTCTTCCATGTTTTTATTTTAACAGTAACTTCTTGTGCAGCACTTTGTTTGTCAAAAAAGTCCCCCTGTGATGAAAATCCAAATGTTATATGTTGTTTATGTGTCTATGTGGTGTTTTTAATCCGCTTTAAGACAAACCATGTGTAAATTAAACTTATTATTATTATTATTATTAAATTCATAAGTCGACACCATTGCTGAGTATTTTCTCCTTAAAACTGCAGTGAACCAAAGACAGTCTCAAAAACACGCTTTGAAATCGCTGGTGTTTCTGACGTCACAAACTACCTTGTAACCAATCAGATCAACGTGTGATCGTCAACCAGTGGATCACAGTGAGTGAGTGGAGGCGGGGCTCATTTGCATATTCATAACGTATTGAGGTACATTCAAGATATTTTAAGGCATGAAGAATTTTTTTTTCCAAGGAAAAAAATTTAAATATGTCATTTTGGTGATCAAAGATGAGTTTTAAGGGATAAAATTATTGACTACAGAGGGACTTTAACTATTTTTTTAAAATTACAACTTTTTTTGTTCACTGTTTTTGGATTTTTTTTTTTTTTAGAAATTTGTATTAAATCATAAATCTAGAAATTTTCAGAAAAAATAAAACATTTAATAGTGCCACATTATTGAAGATAAATATAATAAATAAATGCTTCTTGACTATCAAAATTTAATTAAAACCTATAATTAAATCCAGAAAAATTAAAAACAAAAACAAAACCTCTAAAAAAATCCAATATAGTTAATTATTTCACCAACTAATTGACTAGTCAAAATGAGTAGTTGTGAGCGCCTTGTGACGCGCAGCAGTGACTGCTCTGACCTTCTCCGGGTAGGTGAGGATTTTGGCGACGTGAACAGGTACAGCGACCTCATCAATCCTCAGGTTTGGGTCGGGAGAGATGACCGTTCTGCCGGAGAAATCCACTCTCTTTCCAGACAGGTTTCCACGAAACCGCCCTGGAAACAGCAAAATCAGGCAAGTTGATGTGAGAGCGATGCTGGAGGCGTCTAATGTCAAAGCAGAAGACTGAAGCCTTGTCCAAATACACACACTCCAATACCGTGGCTAAGTGTATCCCATCATGCACTATGTTCGGGAACTCATGTGCCCCGAAATCGCGAGATGTCGAGGAAAACATTCCACTGTAATTTAAATTAATTAGATGCATATAATTTGGTAGTAAAAACAAAGTGTTGCACATTTTATTGGTGCAAAGATGAGTCTAGGCCTATTTTGTACAACATTTGCAACTGTTTTAAAGGGGGGGTGAAATGCTATTTCATGCATACTGAGTTTTTTACACTGGTAAAGAGTTGGATTCCCATGCTAAACATGGACAAAGTTTCAAAAACTAAGTTGTACGTTTGAAGGAGTATTTTTGTTCCAAAAATTGTCCTTCCGGTTTGTCACAAGTTTCGGAAAGTTTTTTTCGAGTATGGCTCTGTCTTACGTAAGATAGGGCGGAATTTCCTTATATGGGTCCTAAGGGCACTTCTCCGGTAAGATCGCGGGCGCGCGCGCACTCGTAGACCAGAGCAAGAGAGTGAAAGCAGTTCGCCATCAAAGCGCCCTGCCCGGCTTTTGGGAAGTCAATGTCACCAAAGAAGTGTGTTTTTGGTTGCCAGGGCAAGACAACCCTGCACAGATTCCCAAAGAACCCGGCGTTAAGGAACCCGTGGATGGAGTTTGTTTTCCTGAGCATAAACGGAGTTGTGTAAGACTGTTGTTCCCTGCATTTCGACGATGATTGTTTTATAAACAAAGCCCAGATCGTCTAATGCTTAAGGATCGAGCAGTCACAATGATAAAGGTCCGCGGTCGTGCGTTGGAACGGTGAGTAAAACTGTTGAACAAATGTCTCTGTGTGTTGTTAGCTCGGCGCGTTAGCACAGCTAAGCTTCGCCCACACGGCCCGCCTCCAGCCGCTCGTTTTTTTCCGGAAAGACTCGGTACAGTCGATCTTTCAATTAAAAATATAATAAAACAAAAGACTTTTTGGAGATATGAAGGATGCAATATTACTCTATAGGTACTCAAGATTAACAGGAGATTGAGTGAAAATGAGCATTTCACCCCCCCTTTAATCACTTAATTAGAAGCACCACAATTTTACATTTGTATTTTCTGTTAGTTACATAGCGACTACTGAACAGACATGTAGAAGTTTATTTTAAAATGCACAGTATTGAAAATATAATAAATAAAAAGCTATGTAAACACTAAACACTTACACACCAGCCAAAAGTGTGTCCCATTGAGTAATCAAAAGTTCTATACACGCTTGAACACACGCCTACTTGAACGCTTGGGCCAAATAGAGGAAATACGTCATGCAAGTAGACAAGTGGTCAAGAGTAAAGACCGCATGTGTGGGTATTTGGACAAGGAAAAATATAACACCAGCATTTCCACAGAGACTCATGGGAAAGCCCTTGAGCTCTCAGCGGGTCATACCCTGTTTTCCCTTGAGTCTTTGCACAAAGCCACGGGTCCATTTCTTGGGTGCCATGTTGAGCGGGATCCCCGAAAGCTCGCTGTTGATGTACAGAGCGCACTGGAGCTGCAGAAAGTCCCAGTCCTCCATGATCATCTGGGTTTTGGCTCCTGACATGCGGTGCTGTGGATGTACACAACTACAGTTATGCCACATTTACTAGTCACGTATACTAGAGATGCACTGATACTAAATTTTTTGCTGCCGAAAGTATCGATAGCCGATTATTCAGATTTATATCAGCCGGTAACAATACCGATTCTTTGATTTTTCTTAAGGAAAAATATTGCTGAAAAATAATCCCAAATAATGCTGCAAACTATCCAGGGAACCTCTCATTTGGTACACTATACAACAACAGAGCTATTATATTCGACTGCTAATTGTTTTCCAGATATAATATTTACACTCAAATAAAAGCTGAAATGTTTGTATTGCTACAACTATTGAACATATGGTAGTTTCAATAAACGTATCTTCATGGCAGATTTATTCAAACTTACATACTTCACCGATTAGCATTAAGCTTTGAGTCAGCCGAAACCCAGTAATATTTTGGAGTGGCCGTGCTTCCCTCCCTCATGTCTCCCTGAGACGAGAGATTTATGTATTGTGTGTCCGGAAAAAAACTCAGATGACGCAAAAATCGTCATTAGAGGCTCTTTTGTCCAGAGGCGAGAGACTCCAGCCAGTCGGAGGAGCTCGTCCCGCATGTCTTCAACCCGTCCATAGGGGGATCTCACGATAAAACGCCGTCTCTTCAGTTTCGAGTTGACTAGTAGCCTAGCTGTATCATTTCTCCCGACACTGCCCTCTGTAACCGGTGGGCGTGGCTTGGGAGTGTCCTCAGGGCAGCGAAGCAAGTGCATTCTGGGAGTTGTTGTCTTTCATCCACATGAGCCAAAAATACATTTTCTGGCTTTTCTCAGTCTAGAAGGCACCAACTTCTAAAATAATCACATTTCTACTACATAAATGACCCAATTTAAATACACATTCATCTTTCCAGCGGTGAAGTATCCCTTTAACAGTAAATAAGCTCTCCTCTAGTGTTTTATAGCTTACTAGCGAACTGTGAACACTGGATGACTTCCCTGAGGTAAATGCAACATTCAGTGATATTGTTCACTAGCTGTTTTACTGACGACTTTCCGCGGATGAAACACAGATTGAGTGATTACACGAGACATGATATGGATTTCAGTAAGTTGTACTGTATCTTTCAACATACCTTCTGATGTTCATGCATGTTTTTCGAGATATAAATTGTTATAAAGTGGAAGAAAAGACACAGCGATCTGTCACGTCACGTTTGTCAAAACGTTTGTTTTCTAACAATAAATAACAAAATTTATTGTTAGAATTTCGTGATATAAATGTACAGAATAAAAAATTTATGCATTTCTATGGACAAAATGATTGTGATTGATCCATTTAAATAATTGTTGGACCGTGTTTTTTTGTTTGGCATCTCAAACAGGACCTGCGTACCTTCTTGATGACGTCGTTGAGGAAGATGATTTCGGTTAACTTCATGGTCAGATCATCTTCATTGGTGCCTGATTTGAGGTCGCTGACGACGGAGGGCCGGATGCACAGGGGCGGCACTAGCAGGCGCGTCAGGATCAGGTCAGCTGGTTTCCCGGATTCGGAATTCATCAGCAGAAGAGGAATATCCTCGTTTGGAATCCTCCGGAAAAGATTCAACACGACCAGAGGATTGAGGTTTTCCTGGATGACAAGGAACGAGAAGAGGAAATATAAAACTTTCAGTTAGTGGTGCATATGATCACAAAACTCACGGTTCGGATCATCACCAAAAAAAAAAGAAAAGAAAAGAAAAAAAGATATATATATATATATATGAAGAGTTCAGATGCAAAAGCCTCTAAGTGCCATCTGAAATTTTCTTCTAGAATGATCATTTTTATCAAGCTTGTATATTTAAATTCAGTAAATTCACTTAAATGGCCATGAAAATGACCTATTATTTGTCATTTAAGTGAAATTACTGAACTTAAATATACAAGCTTGATAAAAATGATCATTCTAGAAGAAAATTTCAGATGGCACTTAGAGGCTTTTGCATCAGAACTCTTCATATATATATATATATATATGGGGGGGTGTAAATGTAACTTAACTTTTCATTTATTACTTAAAGCTCACTTGCAGTACTTCGATACTACATCAAAAACTACTAACCTAACTGATAAAGTTCAAACATTATTAAAAACAAGTGAACAGTCAGTAATTAAATAAGAACAAATACACAAATTACAAGCAGAGATGAATACTAAACAACAAAAGTTACAAAGTCTAACAGTATCAGATATAGAAATTAATAATTAGGCCTAAATGTAAAATAACACTATTTGTTCAATGTAGAAATGAAATATAGTTTCATCTTTATTAAAGCTGTAGTGTGTTGTTTTATTAGCATTAATGACACAGACAACAGCAGGAATATTAGGCTGCCGTCACTTTAAGACCAAATAAACTGACAAACATCCGGTTTCTTTCTCAGCTGTTCACTTATGACATAAAATACTTGCCGAGACGGGCATTTAGAAATAATTGTGTGTATGTGTCCGTTCAAGTGCAAGTAAACGCGAAATGAGAATCAATTCGGTGTTCGAGCGCTGT
Organism: Scardinius erythrophthalmus; assembly: GCF_964197995.2. Classification (NCBI taxonomy): domain Eukaryota; kingdom Metazoa; phylum Chordata; class Actinopteri; order Cypriniformes; family Leuciscidae; genus Scardinius; species Scardinius erythrophthalmus. The sequence continues at coordinate 1,996,251 of NC_138238.1, forward strand.
CTGAAACGCGCAGTACGGAGAAACTGCGCTATGTTGCACTAGAGCTGGGAGAAAAAAAATCGATTCCCCCAGCTAACACGATTTTCTTTTTTTTCCCGATTCTAAAATCGTTTTTTTTAATTCCAGAATCGATATTAATTCAAACTCAATTGCTTTATTTTTGTCCTTGCTTGTAGATGAGGTTGAGAGAAGTTAGCTGCTTTCGTTCAGTGTTGAGTGACGTAATATCCCAATATAATAAGATAAGACAATAGAGCTGCACGATTCATCTTTAAAAGACTGTGATCTCGATTCAAACACCCACGCGATCTTTCAATTCGTCTGTCTATTAAACTTTGATAAAATCATATCGCAACATTCAGATCTGTGTTGGCGCTGACCCGGAGAGAGTCGTCATGAAACGGCTTCATAACAGTCTTTTCAACCTCATAGGATCATTATTTCTGTGATGCAATAGTTCAAATTATCATAGAAGTACTTGGATAAAAGTTTAAAGTTCAAATATGAACACTGATGTGTACGATAGCGATGGAGTAAATCAGCTTTTGGTAAAAACTTGGTGCTTAAAATAACGCATTAATCGATTACATCAATGGTCATTCAGGATTACATTCAGGTCAAGTTTACATCTTTCACATCATGTACAGTCTGTATAAGTGTATGATTTAACTTTTCCCAATGGTCTAGTGCTAAAAAAAAGTCAATATATTGCAATATCGGATCACAATACAAAAAAATAATTAAAATAAAAAATAAAATTGCAATACATATCGTATCGGCACTCAAGTATCGTGATAGTATCGAATCGGGAGATAGGTGTATCGTCCCAGCCCCATGTTCACTTCTATCAGATAAAACAACAAAATGCAGGCAAAGTCCTAGAGCAACTGCACAGAAACCCCTACAAAACACTATCATTGCGTGGACAAGCACTGTCAGCTTTCCTATCTCCTGATTGGTGGATAATAACCTGTGCTCTGGCCAGCAGTGACTCCACTTCTTTGTTGTGTTCAATGGCGACGTCAAACGACTGGAGGAAATCCGACACCATGGGATCGATGACTTTCTTCGTGGTCTTATACTTTTCATGAATGATCTTCAGCAAGCCACATTTCTTCACAGGGCCTGGAGAGACATGAGCAATGCTTCATAGAAAACTTGAGGTCAGGAATCAGATACTTGTTATACAATTTTAATTTTAATTCTTCTTATCGATTCCTTTGTGAGCATTTTAATGTGTTTCAGTGTTATTACAGTGTGTGTACCTGAATACAGATCTTAAAACACTGTTTATATCAATAGTATCTTTGTTCAGTTGTATCTATTTGTTGCTATTGTTCTTTTTTAATTACTGAATGTTTACTTGTCTTTATTAATGCTTGAAATTTATATTAGTTTGGCTAGTTGATTTTCTATGGAATTTTTAAATGTTTTTGCAAGCGTTCCTTGCATAAGTGTTCTCTAGCCTGTTGAATTCTGTTGATATTCAGAAACAATTAAATGTTTTGCAATAAGACCAAATGTGACCCTGGATCACGTCACCAGTCTCGACTCGCACGGGTATATTTGTGGCAATAGCCAACAATACATTATTGATTTTTCTTTCATGCCAAAAATCATTAGGATATTCAGTAAAGATCATGTTCCATGAAGATATTTAGTAGATTTCCAACCGTAAATATATAAAACATTTATTTCTGTGAGTGAATGCAGCACAATCGCCAACATAAATGAACAACTTTAAAGAAGATTTTATCAATGTTTAGATTTTTTTTGCATCCTCAGATTCCAGATTTTCAATAGTTGCATCTCATACATCAATGGAAAACTTATTTATTCAGCTTTCATAAGGTGTATACATCTCAATTTAAAAAAATTTACCCATGTGACTGGTTTTGTGGTCCAGGGTCACGCAAATGTGAATGATATCCAAGTTTTTTGTTGTTGTTGTTTTTTACAGTATTGGAATTGAAATTAGGAATCGATAAGAATCAGAATCAATAAGAAGAATCGAAATTGGAATCGGAATCGTTAAAATTCAAACGATACCCAACCCTAATGTTTCATCATGCAGGAGTGCAGTGTTCATCAATCCGCTGTTTTACCGTTAAACGCATTGCAGCTCATGCATAAGGTCTTCTTCCTGCACTTGTCCGAGATCTTCTTCTTGAGGCCGCGCTTCTGCAAGTACGCCAGTCCAGGTCTGCGCAAGTAATCCAGAAACTGAAGCTTTTCCTCTTTGGCGAGAAGGATGTGAGAACACGTCTTACAGATCATCTGCACAAACAAGAACATAAACAAGATATGCATAACTATCATAATAGGTCAATAATATAAAATAACAAACACTATCAATATAAATACTAATAATATAAAAATACAGTGACGCTTTAGTTTAGGGTCCAATTCTCACTATTAACTAGTTGCTTATTATCATGCATATTACTAGGATATTGGCTGTTTATTATAACTTATAAAGCACATATTGATCCAATATTCTGCATGATTATATTCTAGATCCCTTAATCCTATACTACCTAAACTTAACAACTATACTAACTATTAATAAGCAGTAATTAGGAGTTTATTAAGGCAAAAGTCGTAGTTAATAGTGAGAATTGGACCCTAATCTAAAGTGAGAACAAAAATTCAATATAATTCATAATAAAATAGACATGTAATATAATTAAATAAAAATAATTTTATAATTAAATATATTATTATGATTTATATTGTATTATATTACATATTAAATTGTATGTAATATAATGTTATTTATTAACCATAATATTTAGTTTTATAGCATTTGATATTATTGACTTCTTATAAGCCTTATTACAAGTTATATATTATTGCACCAAATTATACATTTATATTATTTCTATTTATACAATATTATGTACTATATGATTATTACTTACATTTATAGTTCATATATATATATTTTACAATTTATACTGTATTTTTCTATACTTATGTCAATAATATACACTAATTTATAATACAGTACATATTTTATTTATATTTATAGTTAGTATAGTATTTTATGTTATTACTTTTTCTACACCTCTAGGTCAACAATATATAATATTTTATAATACAACTGAAATCATAATATAAATATGCAATATATTAATTTTTAATAGTATATATGATTTATATAATAATATTAGTTTTTTTTTTATAATACTTTATATTGAATTAATATTTTTATATTATCATGCAAACTTAAAAAATAATAGACAAAAAGGATGGGGCAGTTAAAGGGTTAGTTCACCCAAAAATTAAAATTCTGTCAGTAATTACTCTCCCTCATGTTGTTCTGACCCCGTAAGACTTTCATTCATCTTCAGAACACAAATTAAGATATTTATTCAACTATTTATTTTACTTTATTCAACTATTCATTTTCTTCTGTGTGTTTCTCTGAGTGAGTTCACGTAGCGTAACAGCGCAGTGCTTCTGGTTGTACGTCAGAATGGAGGCTCACTATTGGCCGACGCTGGTCATGTGTGTGATGCTGGCCAATCGTGAGCCTCCGTTCTGACGTGAACTACGTGAACTCACTCAGAGAAACACAGAAGAAATGTATAGTGGAATAAAGTCTTTATTTTTGTTTTGTTTTTGCGCACAAAAAGTATTCTCGTCACTTGATAAACTTAAGGTTGAGCCGCTGTAGTTCCTTGGACTATTTTAGCGATGTCTTTACTAACTTTCTGGGATGGCAGATCTCGATTACATAGAAGAGCCTATGAAGCAGTGATCCAGCTCTCAGATTTAATCAAAAATATCTTAATTTGTGTTCTGAAGACGGACGAAAGACTTACGGGGTTGGAACAACATGAGGGAGAGTACTTAATTACTGACAGAGTTTTCATTTTTGGGTGAACTATCCCTTTAAAGACACGTTGTGATGATCTCACCTGTAGGATCCCCACAATAGCTTTGAAGTATCCGATGTGGAAGCAGGGCAGCTCCAGATCCAGATATCCATAGTGTCCGAGACAGTCCGCAAGGTTCTTCCCACAGGTTTCACACGGCCTGTCCTTCTCGCTGGTACCCTGAACACATGAGAGATGATCAAGCCTTGTTTAATCATCTAACAAACCATGTTTCTGTTGTATTAAGAGTGTAGTGTGTGTATTAGCGGTGTCACCATGCGGTGGTCCAGGACTCCATACTGCAGTGGTGTGTGGCTGGTGTCCTGGCTGTACAGGTTCTTGCTGACCACCTGAATATGAGCCTGTTGTCTCATCTGTTCTGCTGATTTCATGCCAAAACAGATGTGACTTCTGATAAAGCCAGAGAACCAAACATCAATATTACTCATTACATGCATGAACAACTTTTACATGCATGAACAAAGTCATACGCACAAAGAGGACAGTTCAACAGACATGATATCTGTGTGTAAAGTTCTGATGAAACGTGTTTATCCTGCATGCAACCCACAAACTTACATCTTTTTGGCCACATCCGTCTCTCTAAACTGCTCCTTCACCATGACTGCGGCGCGTTCACGCAGTCAGCGTGTGAAAATAATATATTTATGGTGATATATGCCTACACTCCAGCGTTTAATGAAGGTTTCGTCTGATCCTTCTGCCACATGCAGCACTGCTTACTTTGACGACGCTGCGTGCGCGTCCATGAGCCTCTCATGAAGACTGAGCGCGTCGCCGGCGTCTCATCTGCGCACAGCGACCCCTGCCGACGGGGAGCGCTCTGAAAAATAGGATACATTCTTATTCGAAGTCTTGTTATAAAAATGTATATTTGGATTAGAAGCAGTTACATTTGAATGCGTGTGAATTATATACATTTTGGAGGTTATTTCAGTATGTTTTGAAAGGTTCGAAGCGACATGGTGGTGGACGTTTGTATTTTTAAACACGGCCACTAGATGTCACTGCTCTTTTATTTATAAACTGAAAGATGCAGTACATGGATATTTTAGAATTATTTTCAATGAGACTAATAATGAGCACCGGAGATGTTATTAATTTATTCAATATCTGATTTGTATAAACAAACTCTGTTTGACACTAATGAACACCTGCAGCCTGCAATTCTGTAGCAAAATCGACAAGTAATTTCACCTCATGTTCAAGAAACAGGTCCTTGTGTGTTCATAATTACATTTTGTAAAATATAATTTATAAAATAGGCTACCTGAGGGTCAAATGCCCTCGCTGATATATTACGTGAAATATCTAGAGGACACATTTGAGCTAGGCCCAGTACCTTATTTTCAGTAAAGCTGGGTAACTTAATGGCGGTTGCCGCCACTCGTTTGCCGCTTAAAAGAGAAAAAGCCGTTAGTCGCTCGCGCTCGGCTCAAGCTCGTGTCACTCACTGCCGCCTCTGGAGATGATGAATCTTAGAGACTTTGATGTTGTTGGTCTTCAGGACTGAAAAAGTGACTGGAAATACAGCCTTCTAACTTAATACACGTGAATATTGCGTCAGCAGTTGTTCCTTCATAACGAACCACAAAGTCGCCATACCCTTCATCCTCTCTATTCCCCAGTGGTGGAACAACTCGACGATCTGATGAGACCATCACAACAATCGTGAGTGTACAACTACAAACAAAGTTATTAAAAAACCTGCTCTAGCTTGTAATCTATTTTATATTTGGCATATTGTTGGCTCTCATGATAATGTTATGATTCTGATTCCAGCTGTATTATATCTATTGGTTTGCCAATAGGTGGCGCTGTTTGATTGTGGTTTGTTTACAGCAGAAGTTAGTTTTGTGGGGCCTAATCAACCCGAGCTGGACTCGAACCTGCATCTCTGGCATGCTAACAAGGATGCTAAAGACCACAACCGCTAGCATCAGTCGCTAACGCATCTGTTAAGGTTAGGGGAGTGAGGTTTGCATCATGTACAGCTCTTACTGGCCTAACGTTACATCTGAGTGAGTTGACGATACTATGCAAGCCTGAGGCATTTACTGTAAATATGCTTATTATAACTACTGTTATTAACCCTTTAAAGCCTGACACATTAAAAAAATGGCAGAAAATTATATATTTTTGGAAATTAGATGTTTATTAAGCCTTGAATCAAAATATAAAAAAAAATTTTTTGCCAACTCATTTTTTTATGATATATTTTTTGTATCACATTTGATACATCAGGCTTTTGTGGAACGTTTTGCTTACAACAGTGTAGATTTTAGAAACAAAAAATCTATTATGCCTTTAACAGTTTGAAAACATAGCAGTTTCTGTCTTTGTTCAGGCAAAGATGCACCTTACACTTCTCACAGTACACATGTGAGAAGTGATTGTTGGTGCAATGCTTGCATCTTTGCACCAACAAAGTGCAAAGATGCACTTTGGCGGCCTATAGCTTTAGGCGGCCTATAGCTTTTTTATTTATTTATTTGATTTATTCCCATTTGGAAAGATTTTTTTAAATTACTAAGCAACCACTGAATGGAACAACACAAATTATATATCATTTTAAAGCTTAGGATCTCAGCTTTTTAATGCATCTAATTACATTTATTAATTCCAAACGAGTGCTGAGTAATCCCTCTAAAACCAAGTGTACCGCCAGCAGGCGCCACCTAGCTGCGAAAATATTCATTACCATATTTTTCAAAAATCTTGCCTTGATTAACACAAAGTTGTCATTTGAAAGCTTAGAGTCTGAACTTTACAGCGAATGTATCCACTTTGAAAAACTCTTTAAGTATTGCTGAGTTATTTGCTGATAAATAGAATTTCTTTTTTTTTCATAATCTATAAAATAATGTACTGCAATGTGTCAAAACCATCATACAGCTCATGAAACATTCTCAGATAATTGAAAATGGCACTTCATTTTTTACAGCATATTATTACAATTAAAATGAGCCCAAAATTAACATAATCTATTGCTTTTATGACAAGATATTCTTCATGGAGAAAAAATTGCCCATGAGGGGGTGTCAAAGACTGTACAAAAAGGCTATCTCTTTTCAAAATGCTGTAATTTTTGATTGCTTTATCTAAAAAAAATTTTTTTTTATCCAGATGCAGCTAACATAGGGGGACTTCACTAAAAAAGAATTTTCCTCCTACCTTATTTCCTTCCTGAGTTATTACATGACAAATAAGAAATATATGCAAAATCATAATAAAAATTATATATATATATTGTCTTTTATCCGCCGTTTCTTGGCAGGACAATGTCCAAATGTAATGTAATTTATATTTTCAAAAAATGTAAAAAGAGTTCTTTCAAACGATACCTACCTTTTGACTCTCCTTGCTATAGTTTTGGAGTTATTACACTTTTTTTCAGCACAGTGGCTGATCTGTAGCTTGTACCACCAAAAGTTTCTCTGAGTTTTCCTATTTTTTCATATTTCCCATTCGTCGCCCGTTTTCGGGCGGGAGGAAGCTAAGTGTGACTTTTTTTTACGACCCTTTACCATATCAGAATCATCTCCTTGATTTTTTTTGTGTGTTCATATAGGTAATAAAACAAAAGTCACCAAATTTCACCCCCATCCAATGAAGCAAAAAAAATGTAACAATTTGAAACGTTCAAGTATTCGCCCGTTTTCGGGCGAAGAATCCCAGAGGGTTATGTCATTTCAGTCATTAATTGCCATTAATTGAATCATCCCAATATTGTGTGTTTGCATTGTGGTAGTCATAAAATAACATTACTACATTTGACATTACTGTTTAGACTGCTTTATGTTCCATTAATACCTGTTGTATCAAATTTGATACACAATTTCCAACACGATTTACTCGTAATTTAACGATTAAATTATTAAGTAATTATGCATTATTTCAATTCAGAAAGTGTTAAATTAATTATATCAGGCGAAATCCAATATTATTTTTTACCTTAACAACTTGAAATTAGCCTTTATTTTCCTGCCGAAAGCGTCTAGCTTGATTCAACTCGCAGCCGCCAATTTGAAAAGCTAAAAAATCACCCCTCTACTGCCTGCAGTACAGTGAAATTCCACAAGATGGCAGAATACACGTATCAAAATAGATACAACAGGTTTTCAAAGAAAGTATTGCTCTCACTGATTCAGTATATGTCTTAGAAACTCGTGTATCAAATATGATACATGCGGCTTTAAAGGGTTAAATAACATTTTATTAAAACCTGCGAAAACCTTTCTGTCGAGAGATGTAAATCAATTTTACCATAGTTTATTGTAAATGCAGATTTCTATATTTTAAGTTGTTAAAGTCCCCCTGTAGTCAATTATTTAATCCCTTAAAACTCATCTTTGATCACCAAAATTACATATTTAAACTTTTTTTATGCCTTTCAAACAGCTTGATTGTAACTCGACACCCTTGCCTCATTTAGTATGCGCGGAATATGCAAATGAGCCCCGCCTCCACTCACTCACTCAGCTCAGGGATCCACTGGTTGACGATCACACGTTGATCTGATTGGTTACAAGGTAGTTTGTGACGTCAGAAACACCAGCGATTTCAAAGCGTGTTTTTGAGACTGTCTTTGGTTCACTGCAGTTTTAAGGAGGAAATACTCAGCAATGCTGTCGACTTATGAATTTACACATGGTTTGTCTTAAAGCGTATTAAAAACACCACATAGACACATAAACAACATTAAAAGCTGGATTTTCACCACAGGACTTTAGGATATTTATAGTCTGCATACTTCTACCCTACAAACTTGCATTTGTAACAGAATCCTTAACCCGTTCAGACTATTAACTAAGTAAAATTTTGTTAAAATAAAAATAATTTAATTACTATATTAATTCCTCATGGAGCGTTTAAGCTTATTATGCACCAAACTCATTGGTCTTCAGTTCTTACTGTGCTTTTTTTTTTGTAATTGGACTGTAGATTTCAACAGAATGTGATTTCATCTTCAAGTTCAAGTTCAGAGTCTGACTCTGTAAATCTGTTAAAGGATTTACGCGCCCAGGCTTTTAAAAACCTTTCAAAACGCCCAGGAAAGCTCTTGTCAAGCAGCATCTGTTAATATCTGAAGGATCATCTGATGCTGTGGAATAGATGAAGCTAATGGGGTCCAGCTGAGAGACTAAAAGATGTTTTCAGTGTGGAATAATTCGATTTCAATCTCCGTAACATGAACGTGCAATGATTTATTCATCTGTAGTTTGTTTATGGCGTCTGTTGAGATTAAGGAAGCTTTGGTTAAGTTAACAGCTGACTAACCGGATGCCGAGTCTCATTAATGTGCTTTTATCCACCATCATCGTGTAATGATCTACTGTAATCGCATTTTAAAACTGTGTAAGGAGAATGTTTTATGTTTTGTGCTCCTGTGAATATTTATTTGGTTGTTGGTTTTCGAGAGTCTTGCAAGTCTTGTTTGGGTTTGATCTTTGTGCAAATCCCGTTCTGAGGATGAAATGATGAATAAATAAAATGTGTGTGTGTGTGTGTGTGTGTGTGTGTGTGTGTGTGTGTGTGTGTGTGTGTGTGTGTGTGTGTGTGTGTGTGTGTGTGTGTGTGTGTGTGAAAAATGAGTCAGTACTGGAGTTGAAGGAGAGGTCAGAAATATGAAATGCAGAGGATTGTTATAAAAAGTCTTTTATCACGAGGGCCATCTGACCATTACTGCTCCATCACAATACCCTGCGTGTGTGTGTGTGTGTGTATGTGTGTGTGTGTGTGTGTGTGTGTGTGTAAGGTAACTAATGATGCTTTCAGACAGCAATGCAGTTCTGCCCAATGCTTTACATCAACACTTCACTGCACAAAAACAAAAACAAAAAAACAAATCAATATCTTGTAGTCTTTTCCAATAAATAGAGCCGCAAATTTAATTAATAAAATTAGGTTTTTGTACACATACAGTTTATTTTTGTATGGTCAATAAGTCAAGATATAAAAATTATATTTAAGACATTATTAATACAGTATTTTTGTAAAGCTAAAATTTTGTAAAAAAATTTATAATTAATTTAAAATTAAAATAATAGCAATGAGATTTTTTGCAGATTTTTTTTACGCATTTTGATGCTTTTGAAGCATCACAAAACAGATGCTTTTATTCCTGTAATGAATCATGATTACAGTACATGCATTCAAGTATATATATCACAAGACATGACCTAGACACCTGTGTGTGTGTTTCAGGTAATGTCATTACTGAAGGACACCAATCCTGTGCAGCGGATTAAGGTCAGTGTGTGAAGAGTCAGTGGCATATGTTAGCGTTTAAGCTTTAGCTAGTGTCTGTTAAGCTGTGTGTCCTGAAGCTAAAGAAACAGAGACGAGAGAGAAGGAGGATCACTCGGATTTAGGCTTAATTAAAAAATAATCATATGCGTAATGTCAATGTTCATTATACCAGTGATTATTAGAATGCATTTAGGGTTCATTAAGAAAATCTACTTAATGACTACACAGTAAACACATACAGTGCATTTTCTGTTTAAGTGGAATAACATTAGCATTAATTGCAACTGCTTCACTTACTATTTAAAAATAGAGTATGTAGTTGGGGTGTGTAACAATATATCGTGTAACAATATATCGCAAAACAAAAACGCAACAATATCTATCATGGATAGTGACAATATGAATTGTGTATAGTTCAAAAATTCAAGTTTACAGAGTTTTAGTGTCAGTACTACATTAAATTGCGATATATAAAGTTGAATAATATAATAATGCGGGGAATATTTGTGTATAATTAATGTCAGATGTCTGATGTTACTAGTAAAAAGTGGCCTACATTATTTTAAATATATCTAGTGAAAACATTCGTCTAAAATAATTCAGTATTTTCAGCTTCAGATTCATGAATATGTTTATTCTTGTGTCTCTATTGTCCTGTGCTTTGGGTTTCCAGCACCAAGTCCAAGACTATTCATTTACACACACAATGTAAAACATATTTAGCATTTTAATCAACAGTACATTTTATTATATGTCTTGGAGTATCGCAATAATATCATATCGTGAGTTCAGTATCGTGACATGAGGGTATCGTTATGTACAGTAGTAAACGTATTTAGTACTTATGTGTAATTCAGTAGTTATGTGTATTCTGTTCAGTATGGCTTAAAGGAAAACTCCACCGTTTTTTGAAATAGGGCTTATTCACCTTCTTTCCTACATTTAGATAGGTGGGCAAACGCATTTTTGTCTCAATGCATGTGATAACATTTTTTTTTAAAAACGAATTACTTATTGTGGCCGAGTACAAATAGCGATGCAGATTAAGACTAGGCGATTTCCTAGGCAAATATTGACTTGGGACTATATTGAGGCGAAGCACTATTACTTGGGTGCAATTTTTATTTTTTTTTATCACTTTTACTCATGACATGCTAGCTGGCAACAAAGGATTCCATTCATTATGCTAAGCTAAGCTAGCGGTGGCGCTTCCAAACTAAAACAATGCATGCACTTAGGACAAAAATGCGTTTGCCCACCTATCTAAATGTAGGAAAGATGGTGAATAAGCCCTATTTCAAAAAACGGTGGAGTGTTCCTTTAAACGTACAGTATGGCATTTTTCGCCACTAGGGGTCGCTAACCTATTTACAATAACAAAGGCGTAGATTGATGACGCAACATTTGCTAAGAATTATGGATCTTGTCGTCAACGTCAAGCCGGCCGATCTAATAATGTTTATGGATGACTGAATACATCGATGCTTTTATCATGACTGTGATATGAAGCAGTTCGGGATTGCTAAGAGACAGCTATCAGCTCCACACGCGACGCGAGTCCCGCGGATATATATTATATATATATATATATATATATATATACATTAAGTTACACTATCACACTAAACTGCATTTGAATGTGTTGAAATGTATGTGTTAGTCTGTCTGTATGAGACTAGCAGCTAGATCAACATTAGAATAACATACAGATCATATTCTAACATTTTATCATTGTTGAACTATAAAACATTGATTAGTTTTATGTAAATGTGCTCACCTGTTTAATAAAGTACATGTAGGAGCGGTTGAAGTCTCGGACGTGGAGCTCTCGTTTATGGCAGCTCTCGGCATCTCGAAAACGCCGCGCTGATATTGATTCTCGTTTTAGTTCTCCTTTTTTATCCAAAGTCTGCTTGCCATGGTCCGTAATGTTTGAACGAAACAACAACAGCGTGAAAATCGACATTGCGAACTACAGGGTTGTCCGCGTCAGTCGCTTTGGTTACTATCAGACGGCTCTGGTTGCCATGGCAGCACGAGCAGAAACCAGGGACAACGCGGATATGACGGCATTGGCGGCGACAAAACGGAAATAAAGAAACGGTCCGTGTCTTCGAATTAAATTACAAATTTCTCCTGGTTTGAAAGTTGTTGGAAACAGTCGGGATAATGTAAGTACACAACTAAAACAAATATATAACATAGATATAGCGATTTTTGCTATTTTTAAAGCAAAAAAGTTACATATTGTTCCTTTAAGTAATCTGTAAAACAACATTGAAGCGTTAAGAAAGAAGATCTGCACACTGACGCGCAGTAAATGCACCGATTTATTTATTTAGCAACCATAATGTCTTAAAACATCATTGTGTCTGTGGTTTCTGAAGGGTCAGTGTGCAGAAGTGGTTTAGCATGTTATCTTCATGCATATGATGTCGCTCTGTCAGCAGCCAATCAGAGCTCAGCATATGGAGCACCAGAGGAAGGCATCAGTTTCTGTTTCCTGTGGTGTGTGTGTGTGTGTGGCACGTTATCGCTCATTAGAGCTCAGCACACCTGCATGTGATAATATTCATAACGCCGTTTATGTTCACACAGCAATCTGTGAGATCAGGAGCTGCAGGCTATAAAAAACAGCAGAAGAGGAAACACGAGTGTGTGTTTGCATGCTATCGGCTTCAGTGTGAGAGAGAGAGTTACTCTGACATTTAATTAATCGATTCAGGTCACGTGATTAAATGGCCCTTTGATGAACCCACATGTTTGAATCTGCTCGGCCACACCTGAGCAACTACACAAATGTGCTTCTATAAGTGCATCTGCATGCAAATCATATGCTAATCTACTGTATACACGCACACTTCAGATCAAACCAAGGCATTTAAAGGGATAGTTCACTCAAAAATTAGCAGTTTCTCACCGTGATTTCTCCTGTGAAACATGAAATGAGATGTTAAGCAGAATGTTTGTTACTATGGAAGGCAATTTTTGTGATACTTTATGGTGCTTTTTTGTCTGAAAGTCTCGTTGGATCTCATTCTGCTCTAACATCTTTGTGTACATCAAAAGAAAGAAAGCCGTATGGGTTTGGAACAAAAATGAGGGCGAGTAAATGACCAAATTATCATTTTCAGATGTCAAACTTTTCTTTTAACCTTAATGCAGATGCATATATAGCTTGATTCAACTCGAACCTGCATTTGTGAAACCTCATGCTTAAAGAACAGTGGTGTGAGCGGCCTGAACGCGTCTCACGTCTTCAGACGGGCTGAGGAAGTCGTTCGGTGTGTGTGTGTCCCTGTCCGTAACACCCCCAGGCCACGGGCTTGTGTGTATTTGCATATGTGAAGATAGCAGAAAGGCTGCATGTGCAGATAAGTGGAGACGGGCAGAAATCAATGCAGATGGTGACCTTTAACACAACTCATGACCCTTATTGTTCAGTCCTGCTTTCATGCACACATGCACACAGTGGCTGGAAACATGCCTGTTTATATATATATATATATATATATATATATATATATATATAATAGCACCAAGTGTCACTGATGTTACATTGTTAAGGACCACAATGGAAATAAGCCTTAACTTGAACTGAAATCTTCATTCCTGGTACATAAACCTGTCAAGATTTAATGCAAATTGTGTGTGTGTGTGTGTGTGTGTGTGTGTGTGTGTGAGGTTTAGGGGTCATAATATACAGTTTGTACAGTATAAAAATCGTTATGTCAATGGGAAGTCCCCATAAAACATGAAAATACAACGCGTGTGTGCGTGCGTGCGTGCGCGTGTGTGTGTGTTTGAGTGTGAGGTTTAGGGGTCTGGTTAGTGTAAGGGGACATAATATACAGTTTGTACAGTATACAAATCGTTACGTCTATGGGAAGTCCCCATAAAACATGAAAACACAACGTGTGTGTGTGTGTGTGTGTGTGTGTGTGTGTCTCCCTGACGTCACGCCCAGTCAGGCTGCTGCTGCCGCGGATCTCAAATATGTTCTTTGTTACTCTGAGCTTTACTCCGGGGAACCGCAAAAAACGGAGTCCGGAGCAGTGCGAGGATCACTCACTTCAGCCTGTAAAACAGCACACTATACAGACACACCCTTACCCATATTTTATAAAAGATAAAATTTTAATTAAATTGTTATTAAATTAAAATTTATTTTAAATAAATGTTTATTGGAACTTTCTATTCATCAAAGAATCCTGGAAAAAAAATTTGCACAACATTGATAATAATAGTAATACATGTTTCTTGAGCAGCAAATCATCATATTAGAGTGATTTCTGAAGGATCATGTGACACTGAAGACTGGAGTAATGATGCTGAACATTCAGCTTTGATCACAGGAATAAATTACACTTTACTATACAGTACCAGTCAAAAGTTTGGAAACGTTTTTTAATGTTTTTGAAAGAAGTCTTATGCTCATCAAGCCTGCAGTTAAAAACAAAAACAAAAAACAGTAATATTATGAAATATTATTACAATTTGAAATAATGGTTCTCTTTTTTAATATATTTTAAAATGTAATTTATTTTTGTGATGCAAAGCCTAATTTTCATCAGCAAGTACTCCAGTCTTTGGTGTCTTATGATCCTTCAGAAATCATTCTAATATGATGATTTGATACTCAGTTATTATCAATGATAGAAACAGTTGTGCTGTTTAATATATATTTTTGGAATACTTTTTTCAGGATTCATTGATGAGTAAAACGTTAACAGCATTTATTCATAAAAACAGAATTTATTCAAAATAAAAACATTTCTAACAATATAAATCGTTACCATCACCTTTTATCAATTTAACGCATCCTTGTTGAATTAAAGTACTAATTTCTTAAAAAAAAAAAATAGTTATTGTTCCCAAACTTTTGAACGGTAGTGTATATTGTTACAAAAGATTTCTATTCTAAATAAATACAGTTCTTTTTAACTTTTTATTCATCAAATAATCCTGAAAAAAGTATCTCAGGTTATGAAAAAATATTAAGCAGCACAACTGTTTCCAACATTGATCATAAATCATCATATTAGAATGATTTCTGAAGGATCATAAGACACCAAAGACTGGAGTACTTGCTGATGAAAATTCAGCTTTGCATCACAAAAATAAATTTCATTTTAAAATATATTAAAAAAGAGAACCATTATTTTAAATTGTAATAATATTTCATAATATTACTGTTTTTTTGTTTGTTTTTTTTTTACTGCAGGCTTGATGAGCATAAGAGACTTCTTTCAAAAACATTAAAAATAGTAATGTTTCCAAACCTTTGACTGGTACTGTATATTCACATAGAAAACGGTTATTTTAAATTGTAATAATATTACACTATTTTTACTGAATTTTTTTAACAAATAAATGTAGCCTTGGTGCGCAGAAGAGACTTATTTTAAAAACATTAACAATTCTTACCGATCCCAAACTATAAATATATATAAAATATATTTTTATATAATAGTATATAATTTATTATTATATTATGTTTTATTTTATTTATATATCTATTTAATATAATTTACAATTATATATATATATATATATATATATATATATATATATATATATATATATATATACCACTATCTCTCTCTCTCTCTCTCTCTCTCTCTCTCTCTTATATACATATAACACAAATATTTTATAATGCTTAATTAAATTAACGTAAAAGAGACTGCTCTATTTTTATATGTGTTTGTAAGTTAGTGTGTTTAACCTGAGAGTTTTTGCTGCTTACACAATTTGGGTCATTGTCCCCTCGACGCGCCAGAAGTATTTGGATTGGGTTTCCGCCAGAATCCCGGATCATTGCGATCCAGTCCGTGTTTTCCATCTGCCCGCGGTGTGTGTGTGGAAATAGAAAGAGCTGGATGTAATGTGACACTGAACTGAGCAGATCATGAGAGAGAAATACAACACACTTCAGCAGCTCGGCGGATTCTGTCACTCATCCTCCGGTGGGGTTTAACCGGTAAGACCGTGTGTGTCTTCTTGAACTGTTTCGGGGTGATTATGAGTTTTGAGTTTTGAGTTATGAGTTTATCTTCATCTCCGGTGCACGAGCTCCCGGTGTTCTGACGGTGCGCGCGCGTGTGTGCGCAATCGGTTTCAAGCGGGATCGCGATTCGGATCATTAAATCAGGTTTAGTCATCTCGATTCGGATGATTAAGTTATGTTTAGAAGATTCGGTCGATTCATCCATTCATTCATGGCTTGGTTCGCGAAATTATTCGGATGTTTTGCACACATGGTTGCACTAATGCGCGTGTGTTTCATTCATAAAAGCCCGAATTTTGTGTTGCATTTGTTGAATGTTTGTGGTTGTTTTGGAGCACAGTTTACATTAGTCTCTTACTTATTCTTTTACACAAATAACAAGGTACTATTCACTTTAATTTGTGGGGTTGCTTGCAATCACACATTATTATTATTAGGCTACGATAACATTTGTTATTGGTGTTTTTGATTTTTATGTAAAAAAAACATGATTCCAGACAAAAAGCTGAAAAATACGCTTTGTATAGAGAATATAGCATATGCTAATTTGCATCTCATCTTTGTTTAACACTTTTAACTAGTAATACAAATGTACACATGGCATTCATGCATACTTATACACACCTAATAATAGAGAAGAAAACGTGATTTGTCACTATATAATAGTTTGTATTGTGGACAATGGACAATGTGAAGTGTTACTTCAGTTTTTTTTAAGTAAAAACAAAAATGTCAGTATTTGAATTATTGAGTGTGAACATTTTTAAGGTCATAAATGTGTTTTTGTGGGTCTAAAGTAAAGGCAGGTGTGTGTGTGTGTGTGTGTGTGTGTGTGTGTGTGTGTGTGTGTGTGTGTGTGTGTGAGAGAGAGAGAAGATGCTGCTGTTTCATGCCTGGACATCTGCAAAAACACCAAAAAGAACCAAAAACCAGACATAAAGCTGCTCTCGAACCATTATATCACTCTCTCTCTCTCTCCGTGTGTGTGTGTGTGTGTGTGTGTGTGTGTGTGTGTGTGTGTGTTGGAGGTATTTCTCTAGTTGAGTCATTGACCAGCCCTTAAATTCCACTTTACAGTGAGTGGACTTTAGTCACTAGTGATTGTACTGTGAGTTGCATAATGTTCTGTTTGTTCTATTGCTGTTTATGCATATTAAAAATGAACTCAGACGTGATTCTCGGTAGCAGTGTTTTGCTCGGAGAAACGCGAGTGATGTAAGTGATTGCAAGCTCTGGTCGCTCTCATGTGTCTCTCGCGTGTTTGTAAGATCAGTGTCCAGAAACGTGAATCTGAGGAGGGATTTTATTGCCTCGCCCCAGAGAGTGTGTGTGTGTGTGTGTGTGTGTGTGTGTGTGTGTGTGTGTGTGTGTGTGTGTGTGTGTGTGTGAGGGGGTCGCCTGTCCTATTCAGCTGTAGATGTGGACAAAAGACACATTGACATAGAGCAGTGTGTGTAGCATCATTTGTTAAAGGGGTCATGAATTGAGAAATCTAATTTTCCTTGAACTTTTGACATGTAAGAGGTCATTGTACTATAAAAATACTCAAAACTTTATTGTTAGTCCAACAAAATTACTCATTTTGGATTTTTTCGCATTATTACGTTACGTAAAGAATATCCACGCCTACTTCTACATCATCGCCTCTTTAGCCCCGCCCACTTATTCACACATGTCATGTGGTAGTAAATACGAGAAAGATGCAAACACAGGATTACTCCAGCAACAAAACCATAGAGGATTACAAGACGTTTGGCAAATTGTGGAAAAACACAATCTTTGCATTGCCTTCCTGGACGACACATTCAGTCACTTCATTTTATTGTGGATTCGTATTTAAAGTTTTAAACAAATCGCGGTTCGACGCAGGCTTTTCAGAGAGACTTGTTGTCGGATTATCGGATACAGAAGAAAGCATGTAGAGAACGCTGCTTTTGTTATTGTTTTGATCGAAGCCATTCGCTGTAATCCTGAATTAGGGGTGGACAATATTTCCCAAAAATTTAATTTCACGATCTTATAACAAACAATCACGATCTGAGTCACGATCTTCCCAATTTATCGAGAATATCCAGACTTGAACAAGCCTATGGACTTCATCTATTTTCACAATTTAAAACACAGTATTGCATTAAACAATCAGTTGTCAAAATGGTCATTAAACCCTGAGTTAAACTTTAAAACACTGCATAGTCTTCACAGTACGAATTAAATACACTGATTCTTATTAAAACTACTAAAGTTATTCGGTCAAGAGCAGTGATTTTGTCTTTAACATTAATGACAGACAGCAGCCGATATTTACATTAGGCTTTAAGACCGAATGCATGGATCTAATATAATGACACACATCCATTTCTTTCCCAACTGTTTATTCACTAAAGACATAACTGACTGTCTTTATGTAGCCTACATACTTGCCAAGACGGACATTTTGACCTATTCTTGTGTGTATTTTACCGCTAACACCGTATCTTAACCAGACGCGATAAGATTCCAGCGATAAATAATTTCTGTCCACACTAGACGCGATGCGACTGCGTGATATGAAAAAATCAATCAAAACTCACAGCCAATCAGAACAGTGTGTGGGTGGAGTCAGCCAATCAGAACAGCATGTGGGCGGAGTCAGCCAATCAGAACAGTGTGTGGGCGGAGTCTCGCGGCACCAGAGAGTAATCTTGACGGCAATTGCAAGAAAATGGATAAGTCGCTACATAATCAAATTCACAAATATTACAGCATTTAAACATTATTAAAAATACATAGGCTGAGTTACTAAAACAATCTTTGTCAAAGAATACACTTGTTTGTTCATAGTTTCTTGTTTCCATTTGTTTAATTTCAAGATCAGAGGTGAATTATCCACTGTTGCTTTTACAGCTTCAAAGCTGGAGCACTAAATGATATTCAGAGTCACATGACACGCTTTTAACATTTAATAAAGCACATAAACAGTCCCTGAGATTATCATCGCCACACTTTGTGTTTGTTGTTCCAGAGCGACGTCGCAGAAAAATAGAAACCGTTTCTAAAATAGAATCGTCGCGTGTTGCCGTTGTGGCCGGTTAGGACAAACACTCGGATTAACATGGAAAAGATAACTTTTATCGCGTGTCGCGTCGTGTGTAGTTAAGACACTGTGTCAGGCGTCTGAAACCCCAAGTATAATTTGCTTGTCCGATTTTAGCACCGTTTCGCAGCACGCACACAGAGAGCACATGGGGATCAGTAGGCCTGTCGCGATAGTCGATAAGTCAATTAATCGCACGATAAAAAAAAATGAGCTCGATAATTTTTCCGGCCGCGATAATTCCATTTGCATGCTTGTTTGTTTTCCTCGTCTCTCTCTCTCTACCAAAGAGACTGGATGACCACTCTCAGTTCTTTAGCGTATAGGAGGAGTGAACCGTCTTGTCAGTTGCATGGTCTTTGTGTTGGGAGGCGGCACGCGGCGCTTGTCAGTCACATTGTCTTTGTATGGGAAAGCGCCGGCGGGACTGCTTGCAGCGACTGCCGGGAGAGAGAGAAGACGCTAGTTGTGAGTTGCGACAGCGAGCCCGATCACATGAAAATGCGTATCTATTCCACGAATGTTATTTCTCGTGCCATTTATACGCCAAAAATAGTTTTTGCGTGCATATGATACGCTCTTTATGGCGTGTAATACGCACGCACTCCTCACCCCTAATCCTAACCAAGTATTTTCAGTGCGTAGCCTATACACGCAATAAAGTGCGTCTCCGTCTTCCCGACAGTACACAATCACTTGACAAAGTAACAGGAGGACAAGGATATTATCGTTTATCGCGATAATTTCTTGGACAATTTATCGTCCAGCAAAATTTGTTATCGTGACAGGCCTAGGGATCAGTCTCTTTTGCAGTTTAATGCATTTGTTTTAATAACTCCTTTATTTATATAGCGCTTTTCACAATACAGATTGTTTCAATGCAGCTTTACAGTGACAATAGGAAATGAATGCAACAAAGATTGTTTTGGCTGTACAGCAGCTCTATAGAATAAAGTCATTGTCTGGCTTAAGTACGTTTTTAATTGATTCATTTCCGTTGTAAAAATCATTAGTTATTAACTTAAGGGCCGCTAACACGACACTGTGTAAAGCATGTGCCGCTGTAGACTGCATTTTACAACAGTCCCGTTACATGATTTGACTGATTCAGACATTAAGTTTAGGCTTTAGGGGCGAAAGTACAGCGCTTTAAAGGAACGGCATGATATTATTGCACAATGATCATTTTATCTTGATTCTCACGTTTTTATAATCTTTGAAAGCCAAAATCCAAACCGAAACTAAAATGTTATTCATCGCACAGCCATACTGCTGTAAAAAAATAAATAAAATGCGTCACCACGCGTGAAAGTCACATGATAGAGACACTTGATATGATCGGGCATCTATTAGGCAGTTAATGCTGTATTTTAACATTATTACGAGGACATAAAAGAGAAAATCTCTGCGATTCACTTACGGATTGAAGATTGATCACAATATAAAATCATCAGATCGTGAATTTAAAATAATGATGCGCACTGATAAATCATTTTGAATAAATACTGCAATATTCCATTTAAAGATAACATAAGTATTGTTCATTATGATTTCATGGGGCATTTAAGGCTACAGCTTTACTAACTCATTTTGTGTGTCTTGCGTTGGTGTGTGTTACTTGCGATAATCTATCTTGCTCCGCTGTGATGAGACGCCTGCGAGTCGGTCTACATCAAACACACACACACACACACACACACAGAGGTCAGGTCAGATGGCTGGCGAACACCCAGCGTTTAGATCTGCGGAAAGGTCACTGACCTCTGGCTACATCCAGAAACACATCCGTTTGCACAGACGCCACACAAACACACATTACCACACCTCAATTAAGACAGTTTCCTACTTAATTAAATATAAACTATTTGCTGGAGATGTTTACTTGCCTAACAACACATGAATACACACAGAATTCAAAATTAGCACTGATCAAGATTTTTCTTTTTTTATTGTTTAGATGCTTTAATTTGACTTTGTGCTGGTGGTTTGTATGTTAAAACCCCAATTGTATCTTTAAATTGATCAGATTTAGATAAACACCGCTCCCTCACATAGATATTTTATCCATTGCATCGCATCTCCACTTTTTATTAACCTCATCAAACTGAGTATTTGGTCATTTCAGGAGTGTTTCAGCCTCAACATTTCTAGTTGTTTCCATGTTTTCAGATGTACATTTCTGACTTCCAGGCTGTGAAATGTGCCTTTCTGATTGGCCCTGTGCTGTGGGATGTGTGTTTGTGATTGGCTAATGAGGATGAGAGCCATCAGCACACATTGGCTGAACTGAAAGTGTCTCTCTGTGACTCGGTTGCCAAATGAGTTTGATACACCAGATCTGTCAGGCAAATTGAGAAGTGCACCGGATCCAGCTAATGGGCTTCCAGAGACCGATAAAACAGACCTTTAAGAGTGTGTCCTGCAATCACTGCACATTTACGTCATACAAAAGGTTGCTCACAACTCCTCTGATCCAAAAAGAGCCCGGAAAATCCTGTTTTGGTGATCTTGCATGACTGATGTGGGTTGAGATCATCGATTCATTCAGTCAAACTCTCAGTGACGCGAGGACGTTACTCACTGTCACGTGACGTAATGCTGTTCGCTGTCCTCCAACAGCGTCAGTCTCTCTTGAACTTCTGAAAACAAGAGTGATTTTATCTGCAGCCGGTGAGAGAATGTGGTGTTTTCAGTCTGTGAGTCAGGACGAAAACACTCGCAAAACAAGCACTTATCAGCAGAGGTCGGTCAGTGTGTTTTTATCGTTGTGCTCATGTGGTCTATGATGCTATGGAGGCTCACAGATGCTTCACACACACATGATATGGGATGGGAATCATGAGAAATGAAACAATTCTGGTTACAGTTCCAATTAATGTTTACTCACTTTTCCGGGGAAGTTCGTGTAAGCCAAATATGCGCAGATTTAGCTCAAATACTCATCATGATATATATAGTTTATATATAGATATAGTTTTCCTGACAACTACAGACAAGTTCAAATGCACTTGGGTTTCAAAGATGCAATCCACTATTCTTGTGCAAATATAAACATCACGGCGTAAATAGTTTTAGCAGCAGATAAGGCCTGTTGAGGCATCTGTGACGGACATCTGACTGCTGAGCAGAGTTTGTGTTTTCAGCAATTTAAAGCACCTTTACTTTACAGAGAAAAGAAAGCCAGGGAAAAATTATGCCTTTTGTGCTTTTTTTGCAAGTGCATTTATTTTTTATTTTTAGAAAATGTTTATTTACTATTTATTCAAGTTTTTTTATTTAGGATATTTAATTTTTTGACTCTTTATTTCCATGATATAAAGAATGATTGTTGTCATTTGAAAGTGTGTAGGCCTACCTGCATTATTATGCTGTTATATTATGATTTATTATATTCAGTGACATAAAATGGTCTTAAAGTGGCAATGATATTGTTTATCGCAATTATTTCTGGGACAATATATCGCACAACAAAAAGTAGTTATCGTGACAGGCCTGACTTGAACACACACGTCACTACGCATCAAATAACAGCGCGCTTTGTATTAAAGCAATAGCGAAGATTAAAAAGCATTTGATATTTTCCAACATCCAAATTCTTTTTTGATGTTCTTTGTACTTTATTGATTTAATTCAGTCTTTAATTGATAAAATCTAAGTCTTTAAAAGCCTTAAATTTGGCTTATCAACCCTGCAGATGGTAGTTTAGATCTGTCTGTGAGCTGTGAGAGACTGGTGTGTGATGTGTTGCGATTTGAGCAGTTTTGGGGGCATTTACTGGCCACTGACTGGATGTGTGTGTGGCTGAAGTGTGTGTCTGTACATGCAGTGTTTGATCTTCATCGTCTGTGATCTTCCATCACGAGTCCTGAGTGTCTGCAGACCGGTGACATGATAATGTCACGCTCGACTGCGTCTCCATCACAATGAAATGAAAGCGTTCCGGTGCCGTGAACACCAGCAGATCCGGGATATTACTTTCCTTCCAGATGAACGTGCGTCCCGATACTGAGAGATGATCTTGTGCTGAGACACACTCGTATTTTTATTTTTATCTCTGGCTATGTCTTCGTTAATTCGGGTACATTTAAAAACTGAGTTTGCGTTTAAACGCGCTCTCCGTCCACACTCGCGTTTTCAAGCGTTTTCCAAAAGTTTCTAATCCACACTGAAACGTGGGGAAAACGCTAAATTCACCTTTAATGCGCATGCATAAACCCTCACGAAAGCTCACTGAGACGAGATGGATGGAAAAATAAATGATGAATTTATCACGCAATTCTTCTGGCAGGATCATTTTATTTAGCAAAAAACTGCTCTCAGCAAATGTGAGTAAACCTTCAGTCATGTTTGCAGGACTGTGATGTGAAGAGTGTGTGAAGTAACATATTTTAGCAACAGAGTGAAAGTGAAAAGCACATAACAGGCACAATACCGCTATAAACATGAACATCCATTGGTACAATATGTTTAGTCACATGACTAAACTCACGTCATCGTTTTCAGATGCCTCAGTTTGGACCGTCCACACTAAAACACGAAAACGGCGTTTTCAAACAGAAGGACAAAACGGAGAGAAAAAGATGCGTTTTCAAACTAAGGGCCCTTTCACACTAGGGCTGTCACATTTGTGAAAAAATCCTGTTCGATTTTTGAGACATAAGTGTTCATTGAATCGATTGTAAAATCGATTTTCCATGTCTAAAGACGTTTCCATTTTAAACGGCAAATATGGGCAAATCCACGGACAACTAACAGGCATTAGGACGAACGTAAAGAGGGCGCTTGAGACACACAAGTCAGCAAATATTCCTGATGATTTATTGGCGTGAAGTTTCGTGCACAATGACAAACAGGAGTGCAACATTCTCCAAAAACAATAAGCAGAGTGGACTGCCATAGAAATGTCAAACAAATTTCGCCTCAATAGGCGATAGTAGACCATAGCCCGAATCTGTATCTGAATACCAGCAGAATTCACATTTTTGTAGTAAAAAGAGACACAATGCAGAAGGATAATTTGCTGTTATGTGTGTATGTCAGAGCCTGCATTTGCTGTGTGACGCGCGTTCGCTGCGGGCGTATTGTGACGAGCTGGACGCGCTCCGAGAGAAGACAGCTAAAAATCGATTCCCTATTTTCGTTTTCGAAAAATTGCGTTGGTTGGTCCGATCGACTATACAATCGATTTTCGAACGTAAAGTGACAGCCCT
>NC_138238.1:2025697-2040697 GCF_964197995.2 Scardinius erythrophthalmus
GCTGAATATTACACAACATCACCTGTTCAGTTTTGAAAAGCCTACTCACAGATTTGTGGCCTGTACCTTATTTTAGAAATCTGTTTTTCTGTATATTGATTTGTTGTGTATTGTTAGGATGAGTACAACTGTCTAAACTGAATTTTTCTATGATTTGGCGATGGGGTGTGTAATGTATAGATGACATGAAACCGCATGTGGTTGAACTGAACCCCCCCCAGGTCTCCCGTATTTTGGTACCCAAATGTTGACAGGTATGCCCATGACCTTGGCGTTGCGAGCGCCAACGCTCCACTGTTTGAGCTACAGTATTTAGCATCATATATTCTGCAGAATAGAGTATTCATAATTCATTATTTATACAGAACAGAGAAACATTGCAGTTCACAGAATCAACTGGATCCAGGCAGAGAAAGGAGGATTTGCGGTTATCATTGTGTGTCGATATGCTGAATTAAGGGGTAAAATCATACCTAATATATTGTATAGTTATATAGGGCTGGGCGATATATCGCATGACATTGTTATGCGCATCTCGTCAACTCATCAAGTATTTAGCAATATATTCTGCATAATTGGATGTTTTTAAATAAACACTGACAAAAAAACTATACAAGTTTTAGGGCCGGACGACATAATGATATATATAACACTGATATGAGTGATTACATATGTGCGTTCACAGGCAAATTTGCTTTATGTATTTCCCTGGCGTGGAAATCAGGCTCATATAAATGTCAGGAAACATGATTCCTTCTGAATGTTAATATCCATGATCACTGGATCTTTGGTAAGTTGTGAGGAACATTATATCGAGTCCAACCTTTAGTCTAAACTGATAATCGTTTGTTTTACTCGTGTTTTCTCAGTTTCTCCTATTAAATCCAGTCACTCTCAGCTCTTCTGCTCAGTCCGACGGGAAAGTGACGTCAGTGCATAACCTCTATAGCTATCATTTATTGAGTTTCTTTGAACACGACTGTCTTTACATCCCATGTGTCCCTCAGGGGGAACTGTATGTTGAGACTCCTTTAAAATCAACAAACTCAACGTTTCCCTTGTCGGATGAATCCGCTGATGGTCTGATCCGTTCTCCTGCCAGCTCGTCTGCTGAGATCTTCTGGAAGACAAGAGGCGTGTGTGTGCCGTGTTCATGCGTGTCCGCTGGTGTTTCTGCTGCCAGATGTTGCCAAACAGAGATTCTCTACCTTTGTTTTTATTTCATTCATGCCGTTTAGAGAAACTGAGTGTTTCCCATGCTAAAGTCGGTCCGCCACTGATGTTTATCAATGTGGTGATGCACCTAAATGTAGGAAATATTGTAGATTTTGAGCATTATTACACTTAATCACTGGTGTGTGTGTGTGTGTGTGTGTGTGTGTGTGTGTGTGTGTGTGTGTGTGTGTGAGTGTGTATTGTGTATATTAGCTAGAGATGCACCGATATAACAATTTTGGCCGATATCGATAACCGATAATTCTTTATATTTGAAAGCCGATAACCGATATCTTGAAAATATATCTAGTCTATAAGTTTTGAGAGCCTGATTACAAAAACAGTCTCACTATTAAAATCCATGTCCCAAGCACACTATTCTAATGTTCTCATTATAATGTTATGTAGCCGATATGACAGAATATTTTGCACTTTACTGTATTTTCCTTTTTTGAAGCGATTCCAAATCATATTTCAAGCTATCCAGACCATCGTGTTGAACATCTGAATTGTCTCGAAATAATCCTGTAGTTTACAGGCTTTAACATTTCGGCCAAAATTTCTTATCAGGCCGATAACGATAGCATTAAAAAAGGAAAATATATTGATACCGATATGGTGGCTTTTATATTGTGCGTCCCTAGTAGTAGCTGTTGTATTGATTTGGCTTCCAGTGTGACTCATCCGAGCAATCAGCATCATCAAATTATCCATTTATACAATGCAATGTCAGCTAAATGTTTTGATTCATTAACATCCAATTAAACACCCAAAACCCAAACGAGCTTAATGTAGGCCTGTCACCAGCAGACGATTTCATTAATAACTCATTCTCTGTTGATTTCTGTGAACGGGGAGGCTTTCAGAAGTGTTTTAGCAGAAGCAGTGTGTTTGTGTGTGTGTGTGTGTGTGTGTGTGTGAGGTGTTATTCTACTTGAAGAAATCAATTCCACTGCAGCTGGTACCTTCCTCCTGGTGTCTTTATGGCCTGTTTGCAGTTCTGACTCCATTGATTTTTTTTCTCCCCCTTATTCTTGCTTCAGGCTCAGAGGAGCATGTGATGAATGGCTGGAGGTGTCGGAATGATCTGGAATTAGAGAGAGAGAGAGAGAGAGACTTTTCCTTCCCATTATGCTCTAATGCATCATCTACACACACACACACACACACACACACACACACACACTGCTCTCTTTTGGAGGGATAGATGCAGGAATGATTGGAAGTTGTAAGCTGTGACATTCTCAGATTCAAAACACTCTCCCGTTTGGAAAATGCTTCGGCAGCCGTTTCATGTGGGATGCCGTTAGTTACACGCTGTGTATTTAAGCACATAAACATTGACATTTAACATATTTATTTATTCATTTGACATTTAACATATTTATTTATAGAATTATGCACATTCGAGGTTCTTGTGTCTCCCTGACAGAGTTTATTTTGTGGTAATGAGAGTTTATTTTGTGGTATTGACCCTGGTACATTATCTGCTTATTTCCAGACTAATTGCCAAATAGTGAACTAATGTGCGTGAGACGCTGGTTGCATCAGTCTGAGATGTGGCTCGTATGATTAGACCAAAAAAAGGAGTAAGTAGAATTTTAGAATGACGGGACACTCGTTTATATGACACTTTATTAAACGGGAACAACAGCTCGTTCAGCTCGTCATATGTCATTAAGCTATTTCTACGTCAGTGCGCATGCGCAGTGCTTTCAGTTTCGGTTTTCAATCCGATCAAGTGTTTACATGTTCTCTCGATCGGATTAGAAAAGGAATAAACCACCCCTTTCAATCTGATCGAAATTTTATTCGGTTCGCCGAATCGGATCGATTAAGGTTTTTACATGAAGGCTTTTCAGTCCGATTGAGCCGTCGATCCGATTACTAACGGATTATTTGGTTGCATGTGAACATATAGCCACTGTGTGCATGACACGTTGTGTATTATTTAGGCACATAAACATTGACATTTAACATAATTATTTATTCATGGTATTATGTAGTACAATCGAGGGTCTTGTGTCTCCCTGAAAGTGTTTATTTAGTGGTAATGACCCTGTTCCGCGCGTCATACATCATTGCGCTATTTTCTACGTCCTTGCTAGGGATGTCACGATACCAAAATTCCAGTAGTCGGTACTGATACCATTAAAATTTTACGGTTCTTGGTACCAATTTCGGTACCACAGCAAAATCTGTTGGTACTATTTTTCTATTTTATTTAACTATTTGAAAAAAATATATAATTCTGGTATCGTCACATTTTCAGTACCGAAGTACCGGTACTTTGACAACACTAGTCCTTCCACATGCACAGTCCTCTCCAGTTTCGGTTCTCCATCCGATCAAGTGTTTACACGTTCTTCTCGATCGGATTGCAAAAGGAAAAAAACACCCCTTACAATCCGAATTAAATTTTAATCAGATGTGGCCAATTTATTCTGATTGACGTGGTTACGTGTGACTTTTTATTCCGATTGTGCTACTGGTCCGATTACAATAGGGTTATTATGGTCCATCTGGTGTGAGATGTGCATAAACCCTCAGTGATCTGTGAGGGTGAGCGGGGGGTCAGACTGCAGTGAACGACTGTCCTCAAACGCTAGAAACTCTAAAAATAAAAGCCTCCAGAGAGACTGAGTCTCACATTCCTGAACTCCTGCTGGAAAATCACTCTCGTTCAGATGAATTTAGCCGTGAATCTCGTCGGATGGACGCGGTGTTTGTTTGGACGTGTAGGAACTGATTTATGGCTACGATCTGCTGCCTCACTGTTCATTAGATTAACAAATCACACACTGTAACGTTTCATAATGATGATTTTGCCTGCTGTTGATTTAGGCAACATTTAAAGGTTCTCTTGACTTAACCCCATAATGCATTGCAAAAAAGTCCAGCCAAGATTGTGGAAGTGAGATAAACATTGATTCTTAATATATTCAATTCATTCAATACGAGCAAAAATTCAAATATTATTATTTTAATCAACGTTTGTGCTTTCAGGCTCATTATGACAGACAGAGCCAAACATTCCCCTCACTTGAGCAATAATCATCTCATTAATATTCAAATTGGCAGTATGAGTATTCAGAGATATTTAAAAAACTGAGTTCAAATATCATATTAGAATAAATCTAATAATAATAATAATAATAATATATTTAATTTATATAGCGCCTTTCCCAAGCTCAAGGACGCTTCACAATAACATTAAGGAACAAACAGTCAGTTCAAACATAATAAATGGACAATATAATATTTGAACTCTTAATATTTGACAAATTTCTCAAATTAAACTTTATTGTTATTGTGCAGAGTACAATACAAAGCCAAAACAGAAGAATATAACCAGTTGTGCGTATATACATATGTATATATACAAGTATTATATGAATACACATATTAAAGAATATATTCTGTATGATTGATGGTATATGAATATGGCAATCATTCATTATGATAGTAAATGAATATGGTAATCATTCATTATGATTGTATATGAATATGGTAAACGTTTAATATGATGGTGTATGGATATGGTAAACGTTAATTGTGATAGTATGAATATGGTAATCATTCATTATGATAGTATATGAATATGGTAGTCATTCATTATGATTGTATATGAATATGGTAAACGTTAAATATGATGGTGTATGGATATGGTAAACGTTTAATATGATGGTGTTGTATGAATATGGTAAACGTTCATGATAGTATGAATATAGTAATCATTCATTATGAGAGTATATGAATATGATAATCGTTTAATATGATGGTGTATAAAACTATAAATATGGTAAACGTTCAATATGATAGTTTATGAATATGGTAATCATTCAGTTTGATGGTATATGAATATGGTAAACGTTTAATATGGTGTATGAATTTGGTTGTTCATTCTTTATTACTCTGAAACTATTTCTTTAAGTAACATTTTGGAAATGTAAATTAGTTGCATTGCGGCTGTAGCTAATCACTGCTTGGTGTTTTCTTTCAGGTCAGATGAGCAGCTGATGGATTCGTAACATATTCCTGTTCGGTCCTGTGGACGCAGAACATACGCAGGTAAGAATTCAGCCATCGTGGGGCAAACGTGAAGCAAAATGTGTGTGTGGGATGTTTTCTCTGAGAAGGCTTTTAATCCACAAAGTCTGGCTGAGAAAACACTCATCAGAGGAGCGTTGTGGCTGTGAACACACCTGTGTTTTAGCCGAACAGAAGTCAGAACATGTTTGTTCCAAATGTTTCATGAATGTGCCATCGTGGAGTCCTTCGTTAGCGAAGTCTGGTTGTTTACCTGAACCGGAAAATGATTTGAGACTGTAACTAGCAAACGCCTCGAGTTTTGAGCTCACTAACACTTTCAGTAACACTTTACATAATGAAGCCTATTATGTATAATGCATTATAAAGGTATTCATAATGGATGTTATAATGCATTACATCTTTTCATAAATAATTGTAACCAACCAAACTTAAAATGCATTATAATATTTGCAGATTCCATCTGAAATTGGTTGTTTGTCATGTTAACGCATTATACTTTCTAAATGTGTAAAAATAAATAAGTATTATACCTGTGGTTACAATTATTCATAAGAACATACAGTGCATTATAATGTGCATTACAAGGCATAATTACTAAATATTTTTAAAAATGCATTATAAAGTGTTACCTCATTTTCTTCAGAAAATGATGCAAAAATATAAACCATAATGTAAAAATATTCTATGATAGAAAATGTAAAAACATCAAATGAAACTGGAGCGCGTGCATGTATTGCAACACATGACTGTGCGTTTGTTTGCGTATGACACATGATTCATGGTGTGTGTGTGTGTGTGTGTGTGTGTGTGTGTGTGTGTCTGCAGCTGCTGATGTATATTAGGTCGTATAATAGACTGTGTGTGTAAACTACGCAGTCAGAACAGTGTGTTACTGTTGAGCGTGTGAACAGTGTTTATTGTGAGCGGCAGTGACGGCCGCCTCTATCCCTCTCTTGTGTCTGTGCATGTTATGAAGTTGTTTATATTAACGTCAGCATGAAATGAAAATTGACTACTTGCTTTGTTAACACACATTCCTGTGGTCTTAAAATGCATGCTAAAAAAAAATCTACTGTAATGAATTGCAAACTTTACTTTTTCAATCTCTCTCATGTTGAACTACCTGAGATTTAAATAAAAAAAAAAAAACGCTTTCGATGTTGAAAAAAATAAAGTCCTGACCTACATTTGTTGTATATCCAGTTTCACTCTGTCTGAAATATGACCGATTATAGATGTAAAACACTAGAATGAGAGTGCCGTGCTTTTATATCCGGTGCAAAAACGTCCTCCGCATCATTTACATATGAAAACACCAGCGATGACATCGTGATGACATCATGACCAACAGCAGGGAAAGAGAGAATAAAAAATGAGAAAGACTGAAGGAACTTAATCTAGACTGAAGGACTCTGGAGAATTGTTATGACAATGATGATAATTGTTGTTGGTGCTTTTTCCCTTTCTTCTATTCAAGCATTTTAATAATAATAATAATAATAATAATAATAAAAAGAGAATAAAAAATGACATGCACACAGAGTGAATGTAAAAGTGATCTGAAAACATGCAAAATTTCCACAAAAGTTACAGAATGTTCAACAAAACGTCATAAAAATCATTAGTAGATGTTCAGATGAGCCGGGCGGAACGTGATGTGCATTCAGTAGCAGAAGACGCAGCGCTTCACGGTTCAGGCGTTCATGTTCCTCTCTACACCCGTTCCTGTCTGAGCCTGTAAAACTCTTCTTCCTCTGACAGGAAAGGCCTCATTTCCTGAGGCTGATGTGAATCAGAGGCACAGAGGGAAACGCTCCGGCCGTTCGGCTTTCAAACGCACTCGTGAACTAATATTTCAGCGCTCCAGACTAACATTTGAGAGCAAGCTCTGCGGAAACTGATTTGGTTGCGACGCATATTATTATATTAATAATATTATTACATGTTTTATCTTGTAGAAATGATGCACATGTACATTTATTTTCATTAATGTAACATCTTTAAAAAATACAATTTATATACAATTACAACTTACAATTGTAATTTGAAAAAAAAAAGTGTAATTATATACAATTACAGCTTTTTATAGGGTAAGTTTGAAATATTCTGACTGAGTTAGAACTCAACTTTTATTAAAATTACCATTAGGTAAAACGGATGGCAACTCAAGAAATCTACATGGTTTCTGTGGCATTTTGTAATGAAAAACAGCCTAAAGACAAAATATGCTATAGCTTATTAACAAAAAATACTAATTCCATTACTCCTTTCATATATTATTATTGTAGACTTATATTAAATGTAATAAAATTACATATGAATATCCCACATTTCTGCCTTAATACCCATGGTTAGTATTACAGTTAGCGTTCCTGCAGTAAATCAGTGGTAAATGTTGGTGATTTGTGGATTGAAAAACCTTCATAACTGTATTTCAGCTTTCTTCTAGTTGTGTTTGTTTATTGTTGGTTATTGATGCTCAAACAAACCCTCTGATAATTGAGAATCATTCAGTATGATGGCTTATGAATAGGGCTGGGTATCGATTCAGATTTTACAAATCGATTCGATTTCGATTCTCAAGCTCTCAATTCAATTCGATTTCGATTCTCGATTCGATTTTCGATTTCGATTCTCGATTCGATTTTGATTCTAAATTCGATTTCAATTCCACTCAATGAATAGCCTATATATTTAATACAAATCCTATATTTATAAAAAAGAAAAAAGAAAGTAAAGTGAACATAAGTTTGGAAGTGGTTAATTAATAAAAAGAAATTAAGAGCTACCAACCTATATATTAAACATACAATAAATAGACAGGATTTTGATGCAAGATGAAAGATTTATGCTGAAAATTGGACAAGTCAGAACAGTCGCATGCCTTGATCAAACAGGTTAACAATCTTCATATAAACCCATAAAAAAAACTTGCATATATTTTATCTGTCTAGGTAGGACATATAGGCCTACAGAAATTGAATAAAGTTATCAAACAGTCTGCGATGCATTAATTCTAAAGTATATATAGACTAATCCTTATTAAAGTTACAAAAGTTATTTAGTCAAGAGCAGTGAGTGTTTTTATCTGTTCCCTTTGTTCTTTGATTAACTTTAATGACAGAGATAATTAGTGGCTACTGTGTACTGTCCCTTTAAGAGACCAACCGCTGCTAACAGAGACGCGGATCTCACACGCGCCTCATCATTCACGTTCATCATAAGACTGCTCTTATGTTATGAAGATACTCGACAAAAAGACATTTCGGCATAATTGTGTGTGTTATTCATTCAAGCACGAAAGAGAACCGTATTCTGGGCTGTCTTGTGCGCACGCACGATATCAGCGCGAGTCTTTTCTGTGTGTCACAGGACATTCACGTCATTGCGTAGGCTTGACATCGCGATTGCGATATGATTAATTGTGCAGCACTAGTTGAGGTTATTTTATGATTAAGATAAAACAAACATAAAATCTCACAGCATTAGCTATAAAATGGAGTTTGCAAGCCTATGAACAGTGGAGGAAAACTAATACTGGCTTTTGGGTAATAGATAAATAAATATGGAAAAAAATCGATTCGTGGCGTTTGAGAATCGATTTTGAATCGACCACATTTTAAAAAACGATTAATCGAAAAATCTGTTTTTTTGCCCAGCCCTACTTATGAATATGGTAATTGTTCAGTATGATGATAATGGTATATGAATATGGTAATTGTTCAGTATGATGGTATGTGAATATGGTAATCGTTCTGTATTATGATTTTATGAATATGGTAATTGTTCAGTATGATGGTATGTGAATATGGTAATCGTTCTGTCTTATGGTTTTATGAATATGGTAATCGTTCTGTATGATGGTAAATTAATATGGTAATCGCTCTGTATGATGGTATATGAATATGGTAATTGTTCAGTATGATGGTATGTGAATATGGTAATCGTTCTGTATTATGGTTTTATGAATATGGTAATCGTTCTGTATGATGGTAAATTAATATGGTAATCGTTCTGTATTATGGTTTTATGAATATGGTAATCGTTCTGTATGATGGTAAATTAATATGGTAATCGCTCTGTATTATGGTTTTATGAATATGGTAATCGTTCTGTATGATGGTAAATTAATATGGTAATCGCTCTGTATGATGGTATATGAATATGGTAATTGTCCAGTATGATGGTTTTATGAATATGGTAATTGTTCAGTATGATGGTATGTGAATATGGTAATTGTTCAGTATGATGGTATGTGAATATGGTAATTGTTCAGTATGATGGTATGTGAATATGGTAATTGTTCAGTATGATGGTATGTGAATATGGTAATTGTTCAGTATGATGGTAGGTGAATATGGTAATTGTTCAGTATGATGGTATATGAATATGGTAATTGTTCAGTATGATGGTATGTGAATATGGTAATTGTTCAGTATGATGGTATGTGAATATGGTAATTGTTCAGTATGATGGTATGTGAATATGGTAATTGTTCAGTATGATGGTATGTGAATATGGTAATTGTTCTGTATGATGGTAGATGAATATGGTAATTGTTCAGTTTGATGGTAGATGAATATGGTAATTGTTCAGTATGATGGTATGTGAATATGGTAATTGTTCAGTATGATGGTATGTGAATATGGTAATTGTTCAGTATGATGGTAGGTGAATATGGTAATTGTTCAGTATGATGGTATGTGAATATGGTAATTGTTCAGTATGATGGTATGTGAATATGGTAATTGTTCTGTATGATGGTATGTGAATATGGTAATTGTTCAGTATGATGGTATGTGAATATGGTAATTGTTCAGTATGATGGTAGATGAATATGGTAATTGTTCAGTATGATGGTATATGAATATGGTAATTGTTCTGTATGATGGTAGATGAATATGGTAATTGTTCTGTATGATGGTAGATGAATATGGTAATTGTTCAGTATGATGGTATGTGAATATGGTAATTGTTCTGTATGATGGTAGATGAATATGGTAATTGTTCAGTATGATGGTATGTGAATATGGTAATTGTTCTGTATGATGGTAGATGAATATGGTAATTGTTCAGTATGATGGTATATGAATATGGTAATTGTTCAGTATGATGGTATGTGAATATGGTAATTGTTCAGTATGATGGTATGTGAATATGGTAATTGTTCAGTATGATGGTATGTGAATATGGTAATTGTTCTGTATGATGGTAGATGAATATGGTAATTGTTCTTTATGATGGTATATGAATATGGCAATCGCTTTTTTAACACTGTTTTGTATTAATTTCATGCTGATTTATGTTCTGAAGTTCTGCAGAAATGCATTTACACAAGTTTATTTCCACCCATTTTTACTCCATTTGTTGTGTCTTTATACTTTTAGCATGTTTATTTTCTTCCTCATTCTTGCCGTCTGTATTACAGTGATGATTGTAATCCTCTTAATCCAGCATGTGTGTCACTGAGGAGCCGGTGGAGCTTTAGCACGTGTCTGACGTGTCGTCTCTCACTCAGTGATGAAACACAAACCAGTTACTGACGTTCACACTAAACTACAGGAAACACTCCCTCTGCTTCTCGACATGTTTCCCATCGCGTGTGTGTGTGTGTGTGTGTGTGCGTGTGTGTGTGTGTGTGGCCTGTCTCAGCATATCATCTGCTAGTTACGCAAGTGTTCCAGTCGCTACAGCCCACAGTCTGACACACACAGCTGATAGTTGCGAGTACACGAGAGATCCCGCTTACACTGTTCATTCACACTAATATATCTAAATATCACTGACCATCTGAGACAGATGATGTAAACGGGAGATCATGTGATTATGGAATCGGCTCTCATACTCTGACCTGATTTCATTATTTTACACCAGACACAGAAATGCTTCCTGCACACACACACACACAAACACAAACACACGTTTATCTCAATGTTAAATGAATAGCCATAAGTTTATGTACTTCTTCATGCTGTAAATAATGAAGAAAAGATGCAAACTAAAGTATGACAGATGAGAAATTATATCAGTAATATAGAACTGGATGTTTACTTATTTGCGTCTGATCATTTTGTCTGGCACTGTGTCTAAATCGTGTGTGTTTTCCAGGGATTAAGTGTTGATGGCTGTGCGATAGGGACAGAGAGACGGTCCTGAAGGATGAATTCTCTCCCGTCCATGGACAGACACATCCAGCAAACCAACGACCGGCTCCTCTGCATCAAACAGGTGAGAGAAAACAGATGCGAGACCTTTTACAAAGTCTTGATTGTGTTTTCAGGCTCTACTAGAACAGGTTTTCCAGCTTGAGTGTTGATTATTTCCTCATATTCTCCATTGTTGCGGCTCCTCTCTTCCAGGGGGGCATGGATTTCTATTCTTTTGAAGGTACCCCCGGGCGCCGCCATTGGGTAGCGGACCCCCACCTGCTGTTAGCATCCCATTGACTCCCATTCATTTTGGCGTCACTTTGACAGCGAATAACTTCACATCTGAGGCGTTTAAAGACTCCATTTGTCCATTATTTATTTCTAAAGAAACACGAAAATGTATAAAAGGCTTCATTACCTTGTAGCTTACGTTACGGCCCCGTAGAAGCAGTTTTTGTAAAAATAGGCTAACGATTGCGTCATAACCACGCGACTCTCTGTCGCACAGTAGGAAATTACCGTATGGACAGGAGGAGAAGCTCGCGCGCAATCGGGAGAACGTGGAGGCAAAATGACAAAGTAATTAATCAGAACCCCTACTAAAAGTTTCTCCTGCTCCTATCTCATGGACACCTCCTACTCACACTCTCCGTCTCTGCAAGTCTCGGAAGGGAAGGATTCAGATTTCTCTTGACACAGCTACTAGAAGACAGACGGTTTGCTCACGTGACATCTACGTCGTCAAGCTCAGTTTGAGTCTGCGCAGTACGCTCGACCCCCAGGAAGTAAGAGTTTCTAATTGGCTTCACTTTGTCTCCGTTGAATCCAATGGGGTCGCTGTGTCCATTTCTTTTACTGTCTATGCTCTCTTCCCAGTCTGTCAGTAACGCTCTGTTTACTTCCTGTCTCTATGAAGCCCCTCCTTCTGAAAAGCACACTGCGCTCTGATTGGTCGGCTGGAGCAGTGTGTTGTGATTGGTCGAGCGCTTCGAGTGTGTTTGGGAAATGTCCCGCCCCTTACCATAACCGCCAGTTTAACACACTACTAACTAACTCAACCAGGCCCCGCCCCTTTATTCTGCGTATGAATTATTATAATGAGGAATATTGTGACGTGTTCCCGGAAGAAACTCAAGACTACAATGGAGGCGTTTCAGGAGTTCAGAAACACTGACACTGATATAGAGAAGAACTCCCGCTGGAGGGACTTTAAAACATTTCTCATGCTCAAACAGCAACATTACACACTCAAGAAAGATGAACATGGAGATAAAGCAGAATAGGTGCTCTATAAAAACACTTTTAGGATCTTATCTCATCTTATGTCAGTGTTTCTTCATCACAGCTGTGAGACATCAAAATGTCATTATTGAGATCATGTCAATCATTCAGGATTCTGCTTCTGCCTTTACAGTGTGAGTGTGTTTTGATGGGTTTATCAGTCATTCCCAGCGCTGTGACGCCCCCTACTGGACACCTGGAGAGCAGATTTCACACAATTATTAGACTTCATTATGGGCATATACTCTCAGGAACAATATACACAGAACTTTTTTGTAGATTAGTAATGAATATTTCACACATTAACAGAGTAATAACTGAATATTATAATAATATATGAAGTGGTTTATCATATGAACTTGTGTTCTTATGATTGTGTGTGATTTTCTTCTATCAGCACCTGCAAAATCCAGCGAACTTCCAGACGGCGGCGACGGAGCTGTTGGACTGGTGTGGAGATCCTCGAGCGTTTCAGAGGCCCTTTGAGCAAAGCCTGATGGGATGCCTAACGGTGAGGTCATTTCACTTTCAGTCGATTAGCCAATCAGCATTCATCTGCAAGTTATTAATAAGAACAATCGGCTCTGACAATTACCTTGTGTGAAGATTTCCATCTGGCCTCACTCACGTCACATTAAATATTCTATATATTATATCATAATATGATGGTCTATATTGTTTTACATTTTATATTAGAGTCTATTCCAATGTAATTTCTGTTCTGCTGTATTTTATTTTTTCTGTTCTATTCTGCACCAACTTATTCTATAAATTTTATTCTATTCTGCTCAGCTCTATTTTAAACTATTCTATTCTACTCTATTATCTTGTGCTTATTCTATTTGATTTTTCTGTTCTTTTCTGCACTAGTTTTATTCTATTAATTTTATTTTATTCTATTCTGCTCTCTTCAGTTCTGTTCTTTAATCCATCCCATTTAATTTCTCTATTCTTCTGCATTTTATTCTGTTCTGCTCCAATCTCTTGTACACTATTCTATTCTACTCTTCAATTCCATTGTGCTTATTCTATTCTATTTTTCTGTTCTATTCTCCACCAACTTATTCTATAAATCTTATTCGATTCTGCTCAACTCTATTGTAAACTATTCTATTCTACTCTTTTATTCTCTTGTGCTTATTCTATTTTATTTTATGCATTAGTTTATTCATTTTATTTTCCTCTATTCTTCTGCATTTTATTCTATTCTGCTCTAATCTATTCTATTCTACTCTTCAGTTCTGTTGTGCTTATTCTATTAAATTTTTCTTTTCTATTCTGCACCAATTTATTCTATTCATTTTATTGACTTCTATTCTGCTCTCTTCCGTTATAATCTATTCTACTCTTCATTTCTAATTAGCTCTCCTTCATTTGAATTAATTCTGTTATATATATGGACTCAGTCACGTCGGCTTGTGCTTCTTGTCCTGCAGAGAAAGAGCAGAAATCTCTAAGCTGCATTTAAGGAGAATGTGGAGCGACGGCTAAACCAAACCTCCCTCAGATGTTTAATTATGTGCTTTAGACACACATATATCTCTGTCTGATGTGTTTAACTATAATTAAGACACAGATATGAGGGATTTCTTCCTGCACGTCTGTGTTTCAGAGGGAATCAGGCCTCAGGATGTGGTGGTGTTGAGCGAATGAGCCGACCTGCAAATCAGGAGAGAGATTCATTCCCAGAAATCCCCCAAACCACAACCACCCTGTGCAGTTTTACTATGACAGAACATGCATGCCTGAATGCTGATATTGCAGTGCTGTTTGAATATGGTGTGTGTCTCTGTCAGGTGTTGAGTCGTGTAGCAGGTCAGCAGGGCTTCGACATGGATCTGGGGTATCGGGTGCTCGCCGTCTGTGCAGCAAACAGGGACAAATTCACTCCCAAATCAGCAGGTGAGACTCCAGGATCATCAGCACCAGACTTTAATTACAGAGTGTGACGTCAGAGCCCGTATGAGCATATAAATTGTACTCGAGCATCATTTTTTCATTGCTTTTGCTGAACCGGATGCTGAGCACAACCCTCACGCAACTAACTAGGTTACTACATCAAATACACACAAAGAAGCATTGCACATCATGGTCTGTTTTTGAGTCTTATTCCTAGTTTTGAGGAGATATTTTAACATTTTAACTTCCAAAGTAATTTAAGACAGTCTTTATACTTAAAAGTATTCTGTAGTTCACCCAAAAATGAAATATTTTACTCTGAAGCAGAAACTCTCTGACGATTCTTTGTGATCTATCAGAGCTGAAACAGATATGAGAAGACAAGGACAGAGCTACAGTCTGA
>NC_138238.1:2045697-2175697 GCF_964197995.2 Scardinius erythrophthalmus
ACCGGTGGGAAAAAACCCGATGCAGGCCAACATCAACAACATGAAGCCGGCGCTCTCGCACGGGTCAGTGTCTCCCACACACACACACATTCATTCACACCGTTTTCCACACATTAACTGTTTACATCCTTTCATTATATCCATAGTGATGCTCCATTTCAATATGACTCCGTTTCCTGGCAACAAAACACCAATCAGCCGCCGGGGTCAGTCTCAGTGGTGACCACCGTATGGGGAGTGACCAATACGACACAGAGTCACGTAAGAATGTATTTAAATGTGCATTGTGTAATATTTAGGAGGATCTGTTGACAGAAATGCAATATCATATACATAACTATGTTTTCAGTGGTGTATGTACCTTACATAATGAACCATTATGTTTTTATTACCTTAGAATGAGCCATTTCAATCTACATTGAAATAGCCATTTTGCGCCGACATTTTTCTACAGTAGCCAAAGTAGGACAAACTACAACAGAGCTCTGCGTTTCGTCACCATGTTGTTCTAGCTTAAGTCAGCGAATAAAACACTGACACAATGATGAACAAGTAACAATAATATTCACAATAACATATCGTTTTATTGAATAATTAAGTAGATATAATTTCTTACTTTATCTTTGTAAAGAAACCTCGTTGCTTAACTGGCTACTCTCTGCTGTCTCAGACGGCGACATCACTTCCTGACGGCCACCGTAACTTCTGTTGGGCGCAATTCGCAACCTCACCACTAGATGCCGCTAAACATTACACACTGCCCCTTTAATAGCGTTCAGAGCACATGCTGCTGTTTGAGTCTGTGTCATAACTGTGTGTGTGTGTGTGTGTGTGTGTGTGTGTGTGTGTGTGTGTGTGTGTGTGTGTGTGTGTGTGTTAGGTGTTGGGGAACCCCATGGCAAACCCAAACAGCCATATGAACCCCATGACTGGAGGGAACGGGGTTATGAACCCGGGACAGTTTACTGCACAGCAGCAGTTTTCCTCAAAGGTGAACCCGAACCAGGCCTACATGCAGCAGGAGATGTACGGGAGATCCGGCTATCCTGGAGGAGGGGGAGGGTTCGGGGGCAGGTCAGTGTCTCTCGCTTTTTATTATTCATATAACTTTTAAAAAATGCCTGTAAAATTACACTTTACTATATATTCACATAGAAAACAGCTGTTTTGAATTGTAATAATATTTCACAATATTACTGTTTTTTTTTTTAATCAAATAAATGCAGCCTTGGACTTCTTTTAAAAAACATTAAAAATCTTACCGATCCAAAACTTTTGACTGGTAGTGTATGTGAACAAATCAATCAGTAAAAACAGTTCTAAATACTCACTGTTGTTGTTGTTGTTGTTGTTTTTTTTGTTTGTTTTTTACAATTTATACAAATATAAAAAACACCAATTTATAAAAAGTTAAAAAATTCGATACATTTTTTTTTTTTTTTTTAATTTAATGTTTTGTAAATCAAATGAAGGCATAAATTAATAAAAAATTAAATAAATGTATTCAGTAATACGCGTTACATACGCATTATACAGTAAATTCCGTTTTTTTATGACTGAATTCCACGATTCCGTCCGTTAGAATGTGTTTACTGCAGTCCTGACCTCTCTCTCTCTCTCTCTCTCTCTCTCTCTCTGCAGTTATGGGGGCGGTCCTAACCACTCAGGTGGGATGGGCCTGCCTTCACAGACACGCCCCCCTTCAGACTTCAGCCAACCAGCTGCCGCCGCCGCCGCCGCTGCCGTTGCTGCTGCAGCCGCTACGGCAACGGCCACTGCCACGGCAACGGTTGCCGCCCTACAGGAGACGCAACACAAGGACATGAGTCAATACGGCCCGGTGAGGGAGCATCTACAGTCCTGACGCAATTATTTCTAAGTGAAAACTTCAGTTTGAACAAAGCGGCAACCTTCTTGTCTCTCTCTTGAAACCAAGCGTGCCTCACAAGTGCTGAAAAGTGAAGCCAAAGCGTCTCGATCGCCCCCCGGTGGCTGGTCCCAGATTAGCTCATAAACCCCGTCCTCCCTATGAAGTCTAATGGGACGCGATGGAAACTAAACAGTCAAATTACACTTCAAATAAATTTTTTCCAAAGATGTTTTCTGTCATTTTAGCTAGTTTTTATCACGCTGATTTAAGTTTAAGTGTTCGTTTTTTTAAATATGTTTGATCTTAGTTCGTTATTTGATGCTATTAAAATGGGAATGTGACGTCATGATTGACAGCTGTGATTGACAACCTCTCTAAACGAAGAAGTCACTGAGGCACCAATATACTTTTTTGGGGTTTTTCAGGAGGAGATTGGAGCTTCAGCTTTAATTTCTACATGTCCATAACTGTTTATTTCACACAGTAAACTTTGTACTAACCGTTTCTGCAAGCGTGAGGGCGGGACCTTGATATTGTGACTCCACTTCACGTGTGTGTGTGTGTGTGTGTGTGTGTGTGTGTGTGTGTGTGTGTGTGTGTGTGTGTGTGTGTGTGTGTGTGTGTGTGTGTGTGTGTGTGTGTGTGTGTGTGTGTGTGAGTGAGGGCGGGACCTTGATATCGCGACTCCACTTCACGTTCACTAATGCCCAGAATCAGGTCCCAAATCTGCGCAAGATGTCAGCGCCATATTAGGACTTAGGCAGCTTCACTTTTTTTCACCAATGGAAGAGAGTGAAGGGGCGTCGTCCATCTTTTTTTACAGTCTATGCTTGAAACCAACACGTAAGTGACTTAAACTGCAATTCATCGACTGGCCCCAAGAGACAGACTCCAAAATAGAGTCAATCCCATAGAACCCCATGTTAATATGCCCAATTTTACAGCAGAAAAAAATATGTTTACAGCCTGGTGCAAAAAGTGGTTTTGGGCTATATAGCTAATTTTGCCGTTCGTGATAACTGTTATTAAACTCATCCGTTTAAATTATATTAAGCCTTAAAGTTCTGCATTATTAAGGGCGTGGCCACTTGAGTGACAGGTGGATTGCCGCTGATGTCACTACTAGCCGCTTGTCTGTTAGCGTCACGTCACCTCAGCTAATCCGCCTCTTTGCCCATTTTCGTTTATCCGGGAGTGATGCGCTGCCAAGATGGCGACAGCCGGCTCCGCCCACTTTGGGCTTCAAAAATGCTCTTCAGAAACACTACGGCTGACGTCACGGACACAACGCCTATATTTTTTTACAGTCTATGGTTTGAACAAAGTGTTTTTTTGTCTTCTAGATGTGTTCCTCCTTTCAGATGGGACCAAACCAGGCTTACAGCACTCAGTTTGTGAATCAGCCCGGCCCCCGGGGGCCCCCTGGCACCATGAGCATGGGTCAGCCTCGGGCACAGATGGCACAGATGGGGTCATATGGGGGTCACACACAAAGGATGCCTCAACAGGGCTACGGACCGCGGCCCATGCAGGGGGTGAAGAGACCGTATCCTGGAGAGGTGAGGAAACCTCATCTTAAGTCATGGACTGGTGTGATATGAACATATTTGCCAGAGCTATTTTGTGGTGTTTTTACCTGTAGTACTCATGCAACTAAAATCTCTGTAAACCAGAGTGTTCTTATATCTGTGTATGATTTGAATGAAAGTGTGTGTTTTACTCTAGGGGGGCTACGGGCAGCAGTACGCACCAAACGGGCAGTTCTCCTCTCCGCCGGGGCAGTTGTCCTCTCCACTGGGGCAGTTCTCCTCTCCACCGGGGCAGTTCTCCTCTCCTCAGGGGCAGTTGTCCTCTCCACAGGGGCAGTTCTCCTCTCCTCAGGGGCAGTTGTCCTCTCCTCAGGGGCAGTTCCCGAACCCCGTGGCCAGCAGAAGCCTCTCCTCGCCCCATTACCCCGCGCAGAGGACGCCGGCACAGTACCAGACAGGCAGCGTGGGACACTTATACAAGGTAACTAACATTATACTGCCTTCAAAGATAACTTATTTTAATAAAAAAATACCTTATTACAAAATAAATTAGTGGTGGAGAAAAAATCTATTCTGTTACTGTATAAAAAATTGTGGTTGATACAATAAAAACTAACTGTAATACTGGACTAAACACCGCTTGTTGGAGAGGAAAGGATACTGCTAGGCTCTACTTCTACTTGTTAGCAGTATACACCCCTGG
This sequence comes from Scardinius erythrophthalmus, assembly GCF_964197995.2. NCBI lineage: Eukaryota > Metazoa > Chordata > Actinopteri > Cypriniformes > Leuciscidae > Scardinius > Scardinius erythrophthalmus. The sequence continues at coordinate 2,049,800 of NC_138238.1, forward strand.
GTGTCGATCAGGGGTGCGTTTCCCGAAAGCATCGTTGGCCAACTATGGTCGCAAGTTCATCGCAATGTCCATTGAACTCTATTGGTAACGACGGAACTTGCGACCATAGTTGGCCAACGATGCTTTCGGGAAACGCACCCCAGGACACAGAGAATGAGGAGACTGGTGCTTCTTTCCAAAGTGTATTGAATATTAGTTTTATGGTCATATACTAATACTTTTAACACCAAAACGCCAACGAACATCCAAATAACAGGCAGGGAGATACTTCTAGGTGCAGTAATCTATATTGACGCAAGCGATAACAGTAATGCTTCCTACTGGAAGCATCGGGAATTGCACTCTAAAATAACTATCAAAATAAAAGTCCCACAATAGAAGTCTTCTTTCTCCGGGAGCCTTTTATACAGCCACGCCCAAAGGTGCTAGGCAACTTTGCTCCTACTAAAAGGCGACTTAACTTAAGGCAAATTTACAGGACGGTTTCTGTCATCTGGCAGAGCTGGGAGGATCACCAGACATGCTACTGGTCGAGTGTGAAGTGAAATTGGACCATTTGAAGAGCAAGCTGTTTCTGTAAGTCAGGAGCCATTTCAGCTTCTCTGAGCTCTCTTTCACCTCCTTTGAAGTTTGTTCCCTGGTCTGACCACAGTTACGCGGGTGTTCCCCACCGTGCAACAAACCGCCTAAGGGCCATCAGGAAGGAATCAGCATTCATGGTACTGAGGGGATCCAAGTGCACCGCTCTAGTTGTTAGACACTTGAAGATTATCCCCCAGTGTTTCTCTGTGTGTCTCCCAAACTTAATAAGCATTGGCCCAAAGCAGTCTACTCCACATGACTAAAAAGCAGGTTTGTGGAGACGGAGACGGGCAGAAGGCTAGTCTGCCACCTTCGGAATAGTTGGCTATGCCCTCCAACGCTGACAGTCTAGACACCCATGTTGGTGCCGACGAATGGTTCCACGTCCATGGATGATCCAATAATAACGGCGCATTTCGTACAACACTTGCTCAAGTCCTGGATTATGCAGCTTGCAATCATAATGCTTAATCAATAGCCGGGTGACTGGATGATGAGTGTCCAATACAATGGGGTGTAAGGTAGATTCTTTAATAGACTCAGCTCTCCTTAATCGACCTCCCACTTGGATTAAACAATTGGATTAAACAATTTAATCGGTCCAGTTCAGGAGCTAAGGTAAGAAGGCGAATGTCTGAGTACACTGGTTTCCCAGTAACCAAACGCTGATAATCATTGGGGAAAGCAGGATTGGGTTTGATAATCTGCAAGATTGCTAGCTGTCAGCTCTTAGATTTCGGCGACTCTATTACCAACAAAGACTTTGTAGTGGCAGGATTCAGAGTTCAGCCAGGTAAGGACTGTCGACCAAGTGCCTGGCGGCCTCGGGTACACAGACTCTGAAGGCTGTTGTCCACATAAAAACATTTCTCCACTGAGAACCTGATGGACTCATCGGCCATGCATGTAGTGCCGAAGGGTAACACCTGCCATTCAAAGACTTAAGGAGGTTCATCCACATTCAGATCACGCCAAAGGAACCGCAGTAGGGGTGATCTTCAGGAAGGAGGCGGACCTGATGGGACATTGCCTTGATGGATGCTCCCTAAATCTGATGAGTACACCTAGCAATGATGCTCCAAGGGTAGGACCAGGCAACAGATACTGGTTGAGACTTTGCCAATGATATTGGTGGGAACAGTTGAAAACAACACAGGATTTCCAATTATGACTGACAAGGTGGTTGGGTATATACCAACATTCGTCAGAGTCTGTCTACTTAGTTACTTCCTGGACAGCTCCTGTCTGCATGAGCTTCTCCATCTGTGCACTAATAGGCCTTTGCTTTCACTGGATCCTTTAGCAAACACTTCTGGATACTGCGCATATTTGGCATGACTGACTCCTTTGGGGCATGCAACTGAGGCATATCCTTCTGTCGTAGTAATGGCGTCCCTAGTCGAATAATTCCATTCACTTCTGTACGAATGGTCTTGTTTTGAAGTATCTTTAAAGCTCCCTGATCTTGTTTGGATCGAATTCTCACCCCTGTGTGGAACAGCTTCTATTTGCCAGAGTCTTTGAAAATTCTTAAAGAGCTCATCTTGTGGTGGAAGGACAGATGTCAGTCAGCATTGTTGGGAGGACCTTAAAGGTCTGCCCCGTACATACCGCACTTCGAAGTCTTGGAGTCGAACTGGTGGACGTGTTCTGCGTTTTGGTCTGTTTGCCCAATCTCAATCTCCTCATCGGACTCCATGGTACCAGGAATGAACACTGCATCCGGCTCGAAGGACCAGTTTGTTGGAGAGGAAAGGATACTACTAGGCTTTAGTTCTACTTGTTAGCAGTATACACCCCTGGGTGTCGGTCAGGACACAAAGAATGAGGAGACTGGTGCTTCTTTCCAAAGTGAATTGAATATTAATATGTACTAATACTTTTAACACCAAAACGCCAACAAACATCCAAAGAACAGGCAGGGAGATACTTCTAGGTGCGCAGCTGCCTTTCTCTTAGTAATCTATATTGAGGCAGCAAGCAATAACAATAATGCCTCCTACTGGAAGCATCGGGAATCAAACTCAAAATAAAAGTCCCACAATAGAAGTCTTCTTTCTCCATGAGCCTTTACCACCGCTGTTTTAAATTTTTTATTATTTTATTATATTAATAAAATAAATAATAATGTATTATAGTTAATTCAAATAAATTGATGATAAAATAATTGATTCAATAAAAAATAAATGTAATACTGGACAAAACACCACAGTTTTAATTTATTATTATTTTTTTAGTTATTTTATTATAATAGTACGTTTAATAAGTTATAAATTCGAATAAAATTATGATAATTTTTTTGATACAATAAAAAAATATCTAATATTGGACTAAACGCCAGTTTAATTTTTTTTTATAAAAATAAATAGTAAATTCTAATAGAAATAATTAATGGAATAAAAAGTAACTGAAACACTGGACTACACACTATTGTTTTAATTTATTATAAATTTATGCATTCAGCAGACTCTAATTCAAAGTGATAATTTATCCTTTTTAAATATTTCTCTATTATAAGATTATAATAATTTAATAATTTATATTGATTTAATTTTGTTTATTATAATACATTTTATTATATTTATGTTTAATACATAAATCGCAGATTGGTCTGCACATCGAACACACTTATTGGTTCATATTCTGTGCTCTCATTAGCCGCGTTTCCACCGCAGGAACTTTTCCCAGGAACTAGGAACTTTGGGCTGGTACTCGATGTGTTTACACCGCAGGAACCAGGGTCTAAATGAAGTTCCGGGTAAATATTTCCCCCTCCGATAGTCCCTGCTCACGAGGTAGTACTTTTTCAAAGTTCAGGAACTTTCAGGGGTGGGACCTGTGCGCTGCACAAGCTGATTGGTTGTGTTCACGCCGCATTTTGGTTGGATGACTCCACGCAGCATTTTCTTTATTTTTAACCTCCCTTTTAAAAAGTGGCTTCATGCAGTAAAGTTGTCTGTCTGCAAATATGGAATTTAATAAAAAAAACTGGGGGACTGGCGACGAGTTTCAGGCTTTATTATTTGGGTATTTGTGGAAGAGGAAACTTTCTGCGCGTTCGTCACAGCCATCTCACGGCCAGTGTCCGCAATAGCTGATAACATACAATTTTATATTTAACGTTAGCATTACGAGCTCTGAACACGCTTTATCAGTGCTCGTCTCTTTTATGCCACAGCTTTTAATATTAAGTCATTATGTTTACACATTGTCATCTATTGCAAGGCAAACCATGTTACAAATTTACTATAACAGGATTGAAACAGCGCATTGAGGTGTAACAAACAACTATTTACAAGACTGTCACTATTTATGATTGATAGACGGGGTTCAGGCTTTTTTTAAAGAGTATTTACGCAAAAGGAAATTTTTGCGCGTTATTCCCAGTCATCTCACAACGTAGGCTACCTTGTCTTAATTTTATACGCATACAAGCTTTCTGAACACGCTTTAGTATCAGTGCTCGTCTATTTTGTTATGTTAATTACCTCGTTAGTAAACCAATAACTGCAGCACAGTTTGAATCTCCTCCAAACTTATAAATGTGGCGCTCAAAACTGATTACTGTCAGTCGCAGACTGGGAGGAGCAGTTGCGCGCAGTTTACCTTCCCGGTACTTTAGACCAGTGGTTTTCAAACTTTTTCAAGAGCGACCCTTTTTTTTATTTTTTTTTTATTGACGCGACCCATAGGCCTATATAGGCCTATTCTTAAGCCTTTTGTTAACAACCGCTTTTGATGATGCACGTGCAGTGGCTTATCCGTGACGCGATCGTAACGCAAAGTTGATTCTGCACTCTTTTGATCTAGCTAAAGCTACAGGGATGCTAATGAACCGGTAAACCATTAACCATTGTAAGAATTTTAACCAATTAATAGCCTACTATCGTTTGCTGTATGCTTAAAAAATTCACTAAAAATATTCCACAACAAATCCTTTAAATTTAATGATATTCAGAACAGAACAAGAATGAAAATATATATATATCTATAAACAAGCCAAAGCGAAATAATTTAAAGCGAAAGTGAAAGTAAGCGGCGTTGGGCACACGTAACTCTCTCATTCGAATACATTTTTTTCCATATTCGCGATTTATTTGGATGCTAAACTATTATTTATTATAGGCTTATAAGAAAAAATGAAAATGATTATCCCCCCAAATTTTAAATATTTATTAGGCTTCAAAAAATATAAAAACTTTTAATTTAAGTGAACTTAAAACAAACCTTACATAAACCCATTATAAATGTCATATTTACCTGTGCCTTTCCTGTCTAACAAGTATGAAATATACAAAAAATTTAATATGATTATCAAAACATTCTGCACTGCATAAATTATAAACTAAATATAGATAAATCCTTATTAAAGCTACAAGCATTCTTTAGTCAAGAGCAGTTAGTAATTTTCTCCGAGAATTAGCTGCTGCCACTTTAGGACCAGCCACAGCTGACGATCTCACGCATCCCATTCTCTCACTACTCTTTACTTTAATTTAAGATTTTATTTAACTCATTTAAGACTGTTATTGTGAGGATACTCGACAAAACGGACATGGCATACATGTGTGTTGTTCGTTCTAGCACGAAAGAGAACTTGATACTGGCGCGCGTCTATCTGTGGGTCGTGTGTGTGTGTGTGTGTGTGTGTGTGTGTGTCAGGAGGACATTCACTGACAGCGCGTTCTCTTTTGTGTTGTCGCGCATGAAAAAGCATTTGCATGAATAAGAGCGGGATCATATAACGATAGCTTAGTTACTGTTGTTGTTTCTGGCGTTTCATCGCCTGTGCCGCAAACGCGATACCACGGAGGAGCAGGACCGAGCCTATGTCGATGCGTCCGCGTCCGGGAACATCGCGTGCACACTATATAAACAAATTATAGCAAACGGGATTTTGGATTTTGAAAAGTGGGGAGGACATGTCCCCCCTGTCCCCATAGGAAATTACGCTCGTGGGCTTCTTTGTACTTCACTCACGTTCCAATATCGATCCCTCTTCAGAAAATCACCCTCTTCACATGCGCAAAAATGTGCTTGGAAACATCACAGTGGAGCGGTGCTTACGCTGAATGGCACGAACTGTAGGCTATTGACTATTTAAACAGAGCAGTGTAATTTTTATGTGAGGTTGACTATTTTATTTTGATAATGAACCGGCTGCGATGTCAAGATTGCAGTGCTGGAATGCGTGTGAGGTGCCACCGGCACGATGGAATCATTTAAATATACTCCGTTATTTTGTTCAGGACATCATTCGAAACTGCAAAGTATTTATTTATATTTGTGTACACTCGCAATAAAACACAACATTGTGCTTTTGTAAAATAAAGAAAACAAACAAACTGCGGTCTCGGTTTCCTTTCCGTCAACTTGTTTGTGAGGCGCCGCGCCAAACGAACCAAACTCAGCAGCATGCTGTCAGTTTTTTCTTTCGTTTTATTAATCTATTAATTGTTTAAATAGCCATATTGTGTGTGTTTCTTTTATATAGACTATGGTTTAATGAAAACAAATTTTGTTTTTTAATTTAATTATATTTTCCTTAAATCATCCTGGCGACCCATATTTTAAGTCTCGCGACCCACCCGAGGGTCGCGACCCAGGGTTTGAAAACCACTGCTTTAGACCGCGGTGTAAACGCAGAAAGCAACCGGTCTGGGGCAAAAAAGGTTCCTGGGAAAAAAGTTCCTGGGACAAATTGTTCCGGGTAATTTCGGTGGAAAAGCGGCTATAGGTTGTTCTTATAGTCATGTATTCCCCTGAATGATGTATTTAAGTCCAGTTGTCGTGTACTGAAGTACGTAAGCTGTTCCTTGTTCCGCATCTCAGGTCATTGTTTCAAGCTCTTTTTCATGTTCTGGATTTTGTATTTTCATGTTAGCAACGTACCAACATGTCTTTCTCTCCATCTTTACTACAGGAATCCAGTAATAACTTCAACACGGGGACCTTTCATTACAACCAGTCCAGCATGAACGCGGTATGTTGATCAGATGTTCAGTCAGAGGCACTGCAGGTTCAGATGTTTTTATCTGTAGTGATGTATGATATGTTGTTGTGTTCGTAGCCTCCACGGTCGATGGCTGGTTATCCTCACTCTCCGTTACCGGGAAACCCCACGCCCCCCGTGACTCCGGGAAATAGCATGCCACCGTATATGTCACCAAACCAGGACATAAAGCCCCAGTTTCCTCCTGATATCAAACCCAACATAAACGCACTGCCGCCCCCTCCAGGTATGAGCCTCTTCCTGTGATGCTTTATGTCTTGTTTTCCTATCACAAATATTATGTCCTGTAAGGTTCACTGCAAAAACTGATTTTCTTATGTGATGAAAATCATTTCCAAAAACGATGTTGACAGATGTTTTGTTTTAAGTAGAAACTGACTTTATTTTTAAACATATTTTTCAGAAAACAAGACTTAAGTATTTTCTTCTCTAGTAAATGTATCTTGATTTAAGAATGTTTAGATATTTGTACTAGAAAACAAGACCAACATTTTTGAAACTTGTTTTATCATTTAAGATTTTTTTTTTTTTTGCAGTGCATATTACAAACAATAACATGATCATATCAAAGTCTGTCATAATTTTCTAGATTGTTTTTCCCCCGTAGCCACTGTAGTTTAATTTAGCTATAATGTTGCTATAAGACCTAAATTCATGAGTAATTCACAAATGAATAGATTGTTATATTTAAAGTTTAGTTTCAGTAAATGTTCGAAATGGAAATTTTAAGTTATTTGAGAAGAGCTTTTAACATCAGTCTGGACAAATAATAAAACAATATGCAACATTCATGTTCAGTAATCATTAGCTTGTCATCTGCATCTTGTTTCCTAGGTAACCCTAACGAGGAGCTGCGCCTGATGTTCCCGGTTCGGGACGGTGTGGTTCTGGACTCGTTCAGACTCGAACACAACCTGGCCGTCAGTAATCACATCTTCCACCTGCGGCCCACCGTCCACCAGACGCTCATGTGGAGGTGAGACGCCGTCACACACACACACACACATACATGTTGCTTCCTTCGCATTTTTCTAAAGTAATACAATTTAAAAATTAATTACAAGTTATGTTCGGGGAAAGTCAATGCAAAAGACATGCGACTTTAAATTGTCACAGTGATGAAAAGGCAATCTTAAAAATGTTGCGATTGATAAATTAAAAAGTAATTGTAGTACTGGACTAAACACGACTGTTTTAATTTATTATACTTTTTAAAATTATTTTATTATAATGATAAAATGAAAAATTATTTATTGTAGTTAATTCCAATAAATTGATGAAAAAATAATTTATACCATAAAAAGTAACTGTAGTACTGGACTAAACACCAGTTTTTTAATTTATTCTAATTGTTTTAATTATTTTATTATAATAATGAAATGAAAAATAATTATAGTTAATTCAAATAAATTGATGATAAAATAATTGATACAATACAAAACCTGTACTGTTTTATTTATTCAAATTTATTGTATTATAATAATAAAAAAGTAATAATTTATTGCATTATTTTATATTATTTACATATTTTAAGTATATTTTATATTATATTTTTATTTTATTATTACAGCACTTTATAATTTTAACTTTATAATTAAAAAAAAATTATAATTACATTTTTAAAGTGGTTAAGCTGAAATAAACATCCTGGTCATTTGAGAATCAATATGTATAAAATGCATAAAAAATATTGTATTGTCAAATTAAGAGGTCTAAGGGAATTTATAAGCACTCTGCTATCACATAAATGTACACATACCCACTCACATGTATAGGCAAGGCAAGGCAAGGCAAGTTTATTTATATAGCACATTTCATATAAACGTATAAACATTCAAACACCCACACAGAGACTTCATATTCACATCCGTGTGTGTGTGTGTGTGTGTGTGTGTGTGTGTGTGTGTGTGTGTGTGTCAGGTCTGATCTGGAGCTTCAGTTCAAGTGTTATCATCATGAAGACAGACAGATGCACACTAACTGGCCGGCATCGGTGCAGGTCAGCGTCAACGCCACTCCTCTCACTATCGAACGGGGTGACAACAAGACTTCCCACAAAGCCCTGCACCTGAAGCACGTGTGTCAGCCGGGCCGCAACACCATCCAGATCACAGTGTCGGCCTGCTGTTGTGTGAGTTTACACACACACTAGGGATGCACCGATATGAACATTTTGTCCGATGCCGATAATTCTTTATTTTTAAAAGCTAATAACCGATATATTGGCCGATAAATCTAAATCCAAGTTTTATATAATTTTTGAGAGCCTGATTTCAAAAACAAAAGTCTCATCATTAAAATCCATGTCCCAAACATGATGTTCTCATTATAATTTTATGAAGCCGTTGCGCTGGACATGTTGCACTGTATTTTCATTTTTGAAGTGATTCAAATCATATTTCATGCAATTCATAACCATCATGTTGAACAGTGTGTATCTGAAGTGTCTCAGCTGAAGGAAATAATTATTTATCGCCTTTTATATATCAGACAAATTTTCTTATCGATAACGATAACATTAAAAATGAACATATATCGGCCGATACCGATATGGTGGCCGATATATCGTGCATCCCTAACACACACACACGTCCTCGAGTGCTCGTCAGCTGAGCGTGGTGTGAGTGTTCATCGTCTGTTCTCTCTGCAGTCGCACCTGTTTGTCCTTCAGCTGGTCCACCGGCCGTCGGTTCGATCGGTTCTGCAGGGCTTGCTGAGGAAGAGACTCCTCACTGCTGAACACTGCATCACTAAAGGTAACACTAGCGCTTCAGTCTGTCTGTATTTCTGTTGGTCAGGTGCAGTGATCAGTGTTGTGTTTACATGTGTCTTCAGTGAAGAGAAACTTCAGCAGTGTGGCCGTGTCTGTGGCCGGGGCCGGACTGAACGCTGACGACGGGGTGGAGCAAACGGCCATCAAAGTGTCTTTAAAGTGTCCAATCACGTTCCGGCGTATTCAGCTGCCGGCGAGAGGTCATGACTGCAAACATGTGCAGGTCAGGAAGACTTTTAATAAACAGCTTAAACACCGGCTTTGAAATCTAAAGCATGGGCCGCAGGGGTATTTATAAAATGTATTTTTAGGGATGTGAAAGTCAGCTGTAAATGTGCTCGGGAACTATATTTATCATGAAAATCACTACATTTAAATTTGAATTGAATTTTAAAAGGTAAAATGTAAAGGTTGATACATCCAAAATGAGTCTAAAAGAGGGTAGAAAAAAGACACATACAGTAATTAATGCAACGTCAGGATTTTAAATATAAAAAATATGTATATATAAAAGTAAATTATTTAATTTTGCTACAATTTTGTCTTTATAATAGAAAAAAAATTCTCACACAGTATAAATTAGTATTTATATATGAAAATGCACTAGTGATTTTTTTGTTTTTTTGAAAGAAGTCTCTTCTGCTCCATTTATTTGATAAAAAATACCTTAAAAACCATAGTATTTTTACAGTTTGTGTGAATATATAGTAAAGTGTAATGTATTCCTGTGATCAAAGCTGAATTTTCAGCATCATTACCCCAGTCTTCAGTGTCCTTCAAAAATCAGTATAATATGATGATTTTCTGCTCAAGAAACATTTATGATTATTATCAATGTTAAAAACAGTTCATATTTTTGTCGAAACCTTCATTCATGTATTTTTTCAGGATTCTTTGATGAGTAGAAAGCATTTATTTGAAATATAAATATCTTGTAACATTATAAATGTCTTTACTGTCACTTTTGATTAAGTTACTGCATCCTTGCTTAATAAAAGTATTAAAATCTTAAAAAAAAAAAAAACTCTCAATGGTAGAGCATGCTCCACTTATATTTTAGAAACGTGTCTCTCACAGAGGTATCATCATATTTGACATCAGAAAGTTTGAAAATCGATGTAATGTCTTGTTGTGTTAATGTTGCAGTGCTTTGACCTGGAGTCGTATTTAGAGCTGAACTGTGAGCGCGGCACATGGAGATGTCCGGTGTGCAAGTAAGAACCAGTCAGTCCTGAGATCACGTCTGAGATGGTTGAACTGTGCAGAACTGATCTTCTGTTTCTCTTCTTCAGTAAATCCGCTCTGCTTGAAGGTCTGGAGGTGGACCAGTACATGTGGGGGATCTTAAACGCTCTCCAGAAGTAAGTCTGTCCTTGTTCCGGCTTAAAACAGTTGTTACTTTTGGCTTTTTAAGTTTGTGCAGTTTGGAAAAGCCTTGAAACAAAACAAACCGTCTGCTTTTAGATGTCACTAGACTATGGAAGCTTGTTTCCGCCACAGAGTGAAAAATAAAAAAGGTAATTGCGACTTTTTAATCTCACAATTCTGACTTTTTTTCTCACAATTGCGAGTTTACATCTCACAATTCTGACTTTTTATCTCAGAATTACGTGATATAAAGTCGCAATTGCAGGTTATAAAGTCAGAATTGCGAGATATAAAGTCAGAATTGTGAGATATAAAGTCAGAATTGCGTGATATAAAGTCAGAATTGCGAGATATAAAGTCAGAATTGCGAGATGTAAAGTCAGAATTGCGAGATGTAAAGTCAGAATTGCGAGATAGAAAGTCAGAATTGCGAGATAGAAAGTCAGAATTGCGAGATATAGTCAGAATTGCGAGATATAAAGTCAGAATTGCGAGATATAAAGTCAGAATTGCGAGTTATAAAGTCAGAATTGCGATATATAAAGTCAGAATTGCGAGGTATAAAGTCAGAATTGCGAGGTATAAAGTCAGAATTGCGAGATGTAAAGTCAGAATTGCGTGATATAAAGTCAGAATTGCGAGGTATAAAGTCAGAATTGCGTGATATAAAGTCAGAATTGCGAGATGTAAAGTCAGAATTGCGAGATGTAAAGTCAGAATTGCGAGATGTAAAGTCAGAATTGCGAGATGTAAAGTCAGAATTGCGAGGTATAAAGTCAGAATTGCGAGATATAAAGTCAGAATTGCGAGATATAAAGTCAGAATTGCGAGGTGTAAAGTCAGAATTGCGAGATATAAAGTCAGAATTGCGAGATATAAAGTCAGAATTGCGAGATATATAGTCAGAATTGCGAGGTATAAAGTCAGAATTGCGAGGTATAAAGTCAGAATTGCGATATATAAAGTCAGAATTGCGTGATATAAAGTCAGAATTGCGAGGTATAAAGTCAGAATTGCGAGGTATAAAGTCAGAATTGCGAGGTATAAAGTCAGAATTGCGATATATAAAGTCAGAATTGCGTGATATAAAGTCAGAATTGCGAGGTATAAAGTCAGAATTGCGTGATATAAAGTCAGAATTGCGAGATGTAAAGTCAGAATTGCGAGATGTAAAGTCAGAATTGCGAGATGTAAAGTCAGAATTGCGAGATGTAAAGTCAGAATTGCGAGGTATAAAGTCAGAATTGCGAGATATAAAGTCAGAATTGCGAGATATAAAGTCAGAATTGCGAGGTGTAAAGTCAGAATTGCGAGATATAAAGTCAGAATTGCGAGATATAAAGTCAGAATTGCGAGATATATAGTCAGAATTGCGAGATATAAAGTCAGAATTGCGAGGTGTAAAGTCAGAATTGCGTGATATAAAGTCAGAATTGCGAGAAAAAAAGACAGAATTGCAAAATGTAAACTCGCAATTGTGAGATAAAAAGTCGCAATTATCTTTTAAAATGTTTTATTCTGTGGCGGAAACAAGCATCCATACTAGACTGTACGGCTGCCCTCCACTAAAGATTTTACTAGTTGACTAGAAGTCGTTAATGTTAGCCATTAGTCAACTAATCGTGCGTTTATGTTAAAAAGCCATAAATCATAATAATGCGCCTTTAATTGCCTATATAAAATACGTATAGCCTTATCTACATAAATATAATTTAGTACCATAAACGTTACGGTTAGTGGACTATTAGGGGTCAGCGCTACTAGACTGATCACTGATCCTCTTTCAGCTCAGAGTTCGAGGAGGTCATGATAGACCCGTCGTGCAGCTGGAGGCCGATCCAGATCAAATCTGAGCCGCACATAAAAGAAGATCCGGACGGGCCGATGTCCAAGCGCTTCAAAACCACCAGTCCCAGTCAGACGGTGCTGCCCAACGTGACGGACATGATCGCTCAGCTCGGCCCGGGAGCGTCTCCATATCCCAACCAGAACCAGCAGAACAACAGCACGAACCAGTTCAACAGCCCAGGTGCATCCCACTGAATTACCCACAAGTAGTGTTGCTTTCGTCAACGAAAATTATGACGAAATATTGTCGTCAACGAACCGTTATCACCTGACGAAAACGAGACGAGACTAGACGTAAATGCATGGTCATGTGACGATGACTAAAATACATGTATAATGCAATATCGTTGACGAATAAAAACGAGACAAAATGTGGTTTAAAAAAATAAAAACTATGCTAAAATGTCTCTTCATTTTCGTTGACCAAAACGAGACGAGACGAAATGTTATAACGTCACGACGAATGAGAGAGTTGTGCGTGAACCCATCTTTGTCGGCTTTAAATTCTGGATTGCGATCTGGTCACCCGATTATCAGCGAATTTAACAATATATCACTCCATTAGTTATTCTATTAAAATGTCTCATTGATGTATTTGACACATTCATAATCATTACTTTTGCCGGTTCTTTGTGACAGCTGTATGTTATTGGCAGCGTCTCTGGTTACATGAACACGTCACCGCATCAGCGCCAGAACATGGAGATTTTATTTTAGAGAATAATCGCACAACCTATTCGATATCCTATAATTAAATAAACTAATCGAATATCCAAAAATCGTGACTCATCCCTGCATGGAATCTCTTGTTTCTTTTCCCAAATCTTCACTCACGTCACGTCTCACCCATTTTCTAAAGGTATTATAAACGTTTCTTGGTTCGCTTTTAATTAGGCCTATTATATTCGTATACTTTACTGTGGTAAAGTAGAAAAACGCTGTAGGACAGATGGCCTACATTTGTACTTGCATGTCAAATTCTTTTTAACACAGTTTGTGCTTCTTATATTAGACATAGGGCGCGTCAAGTTTAGTTGTAAAGCGCGCTTCACACGCGCGGGTGATTTTTAGTTTCACTTTCTCTGGCAGCGCAATCTCAAACATAGCCTAAATATTTCGCCCTTGTGGAGGATAAAATTCGCTCTTCAAACCAATTTACATCAAGTAGAAAACACAAAGATATCATAAAGAGATCGATGGAGATCGATATCTTCGTGTTTTCCTGCGTCCCACATCCCTCTCAAAGCGCCCAACCACCGCCGGTTTGTGTAGAAATATAAAACGAGTTTTTTTAAAAATAACCCCCCAACCACCGCCGGTAGTTGGTCCATTACCGCGGTGGTAAAAAAAAACCTGCCACCGTCACAGCCCTAAATATAGGCCTACTAAATAGGCTATAATAAGATAGCCTTGTTTGAAATTCTATATTGACTGGGTTAAATAGAATCACATTACTAAAAAGAGACTAAAATACAATTTTCATTGACTAAAACTAGACTAAAATGTCATCAGTTTTCGTCGACTAAAACTAGACTAAAATGTCATCAGTTTTCGTCGACTAAAACTAGACTAAAATGTCATCAGTTTTCGTCGACTAAAACTAGACTAAAATGTCATCAGTTATCGTCGACTAAAACTAGACTAGACTAAAAAGAGTATGAATGTGACTAAAACTAATAAAAACTAAAATGACAGCCTGACACAAAGACTAGACTAAAACTAAAATTAAAACAGGCTGCCAAAAACAACAAGGCACCTTTATTGATATAGCGCTTTTTACAATACAGAGTGTTTCAAAGCAGCTTTACAGAGATAATAATGCAACAAAGTTTGTTTCCAGAAGAAAATAGCATCACAGTTCAGCTTAAATAAGCTCAGTGATGGTTCATTTTAGTTGTACAAAAGTTATTAATTTGGTTAATTTTTATATATATATATATATATAACCGCTTTGGAGAAAACCATGATGTACAGCTCAGTTCAGCTGCCGTCTCTATAATAACACTAATCAAACAACAAAAGACAAAGAGAAAATTCACTCATTCTTGACTGAATAACTTTTGTAATTATATTTGTAATGTATGTTTTAGTTTCAGACTCACTTATTAAAGACATGCACTGACTGGCTGTTGTCGCATTTATTTCTGCTGCATGATACTCTATTAAATTAATCCTTATCGAGTAAAAATGTCCAGAACTTATCATCTTGTTTGACGTAATTTTATCGCGATCTCGATATGGTTTTGTCGTTCGTCCAGCTGTGTTGCACTATGTCACCTCTGTGATTGGTTTTACCAGGCAACAGTTACCAGGGCCACAGTAAGTTTGGTGACTATCCCCATGGCAACCCTGCAGCATCATCAGTTAGTGAGTTCATCCAGGGGTCGCAGCTGTCACGCCCCCCCGCTGACCTTCCGACCTCTGGGAGCGGCCTGGCACACACACTACACAACACGGTGAGTCTCAGTGACCTTTAACTAACAACATAAGGACCGTCTGATTGATGTAAAATTACCAATCAGTGAGAGTGAGTGAGTGAGTGTGTGAGTGTGCGAGTGAGTGAGTGTGCGAGTGTGTGTGTGTGTGTGCGAGTGAGTGCGAGCGAGTATGAGCGAGTGAGTGTGTCAGTGAGTGAGTGCGAGTGAGTGTGCGAGTGAGTGTGCGAGTGAGTGTGCGAGTGAGTGTGCGAGTGAGTGTGCGAGTGAGTGTGCGAGTGAGTGTGCGAGTGAGTGTGCGAGTGAGTGTGTGAGTGAGAGAGCGAGTGTGCGAGTGAGTGTGTCAGTGAGTGTGCGAGTGAGTGTGTGAGTGAGTGTATGAGTGTGTGAGTGAGAGAGCGAGTGTGTGAGAGTGCGAGTGAGTGAGTGAGTGTGTGTGAGTGAGTGTGCGAGTGAGTGAGTGAGCGAGCGAGTGAGTGTGCGAGCGAGTGTGCGAGCGAGTGAGCGAGTGAGTGAGCGAGCATTTGCGAGTGAGTGTGCGAGAGTGAGTGAGTGTGCGAGTGAGTGCGAGCGAGTGAGTGTGTTTGTGAGTGGGGGAGTCAGTGAGTGTGTGTGTGTGAGTGAGTGTGTGAGCGAGTGTGAGCGAGTGTGCGAGTGAGTGAGCGAGCGAGTGAGTATGAGCGAGTGAGTGTGTCAGTGAGTGTGTTTGTGAGTGGGTGAGTCAGTGAGTGTGCGAGTGTGTGAGTGAGTGTGCGAGTGAGTCTGCAAGTGAGTGAGTCTGCAAGTGAGTGAGTGTGCGAGTGAGTCTGCAAGTGAGTGAGTGTGCGAGTGAGTGAGTCTGCAAGTGAGTGTGCGAGTGAGTCTGAGTGAGTCTGCAAGTGAGTGATTGTGCAAGTGAGTGAGTGTGCGAGTGAGTGTGCGAGTGAGTGAGTCTGCAAGTGAGTGTGCGAGTGAGTCTGTGAGTGAGTCTGCAAGTGAGTGATTGTGCAAGTGAGTGAGTCTGCAAGTGAGTGAGTCTGCAAGTGAGTGAGTGTGCGAGTGAGTCTGCAAGTGAGTGAGTCTGCAAGTGAGTGTGCGAGTGAGTCTGTGAGTGAGTCTGCAAGTGAGTGATTGTGCAAGTGAGTGAGTGTGCGAGTGAGTGTGCGAGTGAGTGAGTGTGGTTTATAACCTAAGTGAAACTTTGACAATACTGACATGTTGTGCATCTTTTCATGTCTTTTCACATTTTTTCATGTATATTTTCTGATTTCT
This sequence comes from Scardinius erythrophthalmus, assembly GCF_964197995.2. Lineage (NCBI taxonomy): Eukaryota > Metazoa > Chordata > Actinopteri > Cypriniformes > Leuciscidae > Scardinius > Scardinius erythrophthalmus. The sequence continues at coordinate 2,066,070 of NC_138238.1, forward strand.
GTTCTTCAGACGCCTCACCCCCTCAACACAGTTCAATCCCACAATCCCCTGCAGCACAGTATGCGTGGGCCGCCCAGCACTCAGCGGTTACATCACAACGCCCCGCCCCTCCCCTGCAGGCCGACGCCCACCCAGCAGAGCTCCGCCCCCAGCAGACACATGACCACAGAGATGACCTTTAACCCCTCGCCGGGTAACATGGAGGGTCAGAGCAGCGCAGACGTACGCGAGGCATCTTTAGATGTGAGTTCAGACTGACTCGTGGACACAAATTATTATTATTTCCGTGATATTAACCGTGATATTGATGTGATTGTTTTTCCTCCTCCAGCTGCTGCCAGACCTGATGAATCCCGATGATCTTCTGTCATACCTGGATCCTCCTGAGCTTCCCAACAGCAGCAGCGACGACCTGCTGTCTCTCTTCGAGAACAACTGAGACCGATACACCCTCGACTAGCAGCTCCATCGTACTTGACAAACACAAATGCACTTACCGTCGTTTCCTCTTCCTGTACAGATTTTAAAACCAGCGTGAACAGACGCCGACCGTAGAGGTTGTGCTACACACAATCATTCATCAGTTTCAGTTCTTAACATCAGTTTACTACAGTAGGTAACATGAAAAATACTTCTAGAGCATTTAGTTATCTTAGTTAAGTTTAATTTCAACATTCGCTAATACATTATGAACCCTCTGATGCTCTTCGGTCAATTTTGAATAAAATATTTTTACTTTTTTTTCAGAATAGTACGAAACTTGGAAAAGGTTTTGCTGTGTGAACAAAAAAATTGTTCGAAAATGTTAAATGGTCCGAAAAAAATGGAAATGAATGGGAAAATAATTTCCTCTAGTGAAAGCATTTGGTACTGCGGCCAAACACAACTTGTTTAGATTTATGGCTTTGATTTTCTCACAGTTTTAGAGTAAAATGTGTCTTTATATGTCATATAAAAAATCTAAATATTATTTTTGTGCATTTTTCATAACAATAAACGTAAAATTCTATAACTTTTTTTAGGTTCACTTTTTAAAGCTTGTGTCACTTCAGCAATAATCTGCCAAGTGTCTCCTCTAAAAAGAGACCAAGTTTCAGTCTGCGCTACAAAACATTCAAGATTTATGAAAGTTTAAGTTAGAAATTTCATTCTTTTAGGTCTATGCTCAAAAAAGTGATTAAATGGATTATAACTACTGCATAAATATAATTTAGTACCATTAAATCCCCTTTTTGAAAATACTAAATATTAAATTAAAACATTATAAAACTAAAACATAGTGCATTCATTTAATTTAATTAAATACATTTGAAAAATCTTTTTTGACCGCCACGCGACCAGCATCAGAGGGTTGTTAAAATCATGTAACTAACGTTAACAAAGATTAATAAATGCTGTAACAAAAGTATTGCTTATTAACCAATGTTAACTAACAGAACCTTATAGTAAAGGTTTACCCAGATACCTTATTTTTATCAGTCAAAACTACAAAGCATTTCCATTATCATAAAGTTAGTGCAACCTCTGCGCGTCCAAGGAAAGTGGAGCTGAAATGAACTTTGCGGCTGAATTCAGTCTTTTTTACCACATGAGAGTGAAATATATGAGCAAGCGTTTTTCTACTGGCTTTGATTTTGATATGAAGAAGCAGACCAACATCCGTCCGCTGTCGATCTGTATCCTCAGTTTTAGTTTCAGCAGATTCTCAAATATTCACGCTAACATCTCAAAGCTTTTATTCAGAACAATCCGCACTATTTGCAAACGTAAAGGGAAAAAGGAAATTGAGCTCATGTCGATTTACTTGCATCAAGAACAGAAACACACTCAAGTCGTTCCATGCATTTATCCGTCTAGTTCACTACTGTTCATAATGCAGTTGTATTATTTTCATGTAAATATTTGTGAATACATTTGTATTAGTTGGCCATCCATTTTTATTCTGCCACCGTATGTCTATGAATATTCATTGCAAGAGCGAGGGAAAGACGCGGGCTGTGTTCAGAATGCAATACTGTACTATAATGCATACTAATGTATAGACTGGCATTGAAATATACTGTACACTACTGTTCAAAAGTTTGAGGTCGGTGAGACTTTTTGATATTTACTCTCTAAAGCTGCATTTATTTGATCTAAAATACAGTAAAATATTATTACAATCCAAAATAGTGGTTTTCTATATGAATATATTGTAAAATATCATTTATTCCTGTAATCAAAGCTGAATGTTCAGCATCATTACTCCAGTCTTCAGTGTCACATGATCCTTCAGAAATCACTCTAATATGATGATTTGATGCTCAAGAAATATTTATGATTATTATCAAACTGTGTTGCTTTTGGGAATATTAAACATATAATATTAATATTATTTAATATTTATACTTCCGATTGATTGAGCCACACAAAATATGAATTTCTTTCAAAACAATTATTACTGACCTCAAACTTTTAAACAGTGGTGTATATACATATATAATGTATGTATATGTAATGACTGGAATACCATATTGGACCAGAAAGAAACCACCTTGTAATCGCCACAAACACCCTGACATATAATCGTAACTAGTTTGGTTAAAATACACTTTCGTTCACAAAAACCAATGGTGTGTGAAGCTGTGGGAAGCTAATACAGAGTTTCATGTTAATATGAGAAATATTGTTAATATGTACAAGCAACTATAACAGCCTTATGTGAAATAAATCTATACTCGTTTGTAGAAAGGGCAGCTGTATGTAAAAGCTATAACAGCCATTTGAAATTGGTTTAAAATGTTGAATATTTTATTATTTTTTTGTTTTGGTAAATTATTTTTTATTATTTGTCTTGTTCTGATGGCAAAAAAAATTATACACATGCAATTAATTTTTTTAATGAATTTGAATATGCAACACAAGTCTTCCATTTTTTATGAAAGAGACGGGTGACTTAATATCTGATTTTAAACCGTTTTTATCTGTGAAATCATTACATTTAAATATTAAACATCAGGTTTTCCCCACGAAGATTAATGTTTGCGGCGACTCATGTGATTTCTGTTGTTCTCACAGAAATAAAGCCTTTGGTTGTGATTTCTTTGCTCTGATTGCAGTTAAATGGCGTGAGCAGCAGAAAAATATTCTTTCTTCAAACAGTCCAAAGCTCAATAAACTCATCTGTAATATTTTGACTCAATGTTTATTGTGTTAGTAAGCTGAATTATTGATTCTGTGAGTTCATGAACTGCTTTTGGGGATAAACATTTGAAATCTGTATGAAGGAGACTGCAAGACTGAACATGTCATTTATCACTTACAGTAGATCTTTAAAATACATTTTTAATCGTTCAGGGTATGATGTTATAGTCACATTTGACCTTTTTGTCATTGTGCATTGATGACAATATTGGATAGAACCAAAAGCACAATCTTAAACTTTAAGTCAAATAAAAAAGTTTAATAGTGATTCAATATTTTAAGTTTTGATTTGACCAGACATTTATTCTATAGTCTTTGATTTTACTAATTAACGTATATGTACTCATACTTATATTAATAACACGGTATATTAATTAACATGTTATTCACATATTAATTCACATGTATTAATGTATTATTATTTATGTTTCAGAAATCACCATGTGACGTGCGCGCACACGCCACGCTTTTAAACGCTTCCGTGTGACTCTTCCGCTCTTCCTTCCTGTGACAATATGAACTTGGTTGACGATAGAACCAAAAGCATAATCTTAAACTGTTTTGAAGTTTAATATATATATATATTCTATTTAATAGTGATTCAATATTTTATCTTTTGATTTGATTTTACCAACGGCCCTTATTCTATAGTCTAATTTTACTAAGTAACATATATTTACAAATACTTCTATTAATTACATAGTATATTAATTAACATGTATTTTTTATTATTCATGTTTCAAGAATCCCCATGTGACGTGCGCGCACACGCCACGCTCTTAAAAGCTTCCGTGTGACTCTTCCGCTCTTCCTGTGTGTCTGTAACTCGCTCTATGGTTACGCGGCGGAGTCGGTAACCGGAATCAGCATGTTAATCATCAGTAACAGGATTAAATTATGTTCGCTGGCCTTCACCGCTGCGCGCATGTACGCCACCGGAGCTCAAGCCAACAACAACCCGGTGGTGTTCTTCGACATCGCGGCGGATAACGAGCCGCTCGGTCGAGTCACCTTCGAGGTGAGCGAGCACGAGAGAGGTTACGAACTCTACTATGGAGAAGGCATGGCTTATGAATATTAATGACGCAGCCCGACGTTCGTCTTTTTAGTTCGTCTGATTGGCTGAATGGAACGCTTGACACTACAGTTGGCGAATCAGCGAATTCTTCGAGAGATGTTAATTAGAATGCGTGACTGGACGCGGAGCGTACAAAGCAGTCTATGGTACAAAGTGTATAACGGCATCTCGAATTAATTAATATTTATTAGCGTTGCCTTCTCCATAGTAGTAACCTACTAAATTCTTAACTATATAATACTTTAACGCATAACATATTTCTGAAAAGTTTTGAATAACACAAATGTTTTTTTTAATTAAACATTAATTTTTCAATCTAGTTTTTAAATGTTCAACACATGTAGCTAGTTCCTATGCGTTTTTATTTTGCAATGTGGTTATTTTAATTGACCTTCATTGACCTCGTTCTTCATTGACCTTTAACTCTCTATCTCTGAACGTTAGCTGAATGCGGATGTTGTGCCCAAAACAGCAGGTAAACCCCTCGAAAACAGCTTACAGTCGTTATTTCTCTCACACAGGTGCCATGTTTGATCTTGATGCCATGTTTGATCTTTTGTGTGTTTCACAGAGAATTTCCGAGCTCTCTGCACTGGTGAACATGGCTTCGGATACAAGGGCTCCATCTTCCACAGGGTGATCCCACAGTTCATGTGTCAGGTAACATGATCATCATCATCATCATCATTACTGGAAGAAGAACAAGATCACACACGCTTTCACGAGCTGATTCTGATCAAACCCGCCGGCGCTCCTGGGTTTGGCAATGGCTTTCACTTGAAGCTTAACGGGATAGTTCACCCAAAAATCATCATCATTTACACACCCTTGTGTTTTTCCAAACCTGTGTGAGTTTCTATATTCTGCTGAACATTAAAGAAGATACTGTGAAGAATATCAGTAACCAAACAGTTGTAACCATTGACTTCCATTGTATTGTTTTTCCTAGAATGGAAGTCAATGGGTGTTTACCTGTTTGGTTACCAATTCTTCGAAATATCTTCTTTTGTGTTCAGCGGAAAGACGCTCATACAGGTTTGGAGCAACACAAGGGTGTGTAAATGATGACAAAGCTTAATTTTTGTGTAAACTATCTTTGATTTTACAAAGCCCTTTAATAACCACTGAATAAAACACTTCATCACAGAAGAACCTCATTAATCCTGCATAATTAATTCGTATATACTCATTTTAAGCCTCAAGTGCTTTTTGCATGTATCATGTATTTAAGCATGTGTTTACATGTATTTTTACACTAGTGTGTGTTTCTCTCAGGGAGGAGATTTTACCAACCACAACGGAACCGGAGGAAAGTCCATCTATGGGCCGAGGTTTCCGGACGAGAACTTCAAACTGAAACACACCGGACCAGGTAAAACACACCTGTCTTTGCTCAATAGACGCGTCTTCCACTCTTTAGTTTGTGAAGGTTTTCACTGATTCTCGTCATAGTGAACGCAGGAGAGTTTGATGATTGTTTGGGTCACTGCGATCTTTCAGGTGTTCTGCAGGAACAGGTACACGACTCTAGATGGCGCTGCAATAACTGTTGACTAAAACTAAAATAATAGTAAAATATGTAGTTTTAGTTAAATAAAATATTAAATGAAAAAAATTAAGTTGAAGTCAAAATTATTAAATTACTAAAATCAAATCTAAATGGAAATATATTTAAAAAAAAACTAATAAAAATGACAAAATCAAATAATATTACTAAACCTTAAGCTAAAATTAAAATATACAAATAAAAGCAAAATATCAAAATACTATAAGAAAATATAAATAAAGATGAGAAAAAGAGCATATTGTCATAACTTTCTTTTTTTTACTTGCTACTATTTTAAAGCATTGGAAGCAAAAATCATGTGGTGCAGTGATATAGAAATTTTATTCAGTACTTATTTTTTTATTTATAACATGTTAATATTTCAAATCTACACGAGTTAATGTTTTTAAGAATTTTATTTCATTCCTTTTTTATAAATTTTCAATCATTACACTTTATTGTACTTATTTTATTGTCTTTTTTATTGCTTTTAATTGTTTTTGTCTTTTTGTTAAATGTTTGTATATTTTGCCTGACAAGTAATAACTATTTATTTACTTGCTTGATTTACTTATTTATTTACTTACACAATTAATTACTTATAGTGTGTGTGTGTAAAAAAAAAAAATATATATATATATATTATTCAAAAGGAGAAGCTTTGGAGAAGCAAAAGGAGAACGTAAAACACGTGTCAGTTAACCACTAGTTATGACTCATGAAGTTCTTCCGTGTGTGTGTGTGTGTGTGTGTGTGTGTGTGTGTGTGTGTGTGTGTGTGTGTTTTTTCAGGTATTCTGTCCATGGCCAACGCTGGACCAAACACAAACGGATCCCAGTTCTTCATCTGCACAGTCAAAACAGAGTGGTACGAGAAGATCCTCTTCCGTTTCATGTGTCTGTGAATGCGATGTTGAGAGTGTGTGTTGTGTGTTCTCCAGGCTGGACGGGAAGCACGTGGTGTTCGGCAGCATTAAAGAAGGGCTGGATGTGGTGAGGAAGGTGGAGGAGCTGGGATCTCGATCGGGAAGAACCGCCAAGAGAATCAGCATCAGCGACTGTGGAGAACTCAAGTAGATTCACTGAGTCATTTTCTACTGTCCTGCCGCAGATTCGTCGACTACTAAGTGTTCAGAAGGGGCCAAAAGCTCCATAATGTGAAATCTAGACACTTTTGTGTTAAAGGAATAGTCTTTATTTACTCTCTCATGTTGATCCAAAGCTATTTGATTTTTCCCTGGAACACAAAAGGAGAATTTTTAAGAATCCTCACTCATAAAATGACTCTTTATAGTGGCCAGAAAAGGCATAAAACATCATAAAAGCACCATATCAGCCCTTACATCTTCTGCAGTTTCACAATGAACAAGGCAAAGCTTCTCCTTTTGAATTCCAGGTTAAAAACAACATCATACAGGTTTGAAATGATATTAGGGTGTGTAAATAATGTCATAATTATCATTTTTGGGAGCGTTATTCCTTTAAAGTGGTATCCACTGTGAAAAAGTCATTCTCAGGTAATATTGGTGTTTAATCTGGACTGAAAACACATCACATCTCATGACCTCTTGTTCTCATGCATTAGGTTATGAGTTGTGGCCAGTGTGCTGCAGTATTGAGTTTGGAGTAATAAAGCCAAGAGCAATAAGAAATGATGTTTTAGTCGTTTATTTGATCTGCTCTGGAGAAAGAGCGGCACGGTCTCGTTTAAGGCACATGTCTGTGTTTCACAGGTTATTAACGCCACCTCACACTTCACAGTCTGATTTACAGTCATGCATGTAAATGTAGTTCAGAACAACTTCTGCATTAATAAGCCGATGTCATTCAGGTGAACTGGAACTGCAAGTTTTTGCTTAACTGAGGATTCTGGGACTAAACATGAAATCATCCACTAAACAGACGCACCTCAGTCTTAAAAGCAGCTTGACTCCGGATTATAAGTGAACAAACCCATTTAAACAGCAGCTCTTACATATCAGTTCAGACCCTGACACTTTTTTGATTGACAGGTGTGTGTGTGTGTGTGCTTGTTTCTTTACACATGAAGTGCTAAAATGCTCCACTGCATATGTAAAAGTATATTTCACATAAAAATGAGTGTCACATTGTTTAATTAAACCTATTAATACTGTTAATGTTTTTCTGATCTCTATTGCCGTCACTTTTATATTTCCCCAAATACACAAAAAAAGTTGTAGAAAAACAGGCACTTGATAACGCATCCTAAAATCACACAAAATGTTCTTCAGTGACTCTTGAAATGTTAAAAATAAGAGCTATAAAAAGATCAACACAAACATCATCATCAAAAGTGTTTTAGACAGAATCTCACACGTCTAAACGAGGATGTTTCATAGATGCATTAATGCACTGAATATGTGAAAGTCGATCCTGTTCGGCAGTATATTTTCATAACCTTATTATATATGTGTGAATATAGTGGAAATGCAAATCATATTAGAAGTTTTCATTGATCGCAATATCTCGATTTGAATATGGGGTGGAATTAAAAAAAATACCCCAGGTTTTTTTTTTTTTTTAAGTTTATTCGCAGCACTATTATTTTAATAACTTGTAGGTTTTTCCCGTCACTTTCTATCCTGCTAGTATTTTGATTTAACAAAAATCCACTTCCTTGATGACGTCACCCAACAGGAAGTGACATCAAATTGGAGGGAACTCCGCAGCACAAACATCAGTAAGTGTATCATGAGTTGATTCTGTGATGTTTTGTGCTGCAGCTCTTTATGAACATCACGCTCATCCTCTCGTTGTGTGAATATTCATTACTTGTTTTTTTAAAAGCAACAGAACTAAAGGGTTCTGGAGAACAGGAATGAGCGCCTGATCGAGGGTGATGACACGTTTCCGTTCGTCCATTCGCTGATACTGATGTCCTGCCTGTTAAATATTGCCCTGAAATGTGTTTTATTAAAAGCACCAGAGGAATATTTCACATGTGAATCACAGCAAACATATCAAATAACAGGTACTTGCACCATTAACACTATTCAGAGTGATATTATATATATATATACACTAGTCAACATTTGAAGTGGATCAAAACCTTTCATCAGAATTTTGAACAATACCCGTTCTTGTCTTGATTCACTTCAAATGTTGACTACTGTATATATATATATCAGCGCACATTAAATGAGAGTTGTGGGTCAGTTTGTTTTTGTTTTGTTTTTTCAGAATTTTGTGTTTAAATTTTGTGGTGAGTTTTAATTGTGGGTGCACCATTTACTTTAACAACCACAGATTTATTGTTAAAAATATATATTTTCTGTGGAAATCAACATAATGCATAAATGCTGCTGTTTGAGTTTCATTTACTCAGAGTTCTGCTTTAAATCAGTCATGAATCAGTGTTTATTGTCCAGCTAAAGTGGAGCAGATTGCGTGGAGCACGAGGTGAATGAGGGTGTATCTGGGCGTCTTTAGGATGCCGGGGGTCAGAGGTCACTGATCTCGACGACAGTAGTATCCGAGCTTCTTACACTTCTCACAGAGATGCTGAGGATGTTCTTTGTTCATGTCTGATACGTCCAAGCCGTCGGGTTTCTCCAGAGGACGCTGCAAACACAGAGGAAAGATTTTACAGTTTTTCTCAGTCGCTTTGGTCCATTTCTCACATCACTATTTACATTTGCACAACAGTTAATGCAGTTCTCAAAACAATTAGTACAAACTGCAAAACCTAGTTGATAACCTGCAAAAGCGTGTCACTTGCTCAAAATGGATAGCCCATTCCTCAAAAGCAAGTATTTATGTCAATGAAAGTGTCACTGTCATCAAGATGAAGAGTCCTGACACCATCGTTGATGATTATGACAGTTTACTCTATAAATGTTTTCCAATGATAAAAGTCAGATCTTGGTGACACTACCTGAAAATGCTCAAGACAGCACTATATACTATTTGCACAGCCATTTGAAAAATACAGTAAAGTTACACATTACTGTATTTATGAGGTAACTGAGTACAAGACACGGAATATGCATGTTTCACATTTTTACTGCATATGCTCTTTGCAATTCTAATTTGTTCACAGCATTGTGCAAAAGAAAAAATACACTCTTATTTACAACAAACATAAACTCCCTTTGGGTAGAGCTGTGCACAACTGTAAACAATATTGCAGTACATATTGGAACTGAACATACAACATACATCGTACTGTAATCATTCATGCACATCCAGACGTTCCTCTCTGTCTGGTCACAATTTCATCTACATCCCAGCGAATATCATCTCTTGCTCAATTGCAAATTTTTCAATTTAGGAGACTTGTTCAGGATTTTTTTTTTTTTTTTTTTTTTTTTTTAAGTGACAGATTTTGACAACTAGTTCAACATTTTTGTATGTAATGACTCAAGCAATGAAATGAGGACTATTAGTTTTATATGGAATGACTATTCAGCATTCACAAGTATAGTTAATTTTGGCTGACATGACATAAGCTAATGATAATGTTATATAACAGCAGAAAGTTGTATGAAAGCATTTGCAATTTGTTGGAAGGAATGAGAAACTGCTACTATGATGTGCACAAATGACTAAATGTTGTGGAGGTTGAACTAACTGTTGTGCAAATGTAAATAGTGATGTGAGAAATGCACCAAAGCGACTGAGAAAAACTGTAAATCCTAGATCCCTAGAAGAGCACATGTTCATCTTTCTTTAGTGTGTAATGTTGGTGTTTGAGCATGAGAAAGGTTTCGGGAGTTCTTCTCTATATCAGTGTCAGTGTTTCTGAACTCCTGAAACGCCTCCATTGTAGTCTTGAGTTTCTTCCGGGAACACGTCACAATATTCCTCATTATAATAATTAATGCGCAGAATAAAGGGGCGGGGCCTGGTTGAGTTAGTTAGTAGTGTGTTAAACTGGCGGTTATGGTAATGGGCGGGACATTTCCCAAACACACTCGAAGCGCTCGACCAATCACAACACACTGCTCCAGCCGACCAATCAGATCACAGTGTGCTTTTCAGAAGGAGGGGCTTCATAGAGACAGGAAGTAAACAGAGCGTTACTGACAGACTGGGAAGAGAGGAGCCGCAACAATGGAGAATATGAGGAGAATAATCAACATTCAAGCTGGAAAATCTGTTCTAGTAGACTCAAAATCAAGACTTTGTAAAAGGGATTAACATGGCCTCTTTCAAATATTTCCTGATTTTAAAAAGCCAAAAAGCAGCCATGATGTCCGCATAAATCTTAAAAGCAACATTTACAATACAGAAGAACATCTGGTGAACATTACAAAGGAAAAAGGGACATCAGGAGCGTTAAGGAGAGCAGATCCGACTCGATCAAGTGTTTTCTACCCAGTTCATAACTTTAAAACCTGCCAAACACACTGCAAAGTCCCTCATGAAAGCTTTATCTTGAGCAAAAGACCTCTATTACATCAGTGTCTCCAGTTTCTGAAGCCCTGATTAATAATGAGCAGATGTTCGCCAACTTTTTACGGTTTCAAGTCCGTTTAGATGAATTTAGATGTTCTTTAGCGGCTCATTTTGTACAGATGCTTCAATAAAGAAACTCCAGAAAGTTTGCAAACATTCGCTGAGTTCCTGAGCCGGAAGCTGTAATGCAGTTGTGTTTGTATGGACCAGACAGAAACTAAACACAGAAATGAACATCTTAATCAGTCCTTTTGTCTTGTTTTCTAGTTTAAAAAAAAATCCATAAAACGAGAAACATTTACTTGGAAAGTCAGATTGAATAAGGTGAATCTGTTTATATTTTTTTACCCAATTTTTACCCAGAGTTTGGTTAGATTCACACTTTAAATAATTTAGCAATGGGGTAAACTATCACAGAGTCAGCCACACGTCACAGAACATCACCTCAAGTTGGAGAAGTGCGAGTTCCACACACCATCCGTCCAGTTCCTCGGATATATCATCAACCAACAAGGTATCCAAATGGACCAGAGGAAAGTGGACACCATTCACAACTGGCCCCAACCTGTCACTATAAAGGAACTCCAACACTTTCTAGGCTTTGCCAACTTTTATCGAAGGTTCATCCAGAATTACAGTCTCCGTGGCGACACTGGCTGGACGGCGCTCACCGCCATTTTGAGGTCATCACAGATTGCCAGAACCTAGAATATCTCAGAGAAGCCAACCCAAGACTATCCCTTTGGACTCTGTTCTTCACACGGTTCGACTTCACTGTGACCTACCGACCCGGTACCAAGAATTGCAAGGCGGATGCCTGGTCGCGTCTGTACCATCCTGAACCTGAATCCACACCTCCAGAACCTGTTCTCCCTCCAGCCATGTAATGGTAGTCAGTCCTATCCAATGGTCCCTCGACGATCAACTCCTTCAAGCCACCCGCAACAAACCTGCTCCACCGGAAGTTCCTGAGGGATAGTAATATGTACCGTCTGTCCCTCATGGACTCAGCACACACCTCTCCGGGCTCTGGACACCTGCGAACCCTCTCGTTCCTACAAGATCGCTACTGGTGGCCCAGGATATCTCCCAGTACATCAAGGGGTGCTCAGTCTGTGCCATCACCAACACACAGAGGAAGCTACCCGAGGGTACCTCTGCCAATACCCAGACGCCCCTGGTCTCATCTAGTCATTGATTTCATGACCGACCTCCCTCCGTCCAACCATCACACTTGTGTATTCGTCGTCGTAGACCAGTTATCGAACAACCTGCAAACTCATTCCCATCAAGGGCCTGCCCACCGCATACGAAGCCGCAGAACAAACAAGTATTCCGTCATTATGGCCTACCAGAAGACATCAATCCCCAGTTTATCTCCCAGGAGAGGCAGGCCTTCTTCAAACTCCTCACCACCACTCTGCTTAATAAACACCGTTTGCACCTTAAAGGGTAACTAAACCCCTGGTCAGAGCCTGACTCCACCCACTGGCAATATTTGAAGAATGCTGGAAAAGTGGGCAGACCCCAGCGGAGATAGAGGGGACGAACCGAGGGCGGGGCTGAGTGGGGGGGCGTGCACCTGAGACCCGCAGTGACGGATTAATTGACAGCTGCTGTCAGACTCTAAAATGGAGAGTGACTCACAGGGTCGCAAGACAACGTAAAGTACATGCATCTGATGAGTTTTATCGAGTTGATGTCAATAGCTCACATTCTCTGAAGGCATATTCATATTTTGCCGCTATATGAAAAAATCCAGCAAAATGCACCGACACGTTTGTCGACCCCAGAGGATTAACTTTAGCCTAACCATAAATTGTGATTAAATATATATGATCACTCACATCAAGACGCCGCTGCGGTGGTGGAGTCCATGCGTCGCTTTTCAGCGCGAGCTGTGTGAAGAAGCCCATTTCCACCTCTATTGCGTTGGAGAAGCAATCCCGCGTAAAATGCAGGTTGCACACTTGAGCTCAAGGCGGGAACTCACGGTCTTCCAGGCCAAGTGCATGCAACCACTGGTGCCTAATTTCCAAGTCTGCTGGAAAGCTATGCAGTCCAGCAGTGCTGTTGCAACCAGCAACACTACACCTACGTCCCCTCCTGACCACTGTACTAAATACAGATAAATCTACGCTAACTTGAAGCTATCTTAACTGATGCAATACTATGCGAGGTAGCTCATACCAGGGGCGTGGTGTGCTGGAACCTGCTTACGTCACGCAGTACCGCAAACATCCAATAGGAAAATTCAACTGCAGTAGCCACCGTTCAACCTGAAGAGGGCAGCACTCGGATGTTTTTACACCATATATTGTAGAATTAAAACACTTTATACCCAAATGTCAAAAAAGTTACTCGAATCAATGAACAGCACTAATAAAGCCCCATTCTTACAGATCATTAACTAAAAAAAGTTGGTTTAGGGTTTAGTTACCCTTTAACACCTACATGTCTGTCTCCTTCTGTGTTGTGACATAAACATTAGACTTTTGGTTAAATCTTGTTTAATTTAGCTAAAGTATTTACATATTGCAACTAGGGCTGTCAAAAGATTAATCGCAATTAATCGCATCCAAAATAAAAGTTTGTGTTTAAATAATATATGCGTGTGTACTGTGTATAATTAAATTTGTGTATATAAATACACACACATGCTTGTATATATTTAAGAAAAATGTGTAATTTATATATAAAAAAATTATATTTATATATAATATAAATTATATATAAATATATACAGTATATGTATGCAAATATTTCTTAAATATATACATGCATGTGTGTGTATTTATAAAACAATTATACACAGTACACACTCATATATTATGTAAACACAAACTTTTATTTTGGATGCGATTAATCTTTTGACAGCCCTAGTTGCAACCGAATGGCTAAAATGCAGTTTTTCAGTCTAAAGTGAGCGTCTGTTCACCTGTTTGTGAGGATAGACGTTGATGTGGCATTTGATGCACTCCTGACCCATGTTCGCCCACGAGTTCCCACTCATCCATTTCCTCTTGCATTTGGGACACCTGTACTCTCCGAAACACCTCTTCTTACCCTGATACGGCGTCAGACCCTCTCCTTTAGGACGAGCCTGGTAAGAAAGCAATCTTTAGTTCATCAGTAGATGCAGAGGCGACTCAACTAAAAATAAATTACTGAATCACACACTGAACATATTTCAGTACAATATATATTATTGTTCAAAAGTTGTCAGTGATAAATAATAAATTAGGTTTTATTAATAATAAAACTTTATTCATCAAGGATGCGTTAAACTGATCAATAAAGACATTTATAATGTTACAAAAGCATTGCAAATAAATGCTGCTCTTTTGAACTTTCTATTCATCAAAGAATCCTGAAAAATAAAAGGTGTCACGGTTTCTACAAAAATATGAACTGTTTTCAACATTGATAATAATGAGAAATGTTTCTTGTGCATCAAATCATCATATTATACTGATTTCTGAAGGATCATGTGACACTGAAGACTGGAGTAATGATGCTGAACATTCAGCTTTGATCACAGGAATAAATTACACTTTACTATAGACAAAAGCTGATTTACATTGGAATAATATTTCACTGTTTTTACTGTTTTTGATCAAATAAATGCAGCCTTGCCTTGGTAAGAATAAAAAACATCTTTCAAAAACACAACTTAATTATTCCAAACTTTTGAACGGTACATTATTTTGTAAATGTTAATGCTGTTATATGTGTCATGGAGATTTTCAATCTTTAATAATGTTTCTTTTAATGTTTTGTGGAACCCCAGCGCTGTATTTGTCGAACTGTTACAGTTTTGCGATGTTGCAGTTCTTAATGTAAACGTTACGTTACGCTGTTACAGTGTTACAGTTGTTGCATTAGAATATTTGATGTTACACATTCTGAACTGTGGAATGCAATTCAAGATGTCTCATGTTGCAGTTTAGATGTTGCCAGAAGAAGCACTATAGTGAATATCAGTGTAAACTGTCTTTCACACAAACATACACAGGTCTGTTTCAGATTTAAAGGACTGGTTTGTTTGAATGAAGCTTTATAATTGAATCTGCGCACAAGCATCTGTGTTTGACACACTCACAATATGGGGCGCCGTTTGTAAAGCGGCTCACGCTGAAAATAACAGCAACATTTTGTCACATTTAGCTTCAAACAATGTTTAAAAAACTGTTATGAATTTTTGACGGTCACTTTTTACCACATTTACAACAATATTTGTCAACTTAGAGATATTTTAAATAGTTCAATCTAAATATTAAATGTTACACCTAAATGTTAAATGTTAAATCTAAATGCTAAATCTAAATGTTAAATCTAAATGTTAAATCTAAATCTAAATGTTAAATCTAAATATTAAATCTAAATGTTAAATCTAAATCTAAATGTTAAATCTAAATATTAAATCTAAATTTTCAACTAAATTGCCTTCGGGAAATGAATAAAGATGAACTGAACTGAACTGAACTGAAATGTTAAAGCTCCAATATGTAGGGATTTTGTAATAAAATTTCCAAAAATAACTTGCACAGTGTGATATATTTCCTCCAGTTATGTACTTACAATATCTCAAAAGTCTCCAAAGATTTTTTATTTCAGAGAAATTCCGATTTTAAATAACTGGCCGTCCCGGAAAAGAAATGTCGCGCCTCAGTGACGCAATGTCCGCTCTCTCTATCCTTCTTTCCGGTGTGGACCATGTGATAGGATATTCCACCACACCGGATTTTTTTTTTTTTTTTTTACAACTTTATTGAGGTTTTTTTCTTATCACAATAAACAATAAAGACATCTGACAAAGAATAAAAAAAGGAATAAAATAAAAAATATGACCCACATCACCGGAATATCGCATGGTAAAATGCGGAAGTGGTGGTTAAAGCGTTATAGCCATAGACTGTATGGTTATAGCTGTTATGGATCACGTATTCTTTGGCGAGTATTGAAGTGCCAACAAAACGAAAGCGTCCATATTCGGATACACGCGGAGTCACGGACTGTGTGACAAACGGAGGAATAAAACCCGGATAAATATCGGCAGGCGTTTTCGAGATGGAGAGAGCTGCGCGTCTGGACTTGTCAGAGACTCTCTCGCGAGTGTATTGAGACAGGTAAGACATGCAACTGTCAATAATAGCACTTATAAACAAAGTTATATTGCTCTTTGTACTTTGGTAAGGCTTTTTATCACGTGTGGTGACCGAGATTATGGCAGTACAATTACAATCGGAGATGATGTTAAAAAAAATATTTAGTCATTACTTGCAAATGTTCGTTCAAATTTACTTTTAGATATTGGTTTGAACACGTTAAACAACACGGCATTAACCATAAAAAACGTAAAACTGCACAACATTAACCAAACAAATCATTTGACAAATAGCTGTATGTTGTAACGGGATAGCCTAATATAGCATAACATTTCACGTCCCTTGCAGTTCATTAATTATGATGACATAAAATAATACGATAAGACATACAGGTAATACAAAAACGAATAAATTACCTCATCCGTGATCATGATTCATTAATTCCATTTAGATACATCGCTAGATGGTGAAAACGCATTATAAACCACATCTCCCATCGTCACCTCCTTCATAGCGTCATCAAGCTTCGCCTTTGTTATTGTTGGAAACTGCGCCCTCTTGTGGTCAAATACCAAAGTCACATACTGGAGCTTTAAATGTTAAATCTAAATCTAAATGTTAAATCTAAATATTAAATCTAAATCTAAATGTTAAATCTAAATCTAAATGTTAAATCTAAATGTTAAATCTAAATCTAAATGTTGAATCTAAATCTAAATGTTGAATCTAAATGTTTTGGGTGTAACTAAATATTTAACTAATATGCAAATTCAAAATGCCGGAAGTGCCAAAATAAAAGCTCGAGGTGGTCAGTGTGTGTTTATAGCATGGTTTATAGTGTCAAATAACGAATAAAAACCATCTCATAATAATAACTATAATATAACGATAATAACTACCTAAAATAATAAACACGTTTGGAGAAACTGTAGAGTATCGTGATGAGAGTAATGACATGACATTCAGTCAAAGTGAGCCCCCTAGTGGCTGGCTATTATGGCAACAGGTCATAAGTCCCGCACTTTTCATAAAAGTGACACTAGCCTACTCTTCAAATACAGTTTCTACAAACGTGTTTATTATTTTAGGTAGTTATTATCACTATAATCTATGTCCAAGAGTCCATTTCCTCGGATGAGATGGTTTTTATTTGTTATTTGACACTATAAACCATGCTATAAACACAAACTGACCTCCTCGAGCTTTTATTTTGGCACTTCCTGTTAACGGCATTTTGAATTTGCATATTAGTTAAATATTTAGTTTCACCCCAAACATTTATATTCAACATTTAGATTTAGATTTAACATTTAGATTTAGATTTAGATTTAACATTTAGATTTAACATTTAGATTTAGATTCAACATTTAGATTTAGATTTAACATTTAGATTTAACATTTAGATTTAGATTCAACATTTAGATTTAGATTTAACATTTAGATTTAACATTTAGATTTAACATTTAGATTTAGATTTAATATTTAGATTTAACATTTAGATTTAACATTTAGATTTAACATTTAGATTTAGATTTAATATTTATATTTAACATTTATATTTATATTTAACATTTAGATTTAGATTTAACATTTAGATTTAGCACTTAGATTTAACATTTAACATTTAGGTGTAACATTTAATATTTAGATTTAACTATTTAAAATATCTCTAACTTGTCAAATATTGTTGTAAATGTGGTAAAAAGTGACCGTCAAAAATTCATACCAGTTTTTTAAACGTTGTTTGAAGCTAAATGTGACAAAATGTTGCTGTTATTTTCAGCGTGAGCCGCTTTACAAACGGCGCCCCACACTCACATCTCTTTGCTGTGGTTATTACGAGTGTTTAGTCATGCATGATGAGTCTGTCTGTGGTTGGCTCAGGATGATCACACTCACTCACTTCTAGGGCTGCACAATTAATCGAATTTCTAATCGCGATTACGATTACGGATGCCAAGATTACGTAATCGTTCAAAGCCGCGACTACAACAACAACAACAAAAAAGAGCCGCTTACATTATTCTGCGTGGTAGTTTTGAGCATGTTACGTTGCGAGAGGCGAACCACGACTACTTCAGAGAACCCAGCACAATAGGAACTACCAGAGACGTAGTAACGTTATGCTGAAATAAAAAGTCTCAGAAAAACGGACTCTCCTGTCCTGTCAGCCGCTAAACTGCAGTCGCGGCGGCGCGCGCTGTAACTTATATCGCTTACTTTTATATAACGTTACAGCGCAAAATAAACTACAAGCATGCAACGTCGTTACGTTTTAAATAAGAAAGAAAACGCGTTGTCCAGATTCAGTATCTGCGGTCAGATGAGATGTTGTCAGGCTATATGTCAGTGTCATTATTCTATCGTTATTTTCATAACTTGATACGAAATAAAAAGTCTCTCACCTTAGAAAACCGAAATTTCATGTCCTGTCAGTTGTTATTCTGCGCTCGTAACGTTAGCTTGGACTCACTTTAGCAGTTCTTGTAAGTATTGTGTATCACCATGGTAACTGTTGTTTCCATAACCCCATAATGCCACTTATTGGTTATTTTGTATATTTTTAAATGACTGTGGTGGCTCATACCGAGATTGTATTAACAAAAACTAGTTTGGGACTGCTATTTAAATAGCTTAAACTCGTAGGCCTACTGTTTATTTATCAGTAGCCTATTAGTCATATTCTTATATATTGGTGTATAAGCTGTAAGAGGAACTTATTCTGATTTTCAGGACCAACAGAATTCTGCCAAATGTTTCCCAACGAGTCAAACAGACAAACTTAAAAAGTTTTAAATGTAACAATATTGCTGAAATCTTAAGGGCTTGTGAAATCCCAGCATGAAGAAATTATGCAAACAAAATCAAAATGACCCAACAAAGTAGTGTTACTTAGGACAATTTTTATGACAATAGAAATTCTGAATGCATCAAATTGCGTTTTCGCAATGATTCCCTTTTTCCAGTGCAGACTCTGAGAGTGTGTTCCCTACAGGTTCCCCTGTAACCGCCTACAGGATCCAGTCCTCTATATATGAACAACACTATAGAGGAGCCGTCATCATCATCATCATCATCATCATCGAGTCCAGCTGCGGGAGTTTGGCGGAGGCAGAACCACATGTTAACAGTTGGAAATGTGAGTCAAACACACACACACACACACACACACTCCCACACACACACATACCCACCCACACCCACTCAAACACACACACTCCCACACACATACATAGACAAACACCCACACATACACTCAAACACACCCGCACACACACACACACACACACACACACTCTCTCACACACACACACACACACACACACACACACACACACACACACACACACACACACACACACACTCATACAGACACACACCCACATACACACTCAAACACACACACACACACACACACACACACACACACACACACACAGACACACACCCACTCAAACACACACACTGTTGCCTTTGGCTTGCTCAGTTGGGGATATTTTGGGGATATTTAATTTAAATTTTATCAATCAATAAATTCCATTAGAAACAAACCTTGTTGTATTATTTTAATTTAATACTGTGAAGCTGCTTTGATACAATCTGTATTGTGAAAAGCGCTATACAAATACACTTGACTTGACTTGACTTGACACTCAAACACACACACACACACACACACACACACACACACACACACTCAAACACACATACAGACACACACACACAAACACACACACACACACACACACACACACACACACACACACACA
Organism: Scardinius erythrophthalmus; assembly: GCF_964197995.2. Taxonomy (NCBI): domain Eukaryota; kingdom Metazoa; phylum Chordata; class Actinopteri; order Cypriniformes; family Leuciscidae; genus Scardinius; species Scardinius erythrophthalmus. The sequence goes on from NC_138238.1 coordinate 2,086,172, forward strand.
TACCAGAAGGAGTAAAAGACTGTTTTGATCTGGTAACCTAAACTCAGATTAGGATAGTTTACAGTGTGGAAACCGGACGGATCACAACAGAAATTCCCAGAGCATTCCCTGAGAGTTTGGACATCTAATGAAATGATTCTCAAGCTTTTGAGCTTCAGGATTTCACATCGGACAGGAAGCAGCGACCAAACACCGGTGTCATCTCAGCATCACTGATATCTGGAATGTTTATATTTTCTGAATTCTTTAATCGTAGTAATTTTGTCGTGTGCACATATTCAATGAATATGCAAATTAACAATGACATCATCTAGCGACTTTCTGAGCAGAAAGCAGTTCATGTGGACAGACAGCAGCACACACAATAATACGCAGTATTATTTACATTGGAAACATGAGGACGTTTGTTTTTGGATTATTAACCTTGCAAACACTGTAATAATCTCCCCTGTCCTTGCTGGGCTTTTCCGCACTCAATCTAGCGTGCAAAGACTTCCCGTCGGCCACACGGATTTGTTTTCCCAGAGTTCCACAGTTGAGGTTCTCCGCGTGCTGATTGGCTGTCGCCGGCTCTCGTCCATCTGGATCCCATCAGAGCGAACAATGAGATCCAGTGGAGAACATGTGTTACTCCTCCCGAACCTCTTCCCTCGGCTGTGTTTGCATTGGCATCGAGAGCTTGTGCTGAACCAATCTGTCATCGTTTTCATCCGTTTACATCATCATAATTAGTGCTGCTATGTCAAAATCATTGTTATCGACTTGCACACTATGATTCTGTATGTAAACTTCCCATCATGCATTTCTTAAATCTGCTGCAGTGCACTCTGGGAGTGGCTCCCGACGGAAATCTGATCCAGGGCCTGTAATTCAGAGCCATATGTTTAAGTGTCAGTTTAAGATTTCCCAGCAGCCCCTTCTCAAACCCCATCAAACACTGTCCACGCCTCTCATTAAAAACATAAAGAACGTGAACATGCTGTTTCAACTTTACTGAGCAAAACTCACTCATTCAGAGAAAGTCTGGGAAATTTGGGATCAGTAAAGAACGCTGTTATTCAAGCGAGGACGCATTCAATTGATCAAAAGAGACTTTTATAACATTACAAAATATGTCTAATTTCAAATAAATGCTTTTCTTTTTAAATTTTTAACATCAACGAATCGTGAAAAATAAAAATCTATCACCGTTTCCACAAAAATATGAAGCAACACAGTTTGATAATAATCATAAATGTTTCTTGAGCATCAAATCCTCATATTAGAGTGATTTCTGAAGGATCATGTGACACTGAGGACTGGAGTAATGATGCTGAACATTCAGCTTTGATCACAGGAATAAATTACACTTTACTATATATTCACATAGAGAACTATGGAAGCTTGTTTCCGCCACAGAGTGAAAAATAAAAAAAGTAATTGCGACTTTTTAATCTCACAATTCTGACTTTTTAGCTCAGAATTACGTGATATAAAGTTGCAATTGCAGGTTATAAAGTCAGAATTACGTGATATAAAGTCAGAATTATGAGATATAAACTCGCAATTGCGAGAAATATACTTGAAATTCTGATTTTTTTTCTCAGAATTGCATGTTTATATCTCGCAATTCTGACTTTATAATACAAAATTGGGAGATGTAAAGTCGCAATTGGGAGATATAAACTATTCTGAGGTAAAAAAAAAAAAGTGTCTTTTTTTTCCCTTAGAATTGGACTTTATATCTCACAGTTGTCTAACAATCTCACAAAAAGATGTCAGAATTGCGAGATATAAACTTGCAATTTTGTGATATAAAGTCAGCATTGCGTGATATAAAGTCGCAATTGTGAGAAAAAAGTCTGAATTCTGACTTTATAACACGCAATTGCGACTTTATTTCACGCAATTCTGACTTTCTATCTCGCAATTCTGAGAAATAAAGTCAGAATTGCGAGATGTAAACTTGCAATTGTGAGATAAAAAGTCGCAATTATCTTCTGTGGCGGAAACAACCTTACATAGAAAACAGCTACTTTAAATTGCAATAATATTTCACAATATTACTGGATTTTTGGTCAGATAAACGCAGGTGAGCAGAAGAGACTATAAGAAAGACAATTTGCAAGTAATTTCACCATGATATTCATCCAACACCAGATGATCTGTTTTGCTCCACATGATAGCTATTAACTTTATAACATTATACTCCATTACACAATGAAGGAGAAACTTCTGAACCATATATTTTCCTCCAGGTACAGGATTTTAAACAATTATGGTTATTCTTTAATAACACTGTTTTAATCCTTTTAATAAGTCCGAAAACCACAGCCAACATTTGCTCTACGTGTAATAAAGTAAATCAGTTTTACACACCTCACTGTTGGCCATGAGCCAGCCTTACTATCATGCTAAAGGGAGAGTTATGTATTTTAATACGCTCTTAAACTTTACCAATAAGACTGTTTTTATAGTTGCACTGGTTTATTTACAGTGCTCAGCTTCTTTAGATATTCATAAGTTAGGAGTTGTTATGGAGTATGTTTATGGTGTTGGAAGCCTGACAGTATTTGTAGTACAGTAACGTCTCTGTCAAACACCCACCGATGTCATTCCTGTCCCGCAGATTTACAATCTGTGTGTTCTGGCTTATATTCACATTTCTGTGGGTTACCCTCACTCTCACACACACACAGAGAGAGAGAGAGACGATGTGACACATTATTTGACTGAATAACAGAGAAAGTGTCCAGTGTTTAACACTCTCACATTAACACTCACTCTGCAAAACTCACAGACTCAATTTGTTTGGTTGTGTGTTGTAATGTGGTCGCTAAGGAGATCTGGGTGGTTGCTAGGTGGTTACTTACTAGCTTAAGTCAAAAAGGGGGTCACACACTGGACGGGAAATGCCATAGAATAAAAATAATAAAACTAAAGCAATTTTTTATTCTCTGAATTTTGCGTTTACATCTCGCAATTATGATTTTTTTCCGCAATTATTACTTTTTTCTCACAATTCTGAGTTTACATCTCACAATTATGACTTTTTTATCGCAGTTATGACAATTTTTCTCGTAATTCTGAGTTTACATCTAGGAATTATGACTTTCTCGGAATTCTGTGTTTACATCTCGCAATTACGACCTTTTTCTCGCAATTTTTTTCTCTCTCAATTCTGAGCTTATATCTCACAATTATGACTTTTTTTATCGCAGTTATGACTTTTTTCTCTTATTTCTTGCGTTTACATATCGCAATTATGACTTTTTTTCTCGCAATTATGATTTTTTTTTCTCAATTCTGAGTTCACAACTTGCAATTATGACTTTTTTCTCCGAATTCTGCTTTTACATCCCGCAATTATGACTTTTTTCTCGGAATTCTGAGTTAACATCGCAATTCTGAAATCTTTCAGAATGTTTAAAATGTTGCAATTATATTTTTACTCTGTGGCAAAAAACAAGCTTTCATATTTCTCAAATCATGCAAACTGCCAGATTCATACTTTCCACAAGTACACAAACGCAGATGCATTTCAAGCATCGAGTCCCACTGAACAACCTTAACGTGCATTATAGCACTCAAGGGGGCGATATAACATCAGATGTCTGTGCCATTAAACCAGATAATATTGATGTTATTTTATGTTATGTTAATTTCTAGCTATAAACATGCCTACATAACTTTAACTAACTTGCTCAGTAAAACATTCAAACTGTTGCTTTACCCTAAAAAAAATAGAGAAATCCGACCATAGAAGTTTACACTAATACCAGATACATTGTAGCAATAATGAGAATGCAAGATGTACTTGCATGCTATTATAAATTACATTCTGAATGATTTTGGAACAGCACAACGCATTAAATTGTACTTGTGAAGCTAGAAGTGTTTGTGTTCACGTACTTGAGTAAAGTGTGTTTCTAATTCAATTTTGAGGATCAGTTTCAGACTACCTGCACAAACAACAGATGTCTTCAGCACTTTAAAGTTCTTCAGGTAAATTTAATAATTGTGGGGAAAGAAGATACTGGATTATAGGATTACTGCTAAAATATAACATACTGGTGTTAGGTCACGAGAGAGTTTACTATGTCCTTTAATGAGGGAAAGATCTGTGTCAGAGTGTTGTTCTCAGAGTCTAAAACCAACACTTAAAATTGGCCAGTAAATAAAACTAGTTGGGCGGTAACTGCAACGATACACAGTTGAAGAGTAAGTGATGATTTACAGTAAACCTCACTGAAGTGACTAGAACAATTCAAATCAGAGACAAAAACAGACCATATACTAAAGAAAACCTCACTTCTGGCTCGCATGTGAAAAATGTACCATTTAGGATGGTTTTCAGATGTTAGGATTTTTGTTTTTGGCAACAAATGTGAACATTTTTTGTCCATTCAGTCACCAAAATATATATATCAAATATAAATCCTGGTGTTTTATTCTTCAGGTCTTTGTGTCCAGCTGTGTTTCAGTGTTGGGTTTCAGTGAGACGGACACTGACAGGTGGACAGGCAAAACACAAACAGCTAAACGTCTGGATGAAAAATTCCCACCGGAGAGCAGGAGATGTGTAAAGTAGATAAAGGTAATACATCTCGGAATTCTGGCTTTTTACTCGGAATTCTGAGTTTACATCTCACAATTCTGACTCGGAATTCTGACAATCCTGACTTTTCTTTCTCAGAATTCTGAGTTTACAGATATTTGTGGATCCCAGAACATGTTGTTCTGGGTGGTTGTTAGGTGGTTGCTAGGGTGTTACTATGTTGCAAAAGTATTGATATCCAGTTGCTAGGGTGTTCTGGGTGGTTGTTCGTGTGTTGCTATACAATTGCCAAGGTGGTTCCTATGCGGTTGCTAGGGTGTTCTAAGTGGTTGCTAGAATGTTGATATGCGGTTTCTAGGGTGTTCTGTTTGGTTGGCAGTTGCTAAGGTGTTGCTGGAAAGTTGCCGTGGAGGTTGCTAGGGTGTTCTAAATGTTGGTTCTAAGGTGTTCTGGGTGGTTGCTATGTAGTTGCTATGCAGTAACTAGGGTGGTTGCTATGATGGTTGCTAGGTGGTTGCTAGGATGTTGATGTGCAGTTTCTAGGGTGCTCTGTTTGGTTGCTAGTCAGTTGCTAGGGTGTTGCTAAGCTGTTCTGAGTGGTTGCTAGGGTGTTGCTAAGCTGTTCTGAGTGGTTGCTAGGGTGTTCTGGATGGTTGCTATGTAGTTGCTATGAAGTTGCTAGGGTGGTTACTGTGGTGTTCTGGAGGGTTGCCAGGATTTTCAAGGGTGTTCTGTTTTGTTGCTAGGCAGTTGCTAGGGTGTTGTTCTATAGTTTTCTGGGTGGTTGCTAAGGTGTTGCTAGGCGGTTGCTAATCGCTTCAGAAAATCAGAAAAACAAATGAATAGTTGGAAATGTGAGCAGAACATGCCGTTTTACTAATTTTCGTGTCTCAATTCAAACTCTTTATTTTTTTTTAAAGATTCAATGTATATCTAATGACAAAATTTTTCTTTTTAAGTTCTTTCCGTATGTTTTAAAATAAAGGTATTTTTGATCTGATTGTCAGGAATCGTCATGTCCAATTCAGAGCCAGATCACAGTCTAAACTGCTGTTTGAAGGCTGTTGTTTCTCAGGACGTTTCATCTCTTGTTATCGTCTTTTCTTTCATGTCACCTGAGATTAATTACAATGTTGAGACAGTACATTTTGTGGAGGGCAAAGATCTAAATCACTTCATCGTTCTAGGTTTTCCCTCGCTTTCTTGAGATGACGCACTGTTCACTGATGTGTGTTTGGCTGAGCTCGCTGGACTTTCTCTCATCTGACAGCCTATGATGTCATGAAAGGCAAGAAACTGTATCGTCTTTCATACACACAAAGGTTCATCTGGCGCTCATTACAGCTGCTCATGCTAACAGGCAGATGGGTGTGGTGCTGTTCTGTTGCAATGAATTGTGGGTTAAAGTTTGCAATTCAGGTCAGTTACACACAAATCCTGTGTGGGGGCGGGGCTAGCAGCATTGGTGTGTTCTCATTGGCTACTCAGTTTTTGATTGACAGCTTCTTGGCATGGAATTGAAGACGGCTTCCTTTCTCATTTTAGTGATAACGTTAGGTGTTTTGTTTTTATAAATCAATCCTGTGATTATGATTGACAGGTTTAGATGAGCTCAGGTGTGCAGTAGTGTGTGTGTGTGTGTGTGTGTGTGTGTGTGTGTGTGTGTGTGTGTGTGTGTGTGTGTGTGTGTGTTCACCTGCGGACAGTCTTTGATGTAGTGGCCCTTGTTGAAGCACAGGTGGCACAGATAGTTTGGCGGAGGCTTCTTGTACAGTTTTCTGGGTTCAGAGGTGAGCGAGAGGTCGGAGAAGTTGTCCGTCAGTAAACTCAGACCCTCCACGATGTCGTTTAGTGAACCGTAAGGAGACAAGCCCTTATATAAGCTGCTACACAGAGTCTGTAGAGAGACAGAAAACACGTCGCATTACATTGTAAACTGTATCTTGTGGTATCCAGTATTCTGACAAATCTAGTACATCACCTTGGTATTCATCCACAACTTTCAGTGTAATATAATAGGAATTGTTACATTTAGATTATATATGAAATATAATATAATGTTTCAATTTTGAGTATTTTTATTATAAAAAAGTATTATAAAAGTATAAATAAGGTATTATAAACTATACAGTGCTATGCATAAGTTTAGGCACCCATGCTAAAGTTGACTAAAAAGAGGAAAAACAAATCATCTTTTGGAAATTGAACTTAATGCCTTAATTTAAAAAATGAGGAAAAATCCAACCTTTAAGGACACCAATTTTCTTTGTGAATGAATAATGTATCGTAAATAAATAAATGTTTTTCCTTAAAATACAGGGTGCATAAGTTTGGACACCCCTATGTTAAATTCCCATAGAGGCAGGCAGATTTTTATTTTTAAGTATTTTTTTTTATTTTTTTTTTAGGATACTATGCATCCTGATAAAGCTATTAGGCTAACTGAAATAAAAACTATGCCAATCTCAAGGTATGGTGAAGGCTATGTGATGATGTGGGGCTATTTTAATTCCAAAGGCCAAGGGAACTTTATCAGGATGCATAGTATCCTAAAAAATTGTTTTTAAAAATACTTAAAAATAAAAATCTGCCTGCCTCAATGGGAATTTAACATAGGGGTGTCCAAACTTATGCACCCTGTATTTTAAGGAAGAACATTTATTTATTTACGATACATTATTCATTCACAAAGAAAATTGGTGTCCTTAAAGGTTGGATTTTTCCTCATTTTTTAAATTAAGGCATTAAGTTCAATTTCCAAAAGATGATTTTTTATTCCTCTTTTTAGTCAACTTTAGCATGGGTGTCTAAACTTATGCATAGCACTGTAAGTCATTTTATTGTGTTTTTGTCTTTTTTTATTTTAAATCTCTATATAGTTTCCATTTAAAAAAAAACGTTTTTACCTCAAATAAGTTATTACCTGAAATAAAATGTTTTAGTTTTTTTAGTTAACATTTATTAGTAACAAAAATATTTTTATGGTTTGAGTTACCAATAATAATCATGCTTTGAATGCAATGCAAGTCACTTTGGATAGAAGCCAAATGCATGAATGCATTTGCATTTCTTTTTATATTTCTCTTTTTATACTGCCCTTATTCAGTTAGTATGTACATTTTCTTAAATATTTACTTTATTTCCCCCAAGCTGCCAGTAGGGGTCTGACCACTGTTGTTTTGCTTGATTACAAAGACGAATAAGAACATAAAACATAAACATTAAAAATGTTAAATGTCAAACGATCTCCTTTACACTGCCAATGATTTCCTGTTTTTTAATAAATGTTCTAATTGATTGTTTTCTGGTCTGATTTCCTCTCTCCAGATGATCTGTGTGAGAGGGAATGTTCCATTTTCCTCAGGAAGACACACTTTGCCACATGATTCTCCGATCTCTTTTCCTCAGTCCATCTCATGAGATGCGGTTCATGTGAGGAAACAGAAGGCACATGTGCGGAATGGAATATTAGCATACTTCATATTGAGCAGTGTATACTCAAGTTAAATAGTATGCAACATGCAATGATAAACATTTAAAAAATACATTTGCATTATGTAAAAGTAGTATGCTACATTATGTGCATGTGTATCTGCTAGTAGAGACGTCAGAAAGCAGCACACACACACACACACACACACACACACACACACACACATGCAGCATCAGGTATATAAACTACAGCCTTCATTTTTCATATCTCATATATATCACTGTTCCAGAATGATGATTTTATGCACCTATAATATGAATTCTAAGCCCAGATGTTTTCCCACGCTGCGTATTTGGAGCCAAACCACTAAAGTTTCAAATCTTTTCAGCCAAAACTGGTTTTTCATTCAGTTGACCCCATTCTGCCTGTTTTATTCGTGCTTTCTAAAGCCAAAGTAAGGGATAATTCATTATTTCCATAACACTAACACATGCAATAAAGGGGTGCCATGTTTGAATAATGGCATAAGACAGTAATATTTAGGGGTTTTATTTACGATGGTACTGAACTATTGTCAATGTGTTCGTACACCATGTTATTCACAAGTTATTCAGTGCTGTCCAAAATGGTACGTTTTTGTTGATGTCAATGACGCATTCATTTTTTTTCTCTTTCGCGCAGGCCATGTTTTGAAAGACAATGTAGCTTACTAATGTAAATAAATAAAAATATTTAATAAAAAAGTGTTGCTAACACAATGCTAAATCATAAATCAGATGTATGTACAATAACATTACAATGTCCAGCAATCGATTTAAATAGTACATTGGGTTTAATTTGTCGTTTAATGAGGTCTCATATATGTCGGTAGTGGTGAGAATTTCCACGTGAATAAATAAATAGATCCAACAATTTTAAGCGTGTATTTAAATGGTCCAGTGGCAGAACTTTTGCCAAGCGTGTCAGAGGTACTGGGTTCTTATCTGCACTCGTATAGGTTTTCTCATCAAAACCGATTATGTTTATCAGTGGTTGTATATCAGGCAAGGACACATTTGTGTGCATTTTGTTTTGTAATTTCACCGGAACGAATAGAGAGTCTCCACAACGGATTGAAGCGCGCGTCCGAGTGAAGACTGTGCGTGAGCCACAAGAGAACACCTTATCCGCGCCACTGATCGCAGCGGCAACGAGCACTTTGATCACTTTATTTCAAAAACAACACATTTCAGCGCTAGATCGCCTCTTATTTACAGTTTTTCTCAGTCGCTTTGGTCCATTTCTCACATCACTATTTACATTTGCACAACAGTTAATGCAGTTCTCAAAACAATTAGTACAAACTGCAAAACCTAGTTGATAACCTGCAAAAGCGTGTCACTTGCTCAAAATGGATAGCTCATTCCTCAAAAGCAAGTATTCATGTCAATGAAAGTGTCACTGTCATCAAGATGAAGAGTCCTGACACCATCGTTTATGAACAAGATAGTCAAATGGCTTAGTCATGTTTTCATTATGACAGTTTACTCTATAAATGTTTTCCAATGCAAAAAAGTCAGATCTTGGTGACACAACCTGAAAATGCTCAATACAGCACTATATACTATTTGCACAGCCATTTGAAAAATACAGTAAAGTTACACATTACTGTATTTATGAGGTAACTGAGTACAAGACACTGAATATGCATGTTTCACATTTTTACTGCATATGCTCTTTGCAATTCTAATTTGTTCACAGCATTGTGCAAAAGAAAAAATACACTCTTATTTACAACAAACATAAACTCCCTTTGGGTAGAGCTGTGCACAACTGTAAACAATATTGCAGTACATATTGGAACTGAACATACAACATACATAGTGCTGTAATCATTCATGCACATCCAGACGTTCCTCATCAGTGAAAGCTGAGATTCACCTGAGAGAAATTGTTCAATTTAGGAGACATTTTCAGGATTTTTTTTTTTTTTTATGTGTAAAATTTACTTGACAGATTTTGACAACTAGTTCAACATTTTTGTATGTAATGACTCAAGCAATGAAATGAGGACTATTAGTTTTATATGGAATGACTATTCAGCATTCAAAAGTACAGTTAATTTTGACTGACATGACATAAGCTAATGATAATGTTATAAAACAGCAGAAAGTTGTATGAAAGCATTTGCAATTTGTTGGAAGGAATGAGAAACTGCTACTATGATGTGCACAAATGACTAAATGTTGTGGAGGTTGAACTAACTGTTGTGCAAATGTAAATAGTGATGTGAGAAATGCACCAAAGCGACTGAGAAAAACTGTAACAAACGAACTAAATGAATGCTCTGCTAGTTAACTGGAGATGTTTTATTTATTCGTATTGGTACATGCGTGCCGCGAGATGTTTCAAAAGTGGTGGGGACAATATCGACCTTTGCAAAAAGTGGTGGGGACATGTCCCACCCGTCCCACCCGCAAATTACGCCTAAACCAGCCATTCAGGAGCGTTTCTCACTCGTTCTCTGCTCAAATACTCATGATGGTGCTCTACACAACACAGTGATCTTGTTAACCCATAAATCCCTGACTGCCCACTCACTCAGAGGAGGAATTGAAGAACAGTATTTCATCCATTTATTTGTGGGCGACGCTAGAAGTTCCATGCATGGTTGTCTAATGCGTCCAGTTCTGCAGGACTAGAATATATTCCTGTAACTATAACTAGCTACAGTAAGACCACATGCATCTGTCTGTGATTATTATAGAAACATCATGGCACAGCAATTACTGAAGTCTGACACCGGCAGATAGATAGATAGATAGATAGATAGATAGATAGATAGATAGATAGATAGATAGATAGATAGATAGATAGATAGATAGATAGATAGATAGATAGATAGATAGATAGATAGATAGATAGATAGATAGATAGATAGATAGATAGATAGATAGATAGATAGACGGTCGTGACATCATCACCTCACTGCGCTCGTGCATGAAGCTGCTGATGACGTGAGCAGGTTTGCTGTTGTAATAGTTCTCGTCAGATGCTGTGATAAGCTCGTCATTATTTCTCTTCAAGTCCTGCAGCGACAGATAAACCCAGTTCAAAAGTTGCGCGGGCTGATAAACCGAGTCTAGAGCTGAACCCAAACTCATCTTCCTTCTGATAAATCCACTTCAAAATCAAATAAAAAAGGATTGTGTTAGTCCTGCTGTTGGCTCACACTGAGTGCATTGTTGCAGAGTGACAGGACGGGACAGCTCGTGCACGCGCTCTGAGGAGGAAAGTTAAAGCGCAATTTACCAATCCTATGCTGGAGGGTTGGATGATGATGATGATGATGATGATGATGATTAATATTCATAAGCTGTGGAGTCGCCATTGGAAGGTTTCCAAGAAACGTCAATAGATCATAATTAATATTTAAATACACGCACTTCCCCATGTCGAGGATTCCAATGAGCGTCATAATTATCACCAATATCCAGTGAATCTACTGAATTGTCCCAAGCAAATAATTTTGTAATGTAATTGTAATGTAATGTAAAAAAAAACACTTTGTCTGCATCTGAAGTTAAAGTAAATACACTCAATGTGACCTAGTTTACATTTAATTAGGCTAGTTTAAATTGTGCAGTATTGAAGAATATGAAGAGCATCAAAACCTGTTCCTGTTGATTTTGAATGTTACAGAACTTGATTTTGAGGGATGTTACAGACTTTTAAAATTATCAAATGATAATGATTATTTTTATTAAATCTTTTTAAAAAACATACAGGCATTATCATATCATTGTATCAACAATAAGACCAATTAAGCGGCATATCGGAAAAACAATAAAAATAATACAAATAAATGTAGGCATAAATAAATGTCGGGGGTTAACCCATGTATTTTGCCAGTAATTTAAATAGTTTTAAGTTACTCCTCTTTTGAAGTTTTAAGGATTGAAATAAAATTTTACAATAATTTTTAAATGGCTCAAAACATGGAGAAACTTTAAGGAATCTACATATGTGTAAATAACACTTGGGCTACAATCACTCTTTTTTTGTTGTTGCAAGACGACACCGAATTTAACCATGTGATAGTCAAAGGCAGGTATTGCATTTTCTATCTTCAACCACTTATACAATCTGTCACACACACACACACACACACACACACACACACACACACACACACACACACACACACACACACACACACACACACACACACACACACACACACACACACACACAAATACGTTCCTGAGATTCAATATCTTTTTGATATCCAAATGAAACCTTAAATGATAGTGATTATAAATGTCTATGTAAGTGTGTTGAGATCACGTGATCAGCTGTAGATTCTGCCCTCTGCTGCTCACGTGAGTCCATTACAGGCTGATTAAAGAAGAGCTCTCATGTGGGTGTGTGTCTTTGCTTTTCCTTTACAGCTTCTGTTTCATATTTACATTACATATTAAAATAAATAGTATTTCATATTGTAAGAAACATGGAAGAGATTAAATCTGAGATATGGTTTTAGAATAGTAGAGTTGTGTGAGGATCAGGGCAAGCCTTGACATTTCTTAGTAATGGTGTTTCCCTCTTTTATCTGTAAGTTGATAATGTTCATTCCCCTGTCAGGACGCACGATCATGACCAGTTTTCCACTGTTCGCTACTGAAGCCAAACCCTTTCATTTCTAATCAAGTTTCTATTCGAGTGAAAGCACTGACGTCACGTGACACATGAAGAAGAGAAGCCTGTTTCGTTTTCATGCAAATTATGTATTTGTTCATATTGGAAAACTTCCATGTTCAAGACTGTTGAACAGGTAATAATAATAATAATAATAATATGTTTATTTTTTATAGCGCCTTTCAAGAACCCAAGGTCGCTTCACAAAATAAGGTCTAAGGTCTGCATTAGTCAGAAACTGTCCTGTGAAATCAAGAGGCATTTCTCTGTTGCTTTACATCTGACACAAAAACCTTTGCACTCTTTAAAAACAACTGTAATAAAGTTCTCCATAAACTGAACAGATATTATTAGGCTATAATTCATTCAGATGTCTGGCATTCTTACAAAAACTGTACCATAGTAATCATAGCTTCCAGAAAAATACCATAGATCTTAGTGTTCAAAAGGAGTGTCGACTGGAAACACCCCAGGTAATGTTGAGTCAGGTGCGAGAGATAAACACTCTACCACAGACAACACTAATTATAATATATTAAACTACATGATAGTGTATTATTATATTATAGTACATTACATTATATATATAAATTCACACACACACACACACACACACACACACACACACACACACACATATTATATAAACAAAAACTTAGATGCGATTACGATTTGACAGCACTAATTATATTATATTACATTACATGATATTGTATTATTATATTATATTATGTTATATATTTGCCATTTACTAGACTAGAAGTTACTTATATGGATGGTTAAACTAAAATTATTAACTATTAGATTACTTAGTAATTCAAAACAAATAGGCATAGTAAAATTCCCGAATTATCCCGTCCTGGTAACAACCCAAACAACATCATTATTCAAGGCACACGCCTCTTGGATAGAAGAGCGTATATATACAGACTGACGCCTCCCTTCCTCATCCAGAACAAACTCTCCAGATCCATTCCTCACATCACATCACATCACATCACATCACATCACATCACATCACATATCCAAGTAAGTTTTGCTTTTACAATCGTTTTCTATGTTAAAACAACAATGTATCGAGTGTTTGGTGCCTTCGTTATTATGGCAAGCCGTTTTAACATTTAATCCTTAAAATCTACTAGTAGCCTATCTATTTTCATGCTACTAGTACTTATTTTTTAGATTCTAGAATCTATTCCATTAAGTACTAGTGCCTATTCTTTAGATACTAGTACCTATTTATTAGATACTAGTATTTATTCCAAATGTTACTAAGCTTTTTTATTTTACTTGTAAGAATTTTAATTGAACTCTACTGTGGCCGTTCTGACTAGTCATGACGAGTAAAAAAAATAGTTGTGACTAGTAAGATAAGAAATGTGACTAGTTACAATTAAAATATATACTAGATTAGTGTCTAATAAATAATTAGAAGTAGGATGCCTAACGAATAGTAGAAATAGGTAGGCTACTAGCCTAGTATCGGATGAAAAGTAATTGTATACAATAAATGAGTACTAGCATCTAATGAATCTGGTAATATTTTAATATTCATACTATGTTTACTATGACTCAGTAAAGCCCTGACATTCAGTTCTATTTATTTAATGAATCATAATGTGATCGTATTATTCAACGCACTATTATTATGTTTGAGACATCAACCACTGGTCGATGACCATAATGTTTGTATAAACTGTAGGTAACAACTGGTAAAATGTACATTTAGGTCATAAAAACCATAATATTTTCTTCTCAGCCATGTCAACAATTATCCGTGAGTGAAATCTCCTCCCATCCGTTGTCTGATTGGCCTTTCGCAAGGATTCCTGGGTAGTTAAAGTGTGTGGCGCCTGCTTCTATGCGGGTTTTGCAGAAGACCGCTTCAAGGGTACAAAGGGGGCGCTGCTGAGCACACTTCAGAGCGTTAAAAAGCTGAATGGGACGGCCTACGGACTCGTAGACTCAGCGAGCACACGCAATTTAAGTCCACGAGACCGAAAGTCCTCATGAAGTGCGCCATTTGGCACCCTAAGCACTCATGGTCTTCCTACGAGTCCGCACTTTCGTGACGTAATGCCGCTTTGACTGTCATGAAGAAGTCTGTGGGCTCGGCAAAAGTGTGCATCGAGGGCACATATCGACCGCAAAGGGGGCGCTCGTGAGCACCCTTCTGAGGCCTAAAATGACAAGTGGGACACCCTATGGTCTCACGGACTTAACGGACACGTGCACGCGGCAGTCATTGTAAGTCCACAAGACCCCAAATCCCTGCCACCATTTTGAAGTGCGTTCCACTTCTGAAGTGGACGAGGGAAGTTCATATGGACAGACCCTCGTTCCCTGATTTTGACCGAGGGAGCGAGTCTACTTCATATGTACACTTCAGGCAGCTCCACATACCACAATGCAACACGATTGTGACGTCACCGCAGATTAGCAGATCTAATCACCGTGGTCACAAACAACTCTATGATATATTAATTATATATATTTTTAATTTAAAACAACCCAAACACGCCTACATACATTTGGATGCTACATTACACAAATTCTTAAAGGGAAAAAAAGTTTAAATAATAAATCAACTCCATGGCTGATTCCAAGTGATCATAAGTGTGTTGAGATCACATGATCAGGTGTACTGAGTCCATTACAGGCTGATTAAAGAAGAGCTTTCCTGTGGGTGTGTCTTTCCTTTTCCTTTACAGCTTCTGTTTCATATTTACATTACATATTAACATAAATACATGGAATAATTAAATAATTTGTAAGATGGAATCTGAGATTAATATGGTTTTAGTATGGTAGAGTTTCTATTAGTGAAAGGACTGACGTCACGTGACACGAGGAAGAGAAGCCTCTGTTGTTTTCATGAAAGTTCTGTATTTGTTTATATTGTAAAACTGCCATGGTCAAGACTCAAGTCTGCATTAGTCAGAAACTGTCCTGTGAAATCAAGAGGCTTTTCTCTGTTGCTTTACATCTGACACACAAACCTTTGCACTCATTAAAAACAACTCTAATAAAGTTCTCCATAAACTGCCCTATTGAGCAGCAGGTGGTTTATACAGAGCTGGTGCAGTGACGTGAGAGATGCTTCTGATTAAATCACTTATTAGTCACACAGAGTTCATATCCAACACAAATAAGTCCTCAAATACAACACTGACTCTGGAATTATTAGAAATGCAGCTTGAATGATTTCAGAAAGATGTTTAAAGCATCTCAATGATCCTGAGCCAACCACAGACAGACTCATCATGACTAAACACTCGTAATAACCACAGCAAAGAGATTAAACACATGTGAGTGTGTCAAACACAGATGCTTGTGCGCAGATTCAATTATAAAGCTTCATTCAAACAAACCAGTCCTTTAAATCTGAAACAGACCTGCGTATGTTTGTGTGAAAGACAGTTTACACTGATATTCACTATAGTGCTTCTTCTGGCAACATCTAAACTGCAACATGAGACATCTTGAATTGCATTCCACAGTTCAGAATGTGTAACATCAAATATTCTAATGCAACAACTGTAACACTGTAACAGCGTAACGTAACGTTTACATTAAGAACTGCAACATCGCAAAACTGTAACAGTTCGACAAATACAGCGCTGGGGTTCCACAAAACATTAAAAGAAACATTATTAAAGATTGAAAATCTCCATGACACATATAACAGCATTAACATTTACAAAATAATGTACCGTTCAAAAGTTTGGAATAATTAAGTTGTGTTTTTGAAAGATGTTTTTTGTTCTTACCAAGGCAAGGCTGCATTTATTTGATCAAAAACAGTAAAAACAGTGAAATATTATTCCAATGTAAATCAGCTTTTGTCTATAGTAAAGTGTAATTTATTCCTGTGATCAAAGCTGAATGTTCAGCATCATTACTCCAGTCTTCAGTGTCACATGATCCTTCAGAAATCAGTATAATATCATTATTTGATGATCAAGAAACATTTATGATTATTATCAATGTTGAAAATGTGTTTTTGTGGAAATTGTGACACATTTTATTTTTTCAGGATTTTCAGGACGAATAGAAAGTTCAAAAGAACAGTGTTTATTTGAAATAGAATCTTTTGTAACATTATAAATGTCTTAACTGTCATTTCGATCAGTTTAACGCATCCTTGATGAATAAAGTATTAATTTTTCTCTGATCCTGAACTTTTGAAAGTGTATATGGTACTTTCAGTGTGTGATTCAGTCATTTATTTTTAGTCGAATCACGATTCTCGTTTGTAAGTCTACTGATGAACTAAAGATTGTTTTGTTACCAGGCTCGTCCTAAAGAGGTCTGATGGCGGATCAGGATGATGAGAGGTGTTTTGGAGAGTACAGGTGTCCCCAATGCAAGAGGAAATGGATGAGTGGGAACTCATGGCCGAACATGGGTCAGGAGTGCATCAAATGCCACATCAATGTCCTTGCTCACAAACAGGTGAACAGACGCTCACTTTAGACTGAAAAACTGCATTTCTGCCATCAGGTTAGAGTTTGTTTTCTGGTTGCAACATCTTAACATCCTTGAAACAAGATACTTTAGCAAAATTAAATGATATATTGCTGAATTATTTAAAGGGGTGGTTGATTATGATTCACTTTTCTAACTTTAGTTAGTGTGTAATGTTGCTGTTTGAGCATAAACAACATCTGCAAAGTTACAACGCTCAAAGTTCAAAGCAAAGGGAGATATTTGCTTTTAAAGAAATCGCTTTTTAAGGACTACAACAAACGGCTGGTAGAGACTACACCACATTCCTCCCGGGTTAGTGACATCACTAACCCTAAAATTTACATAAACCCCGCCTCCGGAACACGATTTATAGATTATCATGACAGAATATGCTAATCAATGACTAGAAGATAACTACACATCAGCTTCATAAATTCATCAACTACAGATGGTGGTCAACCAGAATGCCTATTACCGCCGCGCCAGCCGCCGCGGTGAAATTACCGCGGCGAAAATAAACCAGCCGCATTTCAAAGTCGTTCCCGAAATGACCGCCAGGTGGCGCAAAGGGACATTGTGCAAAACAGCAGCAATTGCCGTATTTTAAAATGTAAGTGGGTTAAATAATAGGCATATTTTTCATATATATAAATAGGCCTATTAGGCTACAACAGAATAGAACCAAAGATAGAATCAATTTTACAGCTGAAAAAATAGAATCAAAAGTTAAAAATAGAGACGATGTTAGGAGCAATGACGCTGAATATTTTTACTATTCTATTGAGGAATTAGATAAACGAAGAGCTCTCGTGAGCGATACAATTTATAGTGATTTCAAAAGCAGTCCTTAAAAAAAAAAAAAAAAAAAACATGGAGTAGTGTGGCATAATTTTTGAGAGATTACGCGGAACACGTTTTAGTTAAGATCCTGGTTTCAATGCCCTTAATGTATATAGGCTAGGCTTTAAAAAAAATTCACAACGCGTTTTGAGATTGTTTTGAATTAAACATTGAAGTTTAAAATGTAGTGTTTTGGCACACCAGGCCGAGTGGCGTTACGCATTGTTCAAAAATCAGGTTTTATTCTGGCATGTTGAATTGGCGTTAATATTTTTTATTTTTATTTATTAGATTTAGATTTTAGGTTTTGTTAGATTTATTTTTCTCATAACAGCTAAAATAACTTAATATATGCCATGTCTTCATATGATTTTTATCAATGAACTAGTGTTTTCTGACAGTGTCGACTGCAAAGATGAAGTTGACGATCGCCATATTTGTAGTGAACGCACCTAGAGAGAAATGCACAAAGACATAATCAGAGAGTAGCCTTTTTCTTTTTCGTTTTGAATTATTTCGTTTGAAGACATTTCAAGCTTTGTGTATTTGATGTATTTATCATGTCTGTGTGAGGCATACGCTGAGTTTCGTTAAGTTAGGAGGATGAGATGCGCTCCAGCTGACGTGCAATGCAAGTGACCTCGCGGGCGCCTCTATGATTAGTGTCTGTTTGCTTCTCTTATTGAATCCAGACAATTGGGTGATGAAAAAATGATTAAAATTAAGATACAATTTATAGAAAACGAAATTCACTTTAAAAAAAGGTTTCTACTAAACAAAACTTAATGAAGTGGTCAAAATCATGTCTGACCCACTCCATATCCATCTCTCGATATAATGCATCTTATCTTACTCGTGCTGTTCACTTTTCATATTCAACATAGATTGAAAAAACAACATTATAATATTTTAACAAATATGATACTAAATGAGATTATTTAATGTCTACAACAGTAGGCCTATAGACTCTATTTGTACAAATTGCTGCACGTTAATGTAATTAAATGAAACCTTGTAACGAATTCACACTGTAGGGTAGACTGTGTACAGTTGAGACACCTTAAATAACTTGCGTTCCAGCAAGCACAAGTTGTGATTTTTGCTGTGCACTTGCATATAAGTGTCAGCTGGGAAGGAAATATAGAGACCAGACCCCTTGGAACTTTAATTGAATACATAGCGTTGGTAAAGCATACTGAAATTACATCCCTACAAATGTATTAGGCCCTACTGAAAATAAATGTATCGAATTTAAGCAAAGTAGCCTAAATGTTAAGACTGTAAGCCCTTTGCTTTTTTACGTAGCCTAAAGGACTCTTATAGCCGACTTTGGGTTAATTTAATTTGTAGAGGATTTTTTAACTCAAACATTAACACTGAAATAAATAAAACTAAATTATTGTAATTTTTTGGCACACCACGACGAGTGGCGCTATGCATTGTTCTAAAGCCAGGTTTTATTCTGGCATGTTGAATTAGTGTTCAACAAATGCGGCGGCGCGTTCATTTGAATGAAGAGCGTTTCTCGCTCGTGCCAGCGAACACACACTGGAACGTTAGGCCGTATCGCAACGAGTGAATAGTGGCCGAGTGGTTGAACGTACGTTACGATCATTTAGATGACACGGGTTCGAATCCCGAACTAACTTGGACTACTGGTGTTTTTATATTAGCCTATTAATGCATTTTATAGTCTATTGTTGATGCAGAGAGATTTGTCTTCTAAAACATTTTTTTTTTGCCTATTTACAAAATAAAATCGCCATGCATTTCCATTTTACACTAAGGAACAAATATTATACAATGACTTTACTTCTGTAGCCTATAATAATTCATATATATGACGTTTAAACGACAAACAATAAAATCAGAACCAGTATTCTGTTGCGTTCATGGTTCCAGTGGCAGTAATGCATCCACGGCTTTTCAAAATGTCTCAAAGCGTTTTGAGATTGTTTTGAATTAAATATTGAAGTTTATAATTTGTTTGGCACGACGAGTGGCAAACTCTTTGTTTTGTTTTGCAAACTCAGCTAGCCTGTGGGGGGTTTGGAGAAGGCAATACTTTGCTTTATCGTGGGGGTGCAGGACAGAGGTGTTAATGTTCCGTCTTTCATATGGAGAGTGTCGGAGCCAGCCTGATGAGCAGGCAAAGGCAAAATTCTTTTAAGGATTAATCTCCAAATCTCCAAAAGTCCATAGCCTATGTACAGTAGGCCCTATATCTTATTAAATTATATATTGTAGTTTTATTGATTGTATAGGTTTTCCACAAACAATTTAAATTTAGCAGATACAGAACTCTTTTATTGGCGACCCACCTCGTTTTATTGTAAGGTGAATTCAGCAAGGCATGTTGTATCTTTGAAGGAACAAAAGCTATTTGTTACAGTTTTTTCTTTCGTGATTTGTGTGGATGACACACAGCGACATATACAGTATTATCAGCTGTATGGTGTTTTTTTACGCTGAAATGCTTAATTTCGAGAAAGACCCGCCGCGCGCAGTGAGGGAGACCAACTTACTAAAAAAATATCCATCGCGAGAGAGGCAAAGAAAAACGCCTGTTCTTAATTTATGTTGCTTTGAACTTTTTCCGTTTTGTACCGTTTTAATTTTTTAATTTAGCTGCAATTTCTTTGACAATAGAAATTTAAAATGTTGCAAGAATAGGCCTAAGATTCTGTGTTTCTTATTTTGCATCACAAAGGGAATAAACTCTATCGATGCAACCCTGTTTAAATAAATAAACTGTCCCGACACTTTATTCATATCTTAAAATGTGCGATGGGTTTTCAAACTTAATTAATTTTATTTTTCTTTTACATTTTCATTGTTTATTTTTTAATTGAAAGCAATACTGTATTGAAAGTATTTTTCTGATTTGTTCGATCTGTTTTGAAAAATGTCTTCCGTTGATATGGCCGGGTATCACTGTCAGTCATCTCAATCTCGTGAATGATTCACACACACAAAAAAAAATAATTTAGCAGATTAAAGACGAATCATCTTCATTTTCTGGTGCAATCGGCTGACAGTCTTCCTTCATCAGATGTGTCGTCTTTGCAGCGGGGATGTAGCAAATTTATGTTGTAATGTACAATTGATAATTAAACAAGATGATTGACTTTAATAAACAGATACATATTTAAGCATCAAGAACGGAAAAACATAAACACTGTCGGCTACACTGAGATTCGATCTCAGATCGTTTGAAGCTCCGAGAGGCTATTGATAATGCTTTGACCACAGAGCTACCTTCTGAATCGCCAACGTCTACTATTTTCTCTGTTTTAAAAGTTTGTAACATGTAAGGCTATTTAGTTCTGAATATAACAAAGAATGCTTAAACCGACTACATCGGTTAGGAGCTGCAAGTCCTGAAAATGTTTTAATTTCACGGTAAATTATTTTAAGTTATTTCACTGTTATGTTTCAGTTAATAAATCTACAAACACATTAAAATAACACGAAGAAAATGACAAGTAACCTATTGACATAGCCTTTCTAAATTATAGAAAAACTGGGCACACAATGTTAACGTGTGTCTACTTTGTTTAAATTTAATGAATTTGAATTCGTTTAACCACAATATTTATCTTGAATTTATCTGTGACCTCAGCTCAGATTACTGCCGCGGCAGATTACGTCATAAAGAGAATAAACTGACACTTTTCAAAGTCTGTGATTACAGCGCCACTCAGCGGTAAAAGGCAGCAAATACACATCCCAATTTTGCCGCCGCGGGAACGGCGGCGGTAAAAGTCTCATTCTGGTTGACCACCATCTGTAATCATTCAGAAATGTTACATGTTGTCACTTCTTCTTGAGTCTCTCCATCTTTGTCTGACTCCGGTTTGAACATAAAAGGCTAAAAGTTTTTGAAATGTTCAGTGCATGTCCGTGTGAGTGCAAGCTGTTGAAGCTCCGCCCCCTGTGCCGGGAGCAGCAGCTCATTTGCATTTAAAGGGACAGACACAAAAACGTGTGTTTTTGCTCACCCTCAAAAACTGACAATTTTAACATGATATATACAAATATCTGTGGGGTATTTTGAGCTAAAACTTCACACACACACTCTGGGGACATCAGAGACTTATTTTACATCTTGTGAAAAGGGCATTTACTACCGCTTTAAAGTGTAAACCAAACAAAACTCAGTGAAGTTTCTGCTGATTCATAAATAAACTGATTCACCTTGCAATCACTGTAAAAAATTTCTAACCCTCCCAAATCAAAAATTTCAAGTGACCGATAACATCTAAATTTTTCAATTGTCCCAAGTGAAATTCTGTAAATTATAAAATTAAATTTACAGATTTTCACTTGGGCCAATTGAAATTTACAGAATTTCACTTGGGCCAATTGAAAAATTTAGATGTTATCGGTCACTTGAAATTTTTGATTTGGGAGGGTTAGAATTTTTTTACAGTGATCTGACTTTTCAAGTAAATGCTTGTTATTTTAAATATGTTTTTTGACTATAAAACAAGACACAACAAGACAAAAGAAAAGATACTGATCACATCAGACTGTTAATTTCTGTGTTTAGTTTTCCGCCTGGTCCATACAAACACAACTGCATTACAGCTTACGGCTCAGGAACTCAGCGAATGTTTGCAAACTTTCTGGAGTTTCTTTATTGAAGCATCTGTACAAAATGAGCCGCTAAAGAACATCTAAATTCATCTAAACGGACTTGAAACCGTAAAAAGTTGGCGAGCATCTGCTCGTTATTAATCAGGGCTTCAGAAACTGGAGACACTGATGTAATAGAGGTCTTTTGCTCAAGATAAAGCTTTCATGAGGGACTTTGCAGTGTGTTTGGCAGGTTATGAAGTTATGAACTGGGTAGAAAACACTTGATCGAGTCGGATCTGCTCTCCTTAACGCTCCTGACGTCCCTTTTTCCTTTGTAATGTTCACCAGATGTTCTTCTGTATTGTAAATGTTGCTATTAAGATTTATGCGGACATCATGGCTGCTTTTTGGCTTTTTAAAATCAGGAAATATTTTAAAGAGTTAATCTTGATTTTGGGCTCTACAAAACAGATTTTCCTGCTTGAATGTTGATTATTTCCTCATATTCTCCATTGTTGCGGCTCCTCTCTTCCCAGTCTGTCAGTAACGCTCTGTTTACTTCCTGTCTCTATGAAGCCCCTCCTTCTGAAAAGCACACTGTGCTCTGATTGGTCGACTGGAGCAGTGTGTTGTGATTGGTCGAGCGCTTCGAGTGTGTTTGGAAATGTCCCGCCCCTTACCATAACCGCCAGTTTAACACACTACTAACTAACTCAACCAGGCCCTGCCCCTTTATTCTACGCATTAATTATTATAATGAGGAATATTGTGACGTGTTCCCGGAAGAAACTCGACTACAATGGAGGCGTTTCAGGAGTTCAGAAACACTGACACTGATATAGAGAAGAACTCCCGAAACATTTCTCATGCTCAAACACCAACATTACACACTCAAGGAAGATAATAATAGAATAATCGCACTTTAAGAGAAATATTTCTCAAGGGATGAGCGGAAGGATTTAAAATCTTTCCTCTGTGTTTGCAGACTCCTCTGGAGAAACCCGACGGCCTGGACGCATCGGACCCGAACAAAGAACATCTTCAGCGTCTCTGTGAGAAGTGTAAGCAGCTCGGGCACAACTGTCGTCGTCGAGTTCGGTGGTGAACTCTGTTCAACTCTGAAAATCTGCAGCTGATTGACTTAGGGTGAACTTTTGTACTTGTTGTTTAAATGAGGGCAAAAGTCTGTAAGTCTCCAATAGACAGACCACAATGTCTCAGAATAAAGTGTAACGAATGTTATCTAAGCTAAACATCTCGCAGTGTTCGGGCTAACACCTCAGAGTCTGAAAACATGAAAACTAGATATGTTTGTGTCTGCTTCGATTGAAAAGCACACTGCACACTTACTCTGAAAAGAGGAACTTTGCTCTGTTTCAATAAACTGTATAATAGGGAGATTAATATCTGTACAGGTCAGTCTATAGCTTGGACTCAGATCTTGCTCTTTCGCAACCTGTCTTTTATTTATTAAACTTTTAATCCTGATTATGGGTGAATTAATTTTACTATTCATTTATTATTTGATTGTCTGCTTTTAAGAAATGAAATAAAATTTGACTTAATCATTGGACTGGATCTCCTCCTTAATACATCAACCACAAAACTTTAACAGAAAATTCTGAAAAAACAAACAAACTGGCCCTCAATTCTCATTTAATGTGCTGTGAGATATATATATATATAGTGTTAATGGTGCTGAATGGTTATCAGGTTGCTGTAAATTGCAGGATTTAAAATAATCCAAGATATTTGAAAATGAACAAAGACATTTTCTTTTACTGTTTCAACCCCCCTCTGTCTTACCTCAAGGATAATTTGGAAAGAGGTGCTGATAGTGATCAAGGCCTGTAGGAAATTGATATAAATATATAAAAAAAAAAGTATAATATGAAACCATGTGTATTTAAAATATTAAAATGTCATAAATAAAAATATATAATTTCTATATCACTGCCTCACATTATTTTTGCTTCCAATACTTTAAAATAGTAGCAAGTAAAAATATTTTATGATAATCTGCTCTTTGGAGCGGGGTAAGTTGTCACACTCTTCATAACTCCAACACTAGAGGCTCTATCTCAAAAATCAAAAAGCCACTTTGTGTGACTTCTTCTGTAGTCAACTTCCTGTTCACGTGTGGTCAAGATCACTCTAATGTGAGGTTAGCACAATTTTCTTATTTTTCTGCTAAAAAAGTAAAAAAAAAAAAAAAATGCACTTTACATTTTATGCAATATAACTTTGTTAGGTATGAATGTTAAAAAATGATTATTTTGCACAAAATAGAGGAGACAATAATGTGTCTTTTGATACTTTAGTTAGAGTGCTATTTTAAGCTAACCTTGAGATTTAGTCAACATTAGCACACATGTCAGTTTGGGGCAAGTTGTCATATGTGACCCTGTACAAATAAACACATAGAACATGCTCAAAAAACATTGTGATATTGTAATTTATTTGTAATTGCAAATTTTGAAGGAAGGAAGGAAAGGCAGGAATTAAGGAAGGAAGGAAGGAAGGAAGATGGTTAGAAATGATCAACGAAAGACGCAGCATGGCAGAACACCACCTGACATAATGTTAAAGGCAGGTAAGGTTGCAGAACAAATCAATCAAAAGTACAGCGAAGGATTTTGACATAAATTACCGTACTCTGACTCTGGATTGTCAGAGAGATTACCAGAGAAGAAATTAAAGGTCAGACAGCCATGCCAACAACAATGGCTGGTTATACAACGCCACGGAAGATTTTTTCAGCTGATTTGGAAAAGCAGCTTGAGTATATTACGAGGTCAGCTGACATGTATTTTGGTCTGTCGCCAAGTGAGGTCAGAAAGCTTGCCTACATGTTTGCAGTGGAACACCAGCTGAAGTTCGTGCCTTTGTGGGCAGAAAAAGAAAAGGCCAGCAAAGAGTGTTTTACAGGCTTCAGGCTTCTTTTACAGGTTTTACAGGCTTCTTGAAGCGGCATACAGCGCTGTCACTGAGAAAGCCAGAGGCAACTAGCCTTGCCAGGCCAAGTAGCTTTAAGAGAGAGAATGTTAATGCTTTCTTTGACAACTTAGAGAAAGTAAGCACGTTTCCATTACAGATTTGCGCAAAACCTTTGCGATTTATGTCGACAAAAAAAAAATGACAAAAAAAATGACGACGTTTCTATTAACCGGTGTTATGCGACTAAAACTTCACTTTTTTTGGAAAGTAAAATCATTCCAAAAATCATGGCAATGGACGCTGGTGGGTTTATGTACTATATCCCAGCCACTGCACTAGCCATTATTATTAATGGAAGGAGACGTATACGTATGTGTGTTTTCCAAGCATTAATGGTGAGGAACGACCCTTATTATACTGTGAGCGGCTCATATGAGGAGTTTCTGGGTGATTCTCCCTCAGATCTGCTTCGAGGTCTTGATCGTGGCATTTATTTGAGGTTTAGAATACAGTATTCCTGTAATTCTTTTGTCTTTTATGAGTTTAATAAAGAGCTCTGTCTCGTATTCTGTCCAAACACACCGCATCATCTACGTCAGGTGACTGTAAATGCGCAAAAACTGTTTCCATTGCAGTTTTGCGAAATATTTCTTTTTCGAACTGCCTGAAAACCCTCCTCATGCGAGCGGGAAAACTTTTTTGCGATAAATGGGAGTTTTTGCGAAATTGCCGTGTTTCCATTGGGCGTATTTTCAATTCGCAATTTCAATTTGCGCAATTTGAAGGGTAATGGAAGTGATACACAAAAATGAGTTTGGACCAGGACACATTTGGATTGTTGATGAAACTGGGGTCACCACTGAACATAAACCAGATCAAATGGTGGCCAGACGTGGACTCAAACAAGTAGGGTCACTGACCTCTGCTGAAAGGGGAACCCTTGTCACACTGGCCTGTCCTGTCTCAGCCACAGGGAATAGTATACCTCCATACTTTATTTTCCCCCGTGTCAACTTCCGCAATCACTTCCTGATCAACAGGCACCTGGCAGCAGAGGAGGGGCAAATCCCTTTGGATGGATGAAAGACACGCACTGTGTTGACTTCCTGAAACATTTCAGTGAACATACAAAGTGCTCAAAGGAGACGCCCTGTTTAGTCCTTTTGGACAATCACGAGTCTCATCTGTCCATTGATGGACTCAATCATGCTGTCATTCCCACCCCACTGCTCTCATCGGCTCTATTAGACAGGTCTGATACGGGCCACTAATGAGGCACATCAACAGCGTGTGTGATGCCTGGATGAGGAACAACCCTGGGAAGACAATGTCAGTTTATGACATTCCTGGGATTGTGGCAATTGCCTATCCTCAGGCTGCAACCCCCTTGAAGATTCAGGCTGGCTTTAGGGAGATTGGGGTTCAACCTTACAACAGAGATGTATTTCTGGAAACCGAGTTTGGACCATTCAGAACTGTGCTCTGCCAGGCTCCAGCACCAACATGTCAGATCATAACACCAACTCTACTCTGCCTAGCATGCCCAGTTATGCTTCTGCTATCACCAGCTCACCCTTCTAAGAACACCTACGGACCTACGAAGAACAAGGCAGCTAAAAGAAGAAAAATCATACAAGAGTCCTCATCAGATGATGAAGAGTGCTTCTGCCTCGTCTGTGTAGAGACATTTTCAAACAGTCGCCCAAAGGAGACCTGGGTAAAATGTGTAAAATGCAACAATTGGGCATATGATGCTTGCAATTTATGTGTGCCAGAATTGTGACTCTGAAGATGAGTCTGATTAGTCAGATCCAGGGCGTCTGTTTTGTTCAGAGGTTAAACATGTGCGGTTAAGCGAGTGTTCTCAATGTGCAAGCCAGAGAACGTTTGAAACTAGTTCAGTTTGTACGTTTGAAGTCAAAGTAAAGTGGTCTTGCTACTTAATGTGTTTTGATTGAAACGTGTATTGTTTGGATTGAAATAAATTGTTTTTCCAGATTCTCCAGGCACGATTGTTTATATTTCCAGCTCTGGTTTGAATTTAAAAATTAAAATCAATATTCACAATTAAGTAGTTGTGTTCTTATTTTTGGATAATCTAGTGTGACAACTCCACCAATGGGGCAAACTATCACAAGTGCACACTCTCTATTCAACAGTCTACAACTCCATAATGAGATAAGATATGAAGATGTTATGAATAATACAACATATGTGCCCAAGACGTCCTTCTTTCATTTGGTATGACATTTATACCATTGTGATGTCCAGCGCTCAGTAAATGTTAGTCAGTGTGACAACATGCCCCGCTCTCCCCCATACCATACATGATAGAATAGACAACATTCCAGTATAATATACCACAACAGCTTACATTCCTCTTAATACGCAATTGTTTACACAAATTTAAAATTAAACCATTAGTAAAGGATTTTTAACTGTAAATGCCCAATTTACAATGCAAATCCAACAAGTGCTTGTCAAAGGTATTGCATTTTGTGTATTTGCAATTAACAACAACAAAAAAAGATGTTCCTGAGATTCAATATCTTTTTGACCGAATGTGCATGAATTACTACACAAATGAAACCTTAACTGATAGTGATTATAAATGTCTATGTAAGTGTGTTGAGATCACGTGATCAGCTGTAGATTCTGCCCTCTGCTGCTCATGTGAGTCCATTACAGGCTGATTAAAGAAGAGCTCTCATGTGGGTGTGTGTGTGTGTCTTTGCTTTTCCTTTACAGCTTCTGTTTCATATTTACACTAAAATATTAACATAAATAGTATTTCATATTGTAAGAAACATGGAAGAGATGAAACATGGAAGAGATGAAATCTGAGATTAATATGGTTTTAGTATGGTAGAGTTGTGTGAGGATCAGGGCAAGCCTTGACTTTTCTTAGTAATGGTGTTTTCCTCTTTTATCTGGAAGTTGATGACGTTCATTCACCTGTCAGGACACACGACCATCCCATACAGAAAAAATATATATATTGAAATATATTTTAAAGTGTCAAAAATATATGTGGCACATATTCCAAATACATTGAAATATTGTTGCATTGTTGTTCACTTATATTTATCATTTTGAAATATATTCTGAAATATAACAAAAATATATGATGTTAAGTGTGAAATATATTTACATTTATAACATGTAATGTAAAATATATGACAAAATATATGGTCATAAAATATTTAGCTTGCTAAAGAAGGGTCGAAAATGTATTTTGATCATAGTAATTCCTCTACCTTTTCCCCAATACACAACAGTAGGCTACCATATTTCACTACTGTATTATGACACACAGCTATAATAAATGCTGTACTTACATTTAAATGACTGCAATGTAAAATGACAGATAGTTGCTTTCCTAGGACTATTAGGCCATATTAGGTGGCACGTACCTAACACTAAGTGCATTTATTAGATTTATTGTTGTGTTTTATTCACATCTTTCCTGAAGTCATTTAAATATTGAAAATATGCACAATATTTATGATGCAAGTATAACAGTGACACTCCAACAGTGAAGTACACTTAAACAATAAAAAGATTTTAAATGAAATAAATAAAAATGTAAAAAAAAAAATGAAAATGTGTTGTTTGTTTGTGAAAATGTTAACTTTTTAAATTTCAAAATATATTTCAAATGAAACAATCTGCAAAGGTTAAAACATATATGAACATATATGTTGTTAGTAAATATATTGACATAAATATATTCACATATTTAACTAAAATATATTTTCAAAAAAAATATATATATTTACATATATTTAACTAAAATATATTTATTGGGCCAATTTCGAATATTTGCATATTCCTAAAATATATTTCAAAATATATTTTGAAAATATATTTCAAATATATTTCTTTTTTGTATGGGATGACCAGTTTTCAGCTGTTCGCTTCTGAAGCCAAACCCTTTCATTTCTAAGTTTCTATTCGAGTGAAAGCACTGACGTCACGTGACACATGAGGAAGAGAAGCCTGTTTCGTTTTCATGAAAATGATGTAGCCTATTTGTTTATATTGTAAAACTGGCATGGTCAAGACTCAAGTCTGCATTAGTCAGAAACTGTCCTGTGAAATCTGTTGCTTTACATCTGACTGTGCACTCATTAAAAACAACTGTAATAAAGTTCTCCATAAACTGAACAGATATTATTAGGCTATAATATATTTAGATGTCTGGCATTCCATGGTAAACATAGCTTCCAGCAAAATACCATAGATCTTAGTGTTCAAAAGGAGTGTCGACTGGAAACACCCCAGGTAATGTTGAGTCAGGTGTGAAAGATAAACACTCTACCACAGACAACACTAATTATAATATTTTAAACTACATGATAGTGTATTATTATATTATATTACATTACATTATATATATAAATTCACTCACTCACACACACATTATATAAACAAAAACTTAGATGCGATTACGATTTGACAGCACTAATTATATTATATTACATTACATGATATTGTATTATTATATTATATTATGTTATATATTTGCCATTTACTAGACTAGAAGTTACTTATATGGATGGTTAAACTAAAATTATTAACTATTACATTACTTAGTAATTAAAAACAAATAGGCATAGTAAAATTCCCGAATTATCCCGTCCTGGTAACAACCCAAACAACATCATTATTCAAGGCACACGCCTCTTGGATAGAAGAGCGTATATATACAGACTGACGCCTCCCTTCCTCATCCAGAACAAACTCTCCAGATCCATCCCTCACATCACATCACATCACATCACATCACATCACATCACATCACATATCCAAGTAAGTTTTGCTTTTACAATCGTTTTCTGTGTTAAAACAACAATGTATCGAGTGTTATGCGCGTTTGTAATTATGGCAAGCCGTTTTAACATTTAACCCTTAAAACCTACTAGTATCTATTTTCATGCTACTGGTACTTATTTTTTTAGATACTATCTATTCCATTAAGTACTAGTTCTTATTATTTAGATAGTAGTACATTTTTAAAAGATACTAGTATTTTTTATTAGAAGCAAATTCTTATTTTCTTCGATCTGCTACTCAGATACTAGTATAAAATAGACACTAGTTTATTCATTAGATTCTAGTACTTATTTCGAGTGACTGGTAACTATTCTTTTGTTAGTAGTAACATAGCCTATTTACATTTTTTTGCCATTGACTTCTATGTGGATCTGTCATGATATCAACTATTCAGTTCTGACTTGTTGTCACGTCTGGTTTCGTTTCATGTTTTAGTTTCATTTCTGTCATGTGATCCGCTGATCTAGTTATGTGATCCTGGTTTATTGTCTTGATTGTTCACAGATGTCCCTTGTGCCTTGTCTAGTCATTAGTATTGTTACAACATGTTTGTCTAGTGCCTGTAACCACTGTTGGGAAGTTTATGTCCATGTTTATGTTCACGTTTAAGTCTTGAGTTTCATGCCACCACGCCATGCTTTTGTTTTATATTTGATCTTGTTCTGTCTACTGTTAAACTGCACTCGGGTTCTGCAACCTCGTCTTAGTTAAAGTATGTATTTATTAGTAGTTATTTATTCGGTAGTACTACTTATTGTTTAGATTCTAGTTCCTAAGATACTGGTACTTATTCAATAGATACTAGTACTTGGTCATTAGATAGCCTACCTATTAAAAAATCAAATGAATCTAGTAATATTTAAAAATATACTAGTCAATATTGGAATTAAAGTTTGATTGATTATAATAAGATTCGCGAGAACAGCTTTAGATCAGGCACACTGGGGTCCTAAACTGGGACTCATTTTTATTTTTATTTATTTATTTTTTTTTATTGACAAAAACAGCAACATACAAAACTCACGTAGGGGAAAGAAAATATACATGCGTATTCGTATATACAAATGTTGTCAATAAGGCTTAACCAAACAGAAAACAACAAAAAACAAACCAAAGAGGGGGAGCTACTTCAAAATAGGCCTACACAAGTCAAAGGCAAAAAGGCTAAAGAAAACAAAATTAACATTTGGAGCGGCACACCTGGGGAGATGAATCAAAACACTAGTTTCCTATATGTCACTACATTTTTCTTGCAATTTTAGTATAAACTGGGACTCATCACTTCTCTGGGACTCAACACTTTACACACCGGCACCATCGGCATTAAAATCTAGTAACTTTGGCTTCTGAAGTTAAAGGGAAAAAGGACCTGGACGAGAGCCACAGCCACACTTTATGCAAGTAGATCCAATCTGCAACTAAATGGACGACAAGACTGGTGTGACCATCACGTTGTGCAATTGATAAGAGCTGCAACTTCTGTTACATACGAAACTCAAACATCCAACGGCAAACGAAACGAAAATGAAACTGAAACTGCGCTATTCGTTCGAGCTCAGAACTCGCGGGCCGATCTCAATCACGTGACACTGTTATTACACAGCTCTCCATTCACATCACAACTAAAGACTGTTTTCTTACCAGGCTCGCCCTAAAGGAGAGGGTCTGATGGCGGATCAGGATAATAAGAGGTGTTTCGGGGAGTACCAGTGTCCCAACTGCAAGAGGAAATGGATGAGTGGGAACTCGTGGCCGAACATGGGTCAGGAGTGCACCAAATGCCACATCAACGTCCTTGCTCACAAACAGGTGAACAGACGCTCACTTTAGACTGAAAATAAACTGATGGTGGTGTATATTCCTCCATCGGGTAATGGGAAGCGTCAAGCGTGCCACTGAGACAATTTCGAGAATCCTCTCCAGACGCACTGGTTATTTTAAATGGGGACTTTAAAGGGTTAGTTCACCCAAAAATGAAAATTCTGTCAGTAATTACTCTCCCTCATGTTGTTCCAACCCCGTAAGACTTTCGTTCATCTTCAGAACACAAATTAAGATATTTTTGATTAAATCTGAGAGCTGGATCACTCCTCCATAGGCTTC
Source organism: Scardinius erythrophthalmus (assembly GCF_964197995.2). NCBI lineage: Eukaryota > Metazoa > Chordata > Actinopteri > Cypriniformes > Leuciscidae > Scardinius > Scardinius erythrophthalmus. Next base: position 2,118,586 of record NC_138238.1, read on the forward strand.
TAAGGCATTATAACTTGCTGGCCCAGAAAAGTTATTAAAGAGATCGTTAATATAGTCCAAGTGACTACAGTGGCTCAATCTTAAGTTTATCAAGCGACGAGAATACTTTTTGTGCGAAAAAAAAAAAAAAAAGATTTTATTCCACTATTCATTTCCTTCTCTCTGGGCCTCGAGTTTTTTCACGTAGTATAACTGCACAGCGCTTCTGTGTTGTACGTCACACACATCACACACATGACCAGTGTCGGCCAATAGTGAGCCTACGTGTGATGTGCAACACAGACGCGCTGCGCTAAAACATTACGTGAAAAGACTCGAGGCCCAGAGAGAAGGAAATGAATAGTGGAATAAAGTCGTTATTTTTGTTTGTTTTTTTGCGCACAAAAAGTATTCTCGTCGCTTTATAAACTTAAGATTGAGCCACTGTAGTCACTTGGACTATATTAACGATGTCTTTAATACATTTTCTGGGCCAGCAAGTTATAATGCCTTAGAAGCCTATGGAGAAGTGATCCAGCTCCCAGATTTAATCAAAAATATCTTAATTTGTGTTCTGAAGATGAACGAAAGTCTTACGGGGTTGGAACAACATGAGGGAGAGTAATTACTGACAGAATTTTCATTTTTGGGTGAACTAACCCTTTAATCACTGCTCTCTCTCCCTTTCTTAAACAAATGGTGACGAGGGGTGACAAAACTATTGACTTGTTTTATACGAACTTTAAGGATGCTATGTTGCTAAATTGCTTCCTCCGCTGGGTAAATCTGACCTGATAACCTTGATGTCCAAATATTTATCACCGGTGATACATTCTGATAACAGTCGACTACAAAGACTGTGCACATCTGGTCAGAGGATGCTTGTGAAACATTAAGGGGGTGCTTTGAATGCACAGACCGGTCTGTGTTCTTTGATGGACAGTGATCTGAACAGGATCTCTGAGAAAGTGACTTTACTGTGTCAATCAAGTCTTTAATTCTGTGTAAACAAATCAAAATCTTTCCCAATAACAAACCATGGGTCACCAGAGAAGTACATAGCTGCTATTAATAAGAAGAAAGCTGCTTTTCACAGTGATGAAAAAGAGAGGATTAAAGACGTTCTCTCCAATCTTAGGCTGAGCAGCTCTGAGGACTGTAGTCCAGTTAATCTTAACACTGAAGTCGTGTTTTACAGTGGATTTAGAACAGCTAAGGGGCGTTGTTAGGCACGATGCGGATTGCTTTATTTTATCACGACCACAGTTTGTTAGGTTTGCTAACAAACATTTGTCACAGTGTCTGGTTTATGTTTCCTCGGGTGTCCACTAGAGGTCTCTTCCCCATACTGTCACCATTCACTCGGGAACTGCATTTCCCATAATCCTTTGTCTGTTCTCATCACTCGTGATTGCACTCAGCTGTTCCCTATCACATTGTTTGTGTCTATGTATAAATACCCTTTCTGTTTTAGTCCTTGGGACAGAGTCATATCTGTTGATGACAAAAAAAACAAAACAAAAAAAAAACAAAAAAAAAAAACAACAGCATTTCTGTTGATGACAAAAATAGGATAAATAAGATGATCAAGAGAGCTGGTTCAGTTATTGGTCTTACCCCAGAGTTACTTGAGGTTACTGTGGAGAAGAGGATGAGGTCAAAACTAAAAAAAATCTTGCTTTTTGAAGGCCATTACTCAATGTTTTTAAAGGACTCAGAAGCTCTTTCAGTGAGCGATTGGTAATGCCTCGGTGCTCTAGTGAGCGAATGAGAAGGTATTTTGTTCCTGCAGCGGTCCGATATTTCAACAAACACTGTTAATTGTTACATTTCTTTGCATTTTGCACTTTTGAATTGTGAAACTGAATCTTTTTATTAATAATGTCTCACTGGTTCTTAATCAGGTTTTAATAGTCTCTTAATGCAGGATTATTTATCTGTCTGTTAGTTGTGTATTGTGTTTGTTGGCTGTCTGGTCTAAATTGGGATTATCACAGGATTAATAAAGATTTTCTAATCTAATCTAATCTAATCTAATCTAATCTAATCTAAAACAGCATTTCTGCCATTAGATTAGGGTTTGTTTTCTGGTTGCAATATCTTAACGTCCTTAAAACGAGATACTTTAGCCAAATTAAATGATGTATTGCTGAATTATTTAAAGTGTAAACATAACCTCATTGAAGTTTCTGCTTTAAAAATTGGGTAAAAGAATAAATGGATTCACTTTGTGCAATCTGACTTTGTAAATGCTTCTTGTTTTAAAGATGTTTTTTTTTTTTACTAGAAAACAAGACATTAAACAAACAGCAACATTACACACTAAAGAAAGATGAACATGGAAATTAAAGCAGAATCGGTGCTCTTTAAGAGAAATATTTCTCTGGGGATGAGCGGCAGGATTTAAAATCTTTCCTCTGTGTTTGCAGACTCCTCTGGAGAAACCCGACGGCCTGGACAAATCTGACCTGAGCAAACATCATCCTCAGGAACTCTGTGAGAAGTGTAAGCAGCTCGGACGTTACTGTGGTCGAGTTGGGTGGTGAACTCTGACCCCCGGCATCCTAAAGACGCCCAGATACACCCTCTATATATAAACCTTGTGCTAAAATCTGCTCCACTTTATCTGAACAATATTCACAGATTCCTGATTTGAAGCAGAACTCCGAGTAAATGAAACTGAAATGGTGTCGGCATCATTTATGCAATATGTTGATTTCCACAGAAAAAAACATATTTTTAACAATAAATCTGTGTTTGTTAAAGTAAATGGTGCACCACAATTAAAACACCACTGATGAATTAGAAAAAGAAAAAAAATATTTCATGCTTATCTTTTATCATTAATCATTTATATCATTTGAAATGTATGTTTAATGCTTTTCTTTTATGAAGCTTTATGCCTCATCTGCAGCTGATTGGCTTAGTGTGAACTTTTGTACTTGTTATAGATGAGGGCAAAAGTCTGTAAGTTTCCAATAGACAGACCACAATGTCTCAGAATAAAGTGTAACGAATGTTATCTAAGCTAAACATCTCGCAGTGTTCGGGCTAACACCTCAGAGTCTGAAAACATGAAAACTAGATATGTTTGTGTCTGCTTCGATACAATATACTGTGAAAAGAGGAACTTAAATCTGTTCCGATAAGCAACTGTTTATTAGAGAGATTAATTTCTGTACATGTCAGTCTATAGCTTGGACTCAGACCTTGCTCTTTTTAAAGAGAGATCTCTCAAACTACTTTATCTTTAAGCAAAGAATATTATACTCAGAGTGTTTTTATTATATCTTACTTAGAAATATTAGCAGTTATTTTAACTGTTCATTTTATGTTTCTTTATTAAACTTTTAATCCTGATTATGGGTGAATTAATTTTACTCTTCATTTATTATTTGATTGTCTGCTTTTGAGAAATAAAATTTGTCTTAATCATCTGACTGGATCTCCTCCTTACATCAACCACAAAACTCAAACTGACCCTCAATTCTCATTTAATATGCTGTGAGATATATTATATATATATATATATATATATATATATATATATATATATATATATATTATATATATATATATATATATATATATATATAATATCCCTCTGAATAGTGTTAATGGTGCAAGTACCTTTTATTTGATATCAGGTTGCTGTGAAGTGTAAGATTTAAAATAATCCAAGATATTTGAAAATTAACATATAATTTGGAATTCCTAGGCACAGAGGTGCTGATAGTGATCAGGCCTGTAGGCCTAAATGCGTGTACATCGGGGGGGTCTACGAATTGTCACACCTTTAGTACAATGGGGGAAACTGTAATTATCTGATTGGTCAGTTTGACTGTCTCACATATGGGTTTCGGTCACATGGTCACGGAAGGGATAAAAGATCCTCTAACAGTTGCTCTGCCTCTCTTCTTATTCTCTGGGTCCCTTTTTTGGAGCTTTCTCTCTTTACCTCCTCTCTTTCTCTCTCTCTCTCTCTCTCTCTCTCTGTCGGAGTGCATGCTGGGAGTGAGTGGAGCGTTGGGAGTGTGAGCGTGAGTAGTGACTCGTGCTTGAGTTTTTTCGCTTCTTCTTTTCTATCGTTTTTTTTTTTTTATGCTTTAGAAGTTGTGATGTATTGTATGCTTGAAAGTTTTGCATCTGACACAGTAGAGATTCCGTAGCTATAGTGCTGGGAATGTTGGGAAATGTACGGGCGTGCATGTCTGCGAAAGCAGAGTCTTGGTCAGCTTATAATGAACGGCTTGAGCATTTCTTCGAGGCGAACGACATGCGCCAGGAGAAACAGTTTGCGACCCTGTTGAGTGTGATGGGAGCAACTACCTACAGTTTACTAAGGAACTTGGTACAACCAGAGAAGACAAAGGATAAGTCTTACAAAGATATTGTGGACACTTTAAAGAATAATTTTGAGCCAAAGCCATTGCTGATAGCGGAAAGCGTCTCGGTTACTAACGTAACCTCGGTTCTCTCTAGATGAGGGAACGAGTGTTGCGTAAGCTAGCTTACGCTACGGGAAAAACCTCTTTCTCGAGAATACTGAAGCCAAAAATTATCCGTATAATTTTGTATTAATGTAAAACGCATTTGCTGTGGCGAGCAGACCTAGGCGAGGCAGCTCGCGTGCCTATTGGCTGCTCTGCGGCAACTGCTGCAACCTATCGAGAGGCTGCTCGTGACGTAAGGACCAATGAGGGCACTGGCGCCCTCAGTCGTCACGCCCCGCCAGAATGGGCGTGGCTATGCCTATATAAGCCAGAACTCGATAGGATGTGCCTTGGTTTTCATCGACTGAAGCGAAAACAGATGGTAGCACAAGCACAGCAGGGTTACGCAACACTCGTTCCCTCATCTAGAGAGAACCGAGGTTACGTTAGTAACCGAGACATTCTCTTACGAGAGTACTCTCGTGTTGCATAAGCTAGCTTACGCTACGGGAACCCAATGTAAAGCGCCGTGCGTGCTAAGAATCAACCACAACACTCATGACACCCAGAGGACAACGAAGGCCTTTAGATGTATAAGCTAGTGCGATAGCATCCACTATCCACCTGGAAAGGCTTTGTTTCGAGGTAGCTAGCCCTTTAGTGCGGCCACCAAAAGAAACAAAGAGCTGTTCTGACTGTCTGAAGGCAGCAGAACGTTCCACGTAAATTCTCAGCGCCCTGACTGGGCAAAGAAGACTCACGTCACTCTCGCTGTCAGATCCAGAGAGGGCTGACAGAGAAATGACTTGCGCTCTGAAAAGAGTAGCAAGCACTTTGGGGACATAACCATGTCTTGGTTTGAGAATAACTTTGGAGTCATTAGGCCCAAACTCAAGGCACGTCGTGCTAACAGAGAGCGCGTGCAAGTCACCCACCCGCTTGACTGAGGCGAGAGCCACCAGGAAGGCGGTTTTTAACGAAAGATACTTTAGTTCCACAGACTGTAATGGTTCAAAAGGGTCACCTTTCATGGCCTCTAGGACCGAGGAAAGGTCCCATAAGGGAACCGACAGGGGTCGAAGAGGGTTCATCCTTCTAGCTCCTCTGAGGAAGCGGACGATAAGGTCGTTCCTACCCAGTGACTGGCCGAGCATATATCTGACAGACGCCACAATGGCCGATACATACACTTTGAGCGTGGATGGGGACCTGCCCTCATCCAAAAGCTCCTGTAGGAAAGAGAAACTCCTTTACCCCACAATCTTGTGGATGCAGGTTGCGAGTTGGAGGCATCTGTCGAGACTACTTTCAGTTTCAAGATTGCTCCCAGGTCCACGTCTGTCTGATACCAGTCGGTCGCCTTCCAGGGCTCCAGAGCTGTGACACAGTACCTGTGTACCTGAAATCCAGATCTACACAGTAATGCCAGTTACCTTGAGACGTAAACGACCGGAGGCCCAAGCCCGACGCGGGACTCGCGTCTTTAGCCAGTGCTGTAACGGGCGCGTGTGAAGCAAACCCAAACGAAGCACCGCTGAGGCTGAAGCCATGAGGCATAGAATCCCCTGAAATTTTTTGAGAGGAGTGACATTGCCCACTTCGAATGACATCGCCAGGCGCTGAATGCACAGAGCGTGTTGTGACGGCAGCCGCGCTGTCATAGACACCGAGTCCTATTCCCAGAAAAGATGTTTTCTGACTGGGAGATAGCGAACTCTAGGCCCTATTGACTTTGAGACCCAAAAACTCTAGAAGATGGATGAGTAATAAAGCCCTGTGCGTCATCAGTTCTGCCTCTGACTGAGCTAGAATTAGCCAGTCATCCAAATAGTTCAGTATTCGCATACCCCGTTGTTTCAGGGGGTGAGCGCTGCGTTCATGCACCTCGTAAATGTACGAGGTGCTAAGGACAGGCCAAATGGAAGGACGGTGTAGCCCACTGATAAGCCTGACCCTCGAAGGCGAATCTCAAGAAAGGCCTGGGCTATTTTTATCTGAAAATAAGCGTCTTTCAGATCCACTGACATAAACCAGTCCCAATTTGCGCGAGAATTTGAAACAGTGCGCTGTGAGTTGTTAAGTTCGGAGCAACGCTGGACGGCGACTGTTGTGAGAATCTAATCTGAAGTTTGCACGTGCTTTTAAGATCGCATTGAGTATGGAGACGGCAGAGAAGGACACGCAGCAGCTACGAGCAGTAGCACCTCAATGCAGTACACAAGATCCGGGGGGAGGAGTCGGATCTTGTATAAGGGGTGGAGATTGGTAGGTTTAGGGGTGGAGATGGGTAGGTTTAGGGTCGGGTTTAGGGATCAGGGGGTGGAGATTGGTAGGTTTAGGTATGTAAGGTGGGAGGAGTTGGATCTGGATCCGACTCCTCCCTGTGGATTTCATGTTCTGCATTGAGGACCATCTCGCTACGAGGGCTTGACTTGCGCTCGGGTGTAGTACATAAAGTGGATGCGCGGGCGCGAGCAGCGCAACATTCCGAACAGAGAGGGAAAAAGTGCTATAGATGTCATGGCAAAGATCACAGCCCTCAGGTATGTCATTTCAAGGATGCAAAATGCCATAATTGTGGAAAAACTGGCCACATCAAAAGAGCTTGCAGAGGAAAAATGGAAGCTGGGAAAAGTAAACGTTATGTGGAGAAAAACACTAAGTATGTGAGGGTAGAGGAAGCAGAGTTGCCCATGTTTTCGCTACTTAGTGATGAGAACATCAAACGTCATTCATAGGGACATTTAAAGTAAATGGCAAAGAAATTATGATGGAAATTGATACCGGCGCGGCCGTGAGTTTCATTTCTGAGGAATTATTCCAAGCTGCGTTCTCAAAAGAGCCACTAGAGGTCGCCGGAGTCAAGCTTAAAAGGTACACAGGAGAGATTATGCCTGTGTTGGGACAGATTCAAGCTAATGTGAGCTATGAAAAACAATGTGAATTGCTAACCGTAATAGTAGTAAAAGGGGAGGGGCCAGCTCTGTGTGGCAGAAATTGGCTACAAAAGCTCACCTTAAACTGGAAAAAAATTTAATATGTCAGTCAAGTGCATCAAGCAAAGTCCCTTGAAGAGGTGCTAGATTCGTGCTCAGAGGTGTTCAAAGATGAACTAGGCCCACTACGTGGGCTGTCCCTTTAAATGCAAATGAGCTGCTGCCTCCGGCACAGGAGGCGAAGCTTCTTCAAGAGCTCAAGAACTAAATAATGACAGAAACTGTTTTGTCTTTTATGTTTAAACTGGATTCGGACAATGATGGAGAGACTCAAGAAGAAGAGACAACATGTAGAGCAACAGGACGTGAATGAAAAGGCCTGGAAACGGTGCTTGTCAAAGGCAGGTATTGCATTTTGTATCTTAAACCTCTCATACAATCTGTCCCAAAAAAAGGACTTAACAACAACAACAACAAAAAACTTTGCTGAGATTCAATATCTGTTTGACAGAATGTACATTGCTATCCAAATTAAACCTTAAATGATAGTGATTATAAATGTCTATATAAGTATGTTGAGATCACGTGATCAGGTGTAGATTCTGCCCTCTGCTGCTCACGTGAGTCCATTACAGGCTGATTAAAGAAAACACTGTGAAATGTGAAACTCCTGTGGGTGTGTGTCTTTACTTTTCCTTTACAGCTTTGTCTGTTTCATATTCAGATGAACATATTTACATAAATAGTATTTCATATTGTAAGAAACATGGAAGAGATGGAACCTGAGCTTAATATGGTTTTAGTATGGTAGAGTTGTGTGAGGATCAGGGCAAGCCTTGACATTTCTTAGTAATGGTGTTTTCCTCTTTTACCTGTGAGTTGATGATGTTCATTCACCTGTCAGGACGCACCTGACGCGAACATGACCAGTTTTTCCACTGTTCGCTTCTGAAGACAAACCCTTTAATTTCTAAATAAGTTTCTATATGAGTGGAAGGACAGACATCACACGGAAGAGAAGCCTCTGTTGTTATCATGCAAATTATTCATTTGTTTATATTGTTCACAAGCGTTCAGAGAACTTCAGACTCAATAAAGGCGGGCGTACACGGTGCGATTTTTGCTGTTTTTACGAGCTCGCAGATGATTTTTTTCACTCGGGAGAAATCGAGTGGAATCGGTGATGCTCGCATGGTCGCGGCTCGCAGCGTGTGAGAGGAATTACGAGCCGAGCCGAGCACGTTATAAGCACCTCCCCGACCTTCCGATCATCTTTAAACATGTTTAAAAAATTCGGGGAGTCGGCCCGATTTTCACCAGCTGTCCCCTATTTCCAAATTATACACAACCACGTGGGGCTATACCTCAGTGGCAGCAACCATACAGCGTGCGCATACACTGTCTCTCTCCCTCTCTCACACTCTCATACACACACACACACACACACACACACACACACACACACACACACACACACACTTCTCTCAATTCAATTCTGTTCAATTCAATAAAGCTTTATTGGCATGACAAAAATACAATTGTATTGCCAAAGCATCAACACAGCATAGAAAATTATTTTGAACATTGTACTACAGAACATAATAATAATAATATTAAATAAAAATAATAAAATAAAAATAATAATTCTCTCTCTCTCTAGTTTTTATGTTGAATGGCTACTGTTCTCTGCTTTACAACAAATCATTTGCACACACATTTCTGTCATTTTTTCTATCTGAAGCTTTGCCTGCATGCAATATTGACGGTCTCTGTGTTTAGCGCGAAAGCTCACGTGATTGCTGATAAAATTCGTGCAGGACAGTCGTGCCGTGTACCAGCTGCATTGACGCGATTATCAGTTAAACTGACTCGCAACGTGTGCAATATCTCACGACCTCCCGAGTGTCCGATCCTGGTCCGAACTCGCACCGTGTACGCCCGCCTTAAGGTCTGTGAAAATCAAGAGGCTTTTCTCTGTTGCTTTACATCTGACACACAAACCTTTGCACTCATTAAAAACAACTGCAATAAAGTTCTCCATAAACTAAACAGATATTATTAGGCTATAATACATTCAGATGTCTGGCATCCCTTCAAAAACTGTACCATGGTGACCATAGCTTGCAGCAAAATACCATAGATACTACTGTGAAATCATAATACTGTACATTTGTAATGGATGTCCTTCAGTGTAAGAAGCCTTCAGAATATCAGACATTTTTTATTATATTATATTATATTCATTTATATTAATTTAGTGCTGTCAAATCGATTATTCACGATTATTGCATCGAACATAAAAGTTATTTTTTTTCAGTAAAATAAAACATAAAATAAAACCAAAACACAAATTAAAATACATTTCCGGGGTTAATCCATGTATGTTGCCAGTAATTTAGAGAGTTTAAGGTACCCCTCTTTTTTTTAGAAGTTTTAAGGATTGAAATACAATTTTACAATCATTTTTAAATAAAACTGGGCTACAATCAACATATTATTACACAAAAATTCAATCTCTTTGTTTTGCAAAAAGACACCAAAAGGACTTGACAATAGTACTGCTCATGTGAGTCCATTACTGTTACGGTCACCAGCTAGTCACCACCTCCTCATTACATTTCAGAACCTGCAACAGATAAGACCATTATCATCCAGACATCCATCCTGAACACACTATATTCATCAGTTCTCACTTCCATCGTTGATATCACATACTGCAAATAAACCTGTTGATTACTTTACCTGTGTGAATCCTTCTGTTTCATGGCAATTACTGGCTGATTAAAGAAAAGCTCTTGAAGTTTGTGAAATGTGAAACTCCTGTGGGTGTGTGGGTCTTTTCCTTAACATCATGTTTACATTACATAAATAGTATTTCATATTGTAAGAAACATGGAAGAGATGAAATCTGAGATTTAATATGCTTTAGCTCTGGTGCCTCCAGTTTGGACTGCTGCCCCGCCTCATGTGGCCAATGTCCATCTATGAGGTCACCCTATCCCACGCCATTCGGTTGGAGCAATTGGTAAACGTGCAGGTGAGAAAGTGGCTTGGACTACCCAGATGCCTCAGCACCATAGGACTGTACGGCAATGGAGCCCTCTCTTTGCCAATCTCAAGTCTGGTGGAGGAGTACAAATGCTCTAAAGCAAGGCTTGATATGACCCTCACAGAATCCCGGGATCCCTTTGTCAGAGGGACTGCTCCCGCCTTAGCCACAGGGAGGAGGTGGAAGCCAGGTGTGGCAGTGGCACAGGCAAAATCCGCCCTTAGACACCAGGATATAGTGGGCCAAGTCCAACAAGGCAGAGGGGGCCTAGGGCTGGGGGCAACAACACCCACATGGCAGAAGGCTACTCCAGCTGAACGCCGGCGCCTGGTGGTTGAGGAGGTGCGCCACCAGGAGGAAGCGAACAGGTGTGCCAGAGCGGTGTCTCAAGCCAAGCAAGGCCGCTGGATGAGGTGGGAAGGTGTGGAGAGAAGGAAGATCACTTGGAGCGAACTGTGGAACATGGACTCCAATATGCTGAGCTTTACCATCAGAGCCACGTATGATGTCCTGCCCTCTCCAACCAACCTACACCTCTGGTTCGGAGAAGATCCAGCCTGTCTCCAGTGTCTTGCCCCAGCAACTCTGAAACACATCTTGGTGGGCTGCAAGACCAGTCTTACGCAAGGCAGATACACCTGGCGCCACAATCAAGTGCTGAAATGCCTGGCTGCTACACTGAAGAGCAAGAGGGTAACCATCAACACCATGCCCCTGGAAGCCCAGACTACATTCCGGCAACCAACATCCTTTGTTCGGGAGGGGGAGAAACGGTTGACCAATCGATCGCCTCCAGACTCATGCCCACTGAAAGCAGCCCGGGACTGGGAAATGCGAGTAGACTTAAATCAGAGGCTCACCTTCCCACCTGAAATAGCAGTGACCAACCTGCGCCCAGACCTGGTCCTTTGGTCCAAATGCTGTCGATGTGTCTTCATAGTGGAACTGACAGTCCCATGGGAGGAAGCCATCGATGAGGCATTTGAAAGGAAGAGGTTGCGATATGCAGAGTTGGCTGCCGAAGCAGAGGGCCGGGGCTGGAAGGTAAACGTGCGTCCAGTGGAAGTGGGCTGCAGGGGCTTTGTAGCTAGTTCCATCACAAGGCTACTTAAGGAGGTTGGAATCAGAGGACAGGCTCAGCGGAAGACCATCAAAGACCTTGCAACTGCTGCCGAAAGAAGCAGTCACTGGTTGTGGCTGAAGCAGAAGGAGACGATATGGGCTGCCAAGTGACCTCATGGAGCCTCCGGTGCGACACACACCCAGGTCTGATCAGCCTGTGGTGGGCCTGCCTCGGGTGAGGGTGTATTGTGATAAAAGGCCGAAACACCCAATGAGGCCGGGGTGTACAACTGATGATGTGTCGTACTGGAGGCACCAGGCGGTCATCCCCCAATCCAACCCTACCCAAGAGGACATCGACGACAACAGCGCTTGCTGATTATCAGGGGATTCTAACATCTAGTCCTAGTAAGCATACATAGTATGGCAGAGTTGAGTGAGGATCAGGGCGAGCCTTGACATTTCTTAGTAATGGTGTTTTTCCTGTCTTACCTTTAAGTTGATGATGTTCATTCTCCTGTCAGGACGCACCTGACACCAACATGACCAGTTTTTCCACTGTCCGCTTCTGAACAAAACCCTTTCATTTCTAAATAAGTGTCTATACGAGTGAAAGGACAGACGTGACACATGAGGAAGAGAAGCCTCTTTCGTTTTCCTGCAAGTTATTTATGTTTATATTGGACAACAAAGACATTAGTCAGAAACTGTCCTGTGAAATCAAGAGGCTTTTCTCTGTTGCTTTACATCTGACACAAAAACCTTTACACACATTAAAAACAACTCCATAAACTGAACAGATATTAGGCGATAATTCATTCAAATGTCTGGCATCTCTTCAAAAACTGTACCATAACCATAGCTTCCAGCAAAATACCATAGATACTACTGTAAAATCATAATACATTTGTAATGGATGTCCTTCAGTGTAAGAAGCCTTCAGAATATCTGACATTTTTTATTATATTTTATTATATTATATTCATTTATATTAATTTAGTGCTGTCAAATTGATTATTCACGATTATTGCATCGAACATAAAAGTTATTTTTTTCAGTAAGGTAAAACATAAAATAAAACCAAAACACAAATTAAAATACATTTCCGGGGTTAATCCATGTATGTTGCCAGTAATTTAGAGAGTTTAAGGTACCCCTCTTTTTTTTTTTAGAAGTTTTAAGGATTGAAATACAATTTTACAATCATTTTTAAATGCCTCAAAACATGGAGGAACTTTAAGAATTTGTGTAAATAAAACTGGGCTACAATCAACATATTATTACACAAAAATTCAATCTCTTTGTTTTGCAAAAAGACACCAAAAGGACTTGACAATAGTGCTGCTCATGTGAGTCCATTACTGTTACGGTCACCAGCTAGTCACCACCTCCTCATTACATTTCAGAACCTGCAACAGATAAGACCATTATCATCCAGACATCCATCCTGAACACACTATATTCATCAGTTCTCACTTCCATCGTTGATATCACATACTTCTGCAAATAAACCTGTTGATTACTTTACCTGTGTGAATCCTTCTGTTTCATGACAATTACTGGCTGATTAAAGAAAAGCTCTTGTAAAGTTGTGAAACACCACTTTACCTACCTGGGTATTAAAATCACAAGAAAGCATAAGGATCTTTTCCGAGAAAACTTCCTAACTTTGTTAAATAAGACAAGACATGCCCTGACGCAGTGGTCACCCTTGTCGACTTCCCTAGTTGGCCGAATTAATTCCATTAAAATGAATATTCTCCCTAAATTTATATATCTTTTTCAAACTGTGCCAATCTTCATACCTAAATCTTTTTTTGAGACGTTAGACTCAGTTATTACATCGTATATCTGGAAAGGCAAGCACCCTCGATTGAATAAAGCCCACCTTCAAAAATCCAAAAATAAGGGAGGACTGGCAATGCCCAACTTTCGGTTTTATTATTGGGCGGCTAACTTGCGGTGTCTAACTTTTTGGTTCCAAGATTATCAACCTGGCTGCCCATCATGGGTTAAGATGGAGCTTAACTCCTCAGAAAACGTTTTTATCCCTGCACTACTTGGATCCCCACTCCCTTTACCACCAAATATTCCCATATCTAACTTGGTTGTTAAAAGCACTGTGAGAGTGTGGGCACAGTTTAGAAGACACTTTGGCCTCCTTGACTTTTCAATCCTCAGTCCCATCCATAAAAATATCTTGTTTCAGCCCTCTCTACAAGACACTGCTTTCGAGAAGTGGAAAAAAAAGGGCTTGGTGCGTTTTAAAGACCTCTTTATTAACAATTGTTTTCCCTCATTTGAACAACTCTCTGCACGGTACAATTTATCCAAAGAAAAATTTTTCAGATACCTACAAATCAGACATTTTCTTGCCACTCAGCTGCCCAACTTCCCCAATGCAAATGATGCAAGCATGATCGATGATATTCTCTCTCTAAACCCAACACGCAAACGCTTCATATCCATCATCTATGATAAGCTGGTGGAAATCAGACAAGCCCCTCTTGATAAGATCAAAAAGGCCTGGGAACATGACCTAAACACCTCTGCGCCCGCCACCGTCTGCTACAATTTAAGGCTGTACACAGAGCTCACTGGTCTAAGGTTAGACTCTCGAGTATATACCCAAATGTGGACCCCCACTGTGATAGATGTTTGAGCGATGAGGCTTCCCTCATTCATATGTTTTGGACATGTCCAAGCCTGGAAAATTTCTGTAATCCTTAAGATTGACTTAAAGCCCAACCCTCTGGTTGCCATTTTTGGTACCACTGGGGGGGCTAGTACCCACTTCTCACCAACCCAACGTCGTGTTTTGTCTTTCACCTCTTTGTTGGCTCAGCGTGCTGTTCTGGTCAGATGGAAGGATGCTGCCCCGCCCACCCACACTCAATGGCTCAGAGATGTTATGTCTTGCCTTACTCTTGAGAAAATTCGCTACTCAATAAGTAACTCCGACAAGAAATTTCTTACTGTGTGGGGACCTTTTCTGAACTACTTCCATCACTTTCAATTGAGCTAAAGATATTTCTATGTCCTGCCTTCTCTTTAATGTTCAACTCGATTTCCAGCTGTTTAGTTTTTGTTGTAATCCAGGAATAGGGACTGGCTACACCATAATCACTTCGGCTGGTATGGGTTTGGGGCTGACAATGTTGTTTTATCCCTTTTTTTTTTTTCTGTACACTTCAGATGTTGATACATATACATTACACTGTACAATGTTTATTTGTAATAATGAAAATTTAATAAAAATATTTTGGATAAAAAAAAAAGAAAAAGCTCTTGAAGTTTGTGAAATGTGAAACTCCTGTGGGTGTGTGGGTCTTTTCCTTAACATCATGTTTACATTACATAAATAGTATTTCATATTGTAAGAAACATGGAAGAGATGAAATCTGAGATTTAATATGCTTTTAGTATGGCAGAGTTGTGTGAGGATCAGGGCGAGCCTTGACATTTCTTAGTAATGGTGTTTTTCCTGTCTTACCTTTAAGTTGATGATGTTCATTCTCCTGTCAGGACGCACCTGACACCAACATGACCAGTTTTTCCACTGTCCGCTTCTGAACAAAACCCTTTCATTTCTAAATAAGTGTCTATACGAGTGAAAGGACAGACGTGACACATGAGGAAGAGAAGCCTCTTTCGTTTTCCTGCAAGTTATTTATGTTTATATTGGACAACAAAGACATTAGTCAGAAACTGTCCTGTGAAATCAAGAGGCTTTTCTCTGTTGCTTTACATCTGACACACAAACCTTTACACACTTTAAAAACAACTGTAATAAAGTTCTCCATAAACTGAACAGATATTAGGCGATAATTCATTCAAATGTCTGGCATCCCTTCAAAAACTGTACCATAACCATAGCTTCCAGCAAAATACCATAGATACTACTGTAAAATCATAATACATTTGTAACGGATGTCCTTCAGTGTAAGAAGCCTTCAGAATATCTGACATTTTGCATTATATTCATTTATATTAATTAGTTATATTAATTAATTATCTTACACACACAGACATTTAAATATACAAACATATATTATATAAACACTTATGTTAGATGTGATTAATCGCGATTAATCGATTTGACAGCACTAATGTAAAACACAACAAGTTAACTCAACTCAAACCGATTGAGGAAACTGATTGCGGCAAACCATTTAAGTTTAAAAATAAATACATATGAGTATTGTGAACTTATATTGATGACTCAATATATATAAGTTCACAATACTCATATTGTGAGGAAACCGATTGAGGAAACTGATTGCGGCAAACCATTTAAGTTTAAAAATAAATACATATGAGTATTGTGAACTTATATTGATGACTCAATATATATAAGTTCACAATACTCATATGTATTTATTTTTAAACTTAAATGGTTTGCCGCAATCAGTTTCCTCAATCGGTTTGAGTTGAGTTAACTTGTTGGGTTTTTCAGTGTTATACATGTAGTGACGTTGAGCTTCAGGCAACCCGAGTTCGAGTCCCGGCTCGTGGACCTTTCCCGATCCCGTCTCCCTCTCTCGCTCCCACCTCGCTTCCTACTGTGCGATCCTAATAAAACAGAACGTTTTAACTAGGTTACTTAGTAATTAAAAACTAAAAACAAGTAGGCATAGTAAAATAGTAAACTAGTAAAACAGAACAAAAATGCATTTATAATATTTATAGCACCGTCCTGGTAACAACCCAAACAACATCATTATTCAAAGAATGCACACACGCCTCTTGGATAGAAGAGCGTATATATACAGACTGACGCCTCCTTTCCTCATCCAGAACAAACTCTCCAGATCCATCCCTCACATCACATCACATCACATATACAAGTAAGTTTTGCCTTTACAATCGTTTTCTATGTTAAAACAACAATGTATCGAGTGTTTGGCACGTTTGCTCTGTTCAATTGAAAATCTTACTAGTAGTAACATTTGGAATAAATAGTATCTAATAAATAGGTAGTATCTAAAAAATAAGTACTAGTACCTAATGAATAAATAATAAATACATACTAGTAACAATTGGAATACATAGTCAGAGTAATAATAAAGACTGAACTTTTTATTTATTATAGATTATTATTAATAATAATAATAAAGACTGAACTGCCAATAATAAAATCCAAACAACAGTTAAAGGAGTAGTTCACTTTTAAAATAAAAATTCTGTCATCATATACTCACCCTCATGTTGTTTCAAACCTGTATGAATTTCTTTCTTCTGCTGAACAGAAAGGAAGATATTTAGAAGAATGTCAGTAACAAGACAGTTTCTGGGTCCCATTGACTTCCATAGTATATATTTTTTTCAACTATGGAAGTCAATGGGACCCAAAAACTGTCTGGTTACTGATATTCTTCTAAATATCTTCCTTTGTGTTCAGCAGAAGAAAGAAATTCATACAGGTTTGAAACAACATGAGGGTGAGTAAATGATGACAGAATTTTCATTTTAAAAGTGAACTACTCCTTTAAGTAGATCCAAAAACCGGTTCATACCCACCAGCCAAACAACCATAATACCCAGAGATTGGGACTTTTGGAGAGCATTCATGATTCCTTACAATCAAAAATTTGAAATATTAATCTGTGTCTGAGAATGCGAGTTATGTCAAAATAAGATTTGTCATGATAAAAATGAAAATAAAACCAAAACACAAATTAAAATACATTTCAGGAGTTAATCCATGTATGTGGCCTGTAATTTAGAGAGTTTAAGGCATTCTTTTTTTCTTCTAGAAGTTTTAAGGATTGAAATAAAATGAAAATGCCTCAAAACATGGAGGAACTTTAAGAAATCTACAGTGTAAATAAAATTTGGCCACGATCAACATATTAATAAACAAAAATTCAATCTCTTTGTTTGGCAAAAAAGACACCAAAAAGGACTTAACAATAGTACTATTGTAAATAATAATAATAATAATAATAAATCAATATCTTTTTGACAATCCAAATTAAACCTTAAATGATAACGACTATATAAGAGTGTTGAGATCACGTGATCAGGTGTAGATTCTGCCCTCTGCTGCTCACGTGAGTCCATTACAGGCTGATTAAAGAAACCACTGTGAAATGTGAAACTCCTGTGGGTGTGTGTCTTTGCTTTTCCTTTACAGCTTTACATATGTTTCATATGTACATTAACATATTAACATAAATAGTATTTCATATTGGGGTTCCAAAAAACATTAAATGAAACATTATTAAAGATTGAAAACCTCTATGACACATATTTACAAAACAATGTAGCCTACACTATACCATTCAAAAGTTTGGAATAATTACAATTTTTAAAATGTTTTTGAAAGACATCTTTTATCCTCATCAAGACATGGCTGCATTTATTTGATCAAAAATACAGTAAAAACAGTGAAATATTATTATAATGTAAAATAGCTGTTTTCTATGTAGCTAAATATATATTAAAATGTAATTTCCTCCTGTGATCAAAGCTGAATATTAATTTCTCACTGACCCTGATCATTTGATAGTGAATAGTGTGTGATTCAGTAATTTTTTTTAGTCAAGTCATGATTCTCGTTTGTAATACTGATGAACTAAAGATTGTTTTGTTGCAGGCTCGTCCTAAAGAGGTCTGATGCCGTATCAGGGTAAGCTCGGAGATTACCGGTGTCGCAACTGCGGGAGAAGATGGACAGCTGGGCACTCACACCCAAACGTGCCTCAGATGTGCAAGCAATGCAAAGTCAACGTCTATCCTACAATTGTAAGCTTTCTGGAGTTTCTTTATTGAAGCATCTGTACAAAATGAGCCGCTAAAGAACATCTAAATTCATCTAAACGGACTTGAAACCGTAAAAAGTTGGCGAACATCTGCTCATTATTAATCAGGGCTTCAGAAACTGGAGACACTGATGTAATAGAGGTCTTTTGCTCAAGATAAAGCTTTCATGAGGGACTTTGCAGTGTGTTTGGCAGGTTATGAAGTTATGAACTGGGTAGAAAACACTTGATCGAGTCGGATCTGCTCTCCTTAACGCTCCTGACGTCCCTTTTTTTTGTAATGTTCACCAGATGTTCTTCTGTATTGTAAATGTTGCTTTTAAGATTTATGCAGACATCATGGCTGCTTTTTGGCTTTTTAAAATCAGGAAATATTTTAAAGAGGCCATGTTAATCCCTTTTACAAAGTCTTGATTTTGAGTCTACTAGAACAGGTTTTCCAGCTTGAATGTTGATTATTCTCTTCATATTCTCCATTGTTGCGGCTCCTCTCTTCCCAGTCTGTCAGTAACGCTCTATTTACTTCCTGTCTCTATGAAGCCCCTCCTTCTGAAAAGCACACTGTGCTCTGATTGGTCGGCTGGATCAGTGTGTTGTGATTGGCAAAGCTCTTAGTGTGTTTGGGAAATGTCCCGCCCCTTTTCATAACCGCCAGTTTAACACACAACTAACTAACTCAACCAGGCCCAGCCCCTTTATTCTGCGCATTAATTATTATAATGAGGAATATTGTGACGTGTTCGTTCCCGGAAGAAACTCAAGAGTACAGTGTTCAGGAGTTCAGAAACACTGACACTGATATAGAGAAGAACTCCCGCTGGAGGGACTCTGAAACATTTTTCATGCTCAAACATTAGATACTTAAGAAAGATGAACATGGAAGAAAGCAGAATCGGTGCTCTATAAGAGAAATATTTCTCTAGGGATGAGCAGCAGGATTTAAAATCTTTCCTCTTTGTTTGCAGCGTCCTTAATAGAAACCCAACAGTCAGAAAAATGTGAGAAGCTCGGACGCTACTGTGGAGAGTGACCTCTGACCCCCGGCATCCTAAAGACCAGATTCACCCTCATTCACCTCATAACCAGTGCTAAAAGTTCCTCCACTTTAGCTGAACAATATTCACAGATTCCTGATTTGAAGCAGAACTCTGAGTAAATGAAACTGAAATGGTGTCTGCATCATTTATGCAATATGTTGATTTCCACAGAAAAAAAAATATTTTTAACAATAAATCTGTGTTTGTTAAAGTAAATGGTGCACCACAATTAAAACACCACTGATGAATTAGAAAAAAAAAAAATCATGCTTATGTTTTATCATTAATCATTTATATCATTTGAAATGTATGTTTAATGCTTTTCTTTTATGAAGTTTTATGCCTCAACTGCAGCTGATTGGCTTAGGGTGAACTTTTGTACTTGTTATTTAAATGAGGGCAAAAGTCTGTAAGTCTCCAATAGACAGACCACAATGTCTCAGAATAAAGTGTAACGAATGTTATCTAAGCTAAACATCTCGCAGTGTTCGGGCTAACACCTCAGAGTCTGAAAACATGAAAACTAGATATGTTTGTGTCTGCTTCGATACAGTAGCACACTTACTCTGAAAAGAGGAACTTTGCTCTGTTTCAATAAGCAGCTTTTGGGGAGATTAATATCTGTACAGGTCAGTCTATAACCTTGGACTCTTGCTCTTTCGCAACCTGTCTTTTCTTTATTAAACTTTTAATCCTGATTATGGGTGAATTAATTTTACTATTCATTTATTATTTAATTGTCTGCTTTTAAGAAATAAAATTTGACTCAATCATCTGACTGGATCTCCTCCTTACATCAACCACAAAACTCAAACACAAAATTCTGAAAAAACAAACAAACTGGCCCTCAATTCTCATTTGATGTGAGATAATGTGATTTAATGTGCTTGTGTTCAGTAATTTCACTTAAATGGCCATGAAAATTACCTATTAACTTAAATATACGAGTTTGATAAAAATCATTCTAGAAGAATGATCATGATCATTTTGCATCTGAACTCTTCATATATATAATGGTGCTCAATGGTTAATGGTTAATGGTTAATGGCTCAATGGTTAATGGCTCAATGGTTAATGGTTAATGGCTCAATGGTTAATGGTGCTGAATGGTTATCAGGTTGCTGTGAATTGTAGGATTTAAAATAATCCAAGATATTTTAAAATGAACAAAGACATTTGTTTTTACTGTTTCAACCCCTCTCTGTCTTACCCCAAGGATAATTTGGAAAGAGGTGCTGATAGGAAATTGATAAAAAAATAAATAAAATACAAATTTATAATATCCATGTATACCATGTATATTTAAAATATTAAAATGTCATAAATAAAAATATATAATTTCTATATCACTGCATTACATTATTTTTGCTTCCAATGCTTTATAATAGTAGCAAGTAAAAATATGATTTATGATAATCTGCTCTTTGGAGCGGGGTAAGTTGTCACACTCTTCATAACTCCAACACTAGAGGCTCTATCTCAAAAATCAAAAAGCCACTTTGTGTGACTTCTTCTGTAGTCAACTTCCTGTTCACATGTGGTCAAGATCACTCTAATCTGAGGTTAGCACAATTTTCTTATTTTTCTGCTAAAAAAGTAAAAAAATTGCACTTTAGATTTTATGAAATACAACTTTGTTAGGTATGAATGTTAAAAAATTATTATTTTGCACAAGCTAAAGTGCTATGTTGAGCTAACCTTGAGATTTATCCAACGTTAGCATGTTGTCTCAATGACTTTGGGGCAAGTCGTCACATGTGAAAACTTCCCCCTGTACAAATAAACACATAGAACATGCTCAAAAAACATTGTGATATTGTAATTTATTTGTAATTGCAATTAGGTTTTTGAAGGAAGGAAGGAAGGAAGGAAGATGGTTAGAAATGATCAACGAAAGACGCAGCATGGCAGAACACCACCTGACATAATGTTAAAGGCAGGTAAGGTTGCAGAACAAATCAATCAAAAGTACAGCGAAGGATTTTGACATAAATTACCGTACTCTGACTCTGGATTGTCCAAAGATTACCAGAGAAGAAATTAAAGGTCAGACAGCCATGCCAACAACAATGGCTGGTTATACAACGCCACGGAAGATTTTTTCAGCTGATTTGGAAAAGCAGCTTGAGTATATTACGAGGTCAGCTGACATGTATTTTGGTCTGTCGCCAAGTGAGGTCAGAAAGCTTGCCTACATGTTTGCAGTGGAACACCAGCTGAAGTTCGTGCCTTTGTGGGCAGCACGTGGCCAGCACAAGGCCAGCAAAGAGTGTTTTACAGGCTTCTTAAAGCGGCATACAGCGCTGTCACTGAGAAAGCCAGAGGAAACCAGGGCAAGTAGCTTTAAGAGAGAGAATGGTAATGCTGGTAATGCAAAAAAGTGTTACGCAAATATGAGTTTGGACCAGGAGACATTTGGAATGTTGATGAAACTGGGGTCACCACTGAACATTGTTTATATTTCCAGCTCTGGTTTATATTCACAATTGCAATATTCACAATTAAGTAGTTGTGTTCTTATTTTTGGATAATCTAGTGTGACAACTCCACCAATGGGGCAAACTATCACAAGTGCACACTCTCTATTCAACAGTCTACAACTCCATAATGAGATAAGATATGAAGATGCTATGAATACAACATATGTGCCCAAGACGTCCTTCTTTCATTTGGTATGACATTTATACCATTGTGATGTGTGGCGCTCAGTAAATGTTAGTCAATGTGACAACATGCCCCGCTCTCTCCCATACCATACATGATAGCATAGACAACATTCCAATATATTTTAATAAACAGCTTACATTCCTCTTAATACGCAATTGTTTACACAAATTTAAAATTTAACCATTAGTAAAGGATTAGTAACTGTAAATGCCCAAATTACAATGCAAATGCAACAAGTGCTTGTCAAAGGTATTGCATTTTGTGTATTTGCAATTAACAACAACAAAAAAAGATGTTCCTGAGATTCAATATCTTTTTGACAGAATGTGCATGAATTACTACACAAATGAAACCTTAACTGATAGTGATTATAAATGTCTATATATAAGTGTGTTGAGATCACGTGATCAGCTGTAGATTCTGCCCTCTGCTGCTCATGTGAGTCCATTACAGGCTGATTAAAGAAGAGCTCGGGTGTGTCTTTGCTTTTCCTTTACAGCTTCTGTTTCATATTTAAGATTACATATTAACATAAATAGTATTTCATATTTACATTAACAAATTAACATAAATAGTATTTCATATTGTAAGAAACATGTGAGGTATGTGAGGATCAGGGCAAGCCTTGACATTTCTTAGTAATGGTGTTTTTCTCTCTCGTAAGTTGATGTTTGTTCACCTGTCAGGACGCACCTGACGCGAACATGACCAGTTTTTCCACTGTTCGCTTCTGAACAAAACCCTTTCATTTCTAAATAAGTTTTTATTCCAGGGGAAAGGACTGACGTCACGTCACACATGAGGAAGAGAAGCCTCTGTTGTTTTCATGCAAATGATGTTGGAATACATACTAGTCAGAACTGAATAGTTGATATCATAACAGATCCCCATAGAAGTCAATGGCAAAATTTTTAAATGTGTTAGTAACAAAAGAATAGTTACTAGTCACTATCGAAATAAGTACTAGTATAATGAAGAAGAACTAGTATCCATTTGATAGGCACTAGAATCTAATTAATAAGTACTAGTGTCTATTTAATAGGTAGGCTACTAGTCAAGTCATCTTCATTTATATAGCGCTTTTAACAATGTAGGCTAGATTGTTTCAAAGCAGCTTTACAGAGATAAACGTATAATTTATGGTAACAGAGATTGTTTTGGCTTTATAGCGGTTCTTTAATAAAGTAATTTTTCAGCTAAAGTTATATTTGATTGATTCGCTTCCGTCGCAACGATCATTGGGGTTGTAAGACGACACCATTCTCTCTACACAGACTTTAAACGAACCTGTGAAAAACGCTGATGGCGTTCACATGTGCATTAAATATTGGTTCTATAGTTATGTGCGTTTGAATATATGACTTTCATATATTAGAATATTTAGAGGCACTAGTGTCTATTTAATAGTATCTAATGAATGAGTACCAGTTTCTAAAAAAATAAGAACTAGTAGGCTATCTAATGAATAACTACTAGTTACTAGTTTCTAAAGAATAGGCACTAGTACGGTAAAAAATAAGCACAAGTAATGGAATAGATACTAGTATCTAAAAAATATGTACTAGTTGCATGAAAATAGATAGTAGCCTAGGTTTTAAGGATTAAATGCAAATACAGCTTGCCATACTAGCATCTAATGAATACTTACTAGTAATAATTTAAAAATGTACTAGTCAATATTGGAATTAAAGTTTGATTGATTTATAATAAGAATCGTGAGAACAGCTTTAGATCAGATCAGGCACACTGGGGTCCTCAGCTGGGACTCATCTCTTCTCTGGGACTCATCTCTTCTCCACACCCTCGGCATTCAAATCTAGCGTAACTCTGGCTTCTATGAAGTTGAAGGGGAAAATGACCTGGACAAGAGCCACACTTTAGCAAGTAGATCTCCAGACTGCAACCAAATGGACGACAAGACTGGTGTGACCATCACGTTGTGCTGCAACTTCTGTTACAAACGATACTTAAACATCCAACGACAAACGAAACGAAACGAAAGTGAAATGTTGTGCAGCTGATAAGAGCTGCAACTTCTGTTTCATACGATACGGGAAAACGAAACTAAAGTGAAACGAAACCGATCTAAAAACAACAACAACAATTTACTAGACTAGAAGTTACTTGTCACTATTTGGATAGTTATACTAATAGTATTAGATTACTTAGTAATTAAAAACTAAAAAGAAATAGGCATAGTAAAATAGTATACTATATATAAGTAGTAAAACAAAACAAAAAATGCATTAATAATATTTATAGCACCGTCCTGGTAACAACCCAAACAACATCATTATTCAAGGAACACGCCTCTTGGATAGAAGAGCGTATATATACAGACTGACGCCTCCCTTCCTCATCCAGAACAAACTCTCCAGATCCATCCCTCACATCACATCACATCACATATACAAGTAAGTTTTGCTTTTACAATTGTTTTCTATGTTTAGAAATGTCTATGTTGTGCGTTTGCTCTCTTATTATGGCAAGCCGTTTTAACATTTAATCCTTAAAACCCACTAGTCTCTATTTTCATGCTACTGGTACTTATTATTTTTTAGATTCTAGCATCTATTCTTAATACCTATTCTTTAGATACTAGTACCTTTTTAAAAGATACTAGTAGTTATTTGTTAGATGCTAGTACTTATTCATTAGATACTAGTATTTATTTCGATAGTGACTGGTAACTATTCTTTTGTTACTAGTTACATATCAATTTTTTTTGCCATTGACTTCTATGTGGATCTGTCATGATATCAACTATTCAGTTCTGTAGTGACATCTTGTTTTAGCTTTGTTTCATGCTTTTGTTTCATGACTGTCATGTGATCCCCTGTTCTAGTTGTGTGATCTTGGTTTTGTGATCCTATTTATTAGATACTAGTAGTTATTCATTATGTACTAGTACTTATTTTTTAGAAACTAGCTCCTATTAAGATACTAGTACTTATTCAATAGACATACTAGTACTTGGTCGTTATATATAGGACCTAGAGACTAGTATTTATTCCAGATGTTACTAAGATTTTTTATTTTACTTGTAAGATTTTTAATAAAACTCTACTGTATAGTAAGATAAGAAATTGGACTAGTTACATAATATATAATACATAATAACCACATCAGAGCAAAGAGATTAAAGACATGTTGAGTGTGTCAAACACAGAAGCTTGTGCGCAGATTATAAAGCTTCATTCAAACAAACCAGTCCTTTAAATCTGAAACAGACCTGCGTATGTTTGTGTGAATGGATGTATGCAAAATAGAAGACAGTTTACTTTACACTGATATTCACTATAGTGCCTCTTCTGGCAACATCTAAACTGCAACATGAGACATCTTGAATTGCATTCCACAGTTCAGAATGTTACTGATGTAACATCAAATATTCTAATGCAACAACTGTAACACTGTTTACATTAAGAACTGCAACATCGCAATACTGTAACAGTTCGACAAATACAGCGCTGGGGTTCCACAAAAACATAAAATGAAACATTATTAAAGATTGAAATGATCCTGAACTTTTGATATGGAACTGAAATGTTTTCAGTGTGTGAATTATTTTTAGTCGAGTCACGATTCTCGTTTGTAAGTCTACTGATGAACTAAAGATTGTTTTGTTACCAGGCTCGTCCTAAAGAGGTCTAATGCCGTATAAAGGTAAGAGGAGGTGTTTCGGGGAGTACCAGTGTCCCCAATGCAACAGAAAATGGATGAGTGGAAACTCATGGGCGGATATGGGGCAGGAGTGCCAGAATTGCCACATCAACGTCCTTGCTCACAAACAGGTGAACAGACGCTCACTTTAGACTGAAAACAGCATTTCTGCCATCAGGTTAGAGTTTGTTTTCTGGTTTCAATATCTTAACATCCTTGAAACAAGATACTTTAGCGAAATTAAATGATATATTGCTGAATTATTTAAAGTGTAAACCTAACAAAACGCAGTGAAGTTTCTGCTTTAAAAATTGGGTAAAAAAAAACTGATTAGCCACAACTGGAACGGTCTTGTGTGCAAAAGGCCCATAGGGATCACCGTGGACGCAGATGCCACGAGACCTAACATTTTTTGATACTGAAGAACAGTAAGATCTTGGCTTAGCCTGACTTTGCTCAGGATATTGTGAATGGTCTCGATTCGAGCGGGAGACAGCTGTTTCCTGCATCATGATCAAATCCCATTCAATCCCCTAAGTATGTTGTTCTCTGGGTTGGAGAGAGAACACTCTTGTGGTCGTTGAGTCTCAACCCCAGAGAAACGCTAGCTCTTGTGCAAGTATCAGCCCATCGTAGATATAATTCATAATGCGTATTCCCTGGAGTCGCAGTGGAGCCAGCGCTGCATCCATCCATGTGATAAGGCTAGGCCGAATGGAAGGCCGATATTGGTAAGCTTCGCCCCCCGAAAGCGAACCTCAGGAACTCCATGTGTTGTGGCAGTATTTCTATATGGAAGTACGCATCCTTGAGATCAATCGTGACAAACCAGTCTTGATGTTGAATTTGCAACATGATCATCTTGATAGTTAGCTTCTTAAACTTGAGCGCCTTGACTAAGCTTCGAAGATCTAAAATCGCCAACCCCTCCTTCTTGGGATGCAGGTAGTATATATTTTTGGAAACTAACGTTGACTGTAGACGTTCTGGGACGTCAATTGTAGACGAGGCCCAGGTAGACATGGCTTAGAGTGGAGAGAGAAATATTTCTCTAGGGATGAGTGGAAGGATTTAAAATCTTTCCTCTGTGTTTGCAGCGTCCTCTGGAGAAACCCGACGGCCTGGACGCATCGGACCCGAGCAAAAGACATCCTCAGCATCTCTGTGAGAAGTGTAAGAAGATGGGACGCTACTGTGGTCGAGTTGGGTGGTGAACGCTGACCCCCGGCATCCTAAAGACGCCCAGATACACCCTCTATATATACACCTTGTGCTAAAATCTGCTCCACTTTATCTGAACAATATTCACTGATTCCTGATTTGAAGCAGAACTCTGAGTAAATGAAACTGAAATGGTGTCAGCAGCATTGTTGATTGCCACAGAAAATATATATTTTTAACAATGAATCTGTGGTTGCTAAAGGGGTCATCGGATGCAAAATTCACTTTTATACGGTGTTTGCATGTAAATGTGTCTTTGCAGTGTGTGGACACAACCCCCGTATAATGACAAAATACATTCACTCCTTTATTTTTTATCCTCAAAAAGCCTAAACACTCTCACTAATCAAGGCGTTTTGATTTTCTGAGCAATATGACATCATATTGTGACACGCCCCTTAGAAGAGAAGGGGGGGGGGCAGTTGCTCATTAGCATTTAAAGAGACATGCACCAGAACGGGTCGGGTCAGAGCTGTTTTTGAGGAGGTAAAAAGCGTGCTGTTTTACACAACCATTGAATATTTTTATCCAAAGTATGTTACAAACTTTACATGAAGACCCTAAAGAATTATCCCAACTTGTGAAAAATGGGCATCCGATGACCCCTTTAAAGTAAATGGAGCACCACAATTAAAACACCACTGATGAATTAGAGATGCTTATGTTTTATCATTTGCTTATGTTTTATCATTAATCATTCATATCATTTGAAATGTATGTTTAATGCTTTTCTTTTATGAAGTTTTATGCCTCAACTGCAGCTGATTGGCTTAGGGTGAACTTTTGTACTTGTTATTTAAATGAGGGCAAAAGTCTGTAAGTTTCCAATAGACAGACCACAATGTCTCAGAATAAAGTGTAACGAATGTTATCTAAGCTAAACATCTCGCAGTGTTCGGGCTAACACCTCAGAGTCTGAAAACATGAAAACTAGATATGTTTGTGTCTGCTTCGATACAGTAGCACACTTACTCTGAAAAGAGAAACTTTGCTCTGTTTCAATAAGCAACTTTTAGGAAGATTAATATCTGTACAGGTCAGTCTATAGCTTGGACCAACTTTAATTATCTTTAGGCTAAGAATATTATACTCAGAGTGTTTAAATTAGAGAAGTTATTTTAACTGTTTGTTTTATGTTTATTTATTAAACTTTTATTCCTGCTTATGGGTGAATTTATTTTACTCTTCATTTATTATTTGATTGTCTGCTGTTCAGACATAACATTTGATTTAATCATCCGACTGGATCTCCTCCTTACATCAACCAGAACACGAAATTATGAAAAAACAAACAAACTGGCCTGCAATTCTCATTTAATGTGCTGTGATATATATATAGCCTATATAATATCTCTCTGAACAGTGTTAATGTGCATGTACCTTTTATATTCTAATTAACATGCATGCCGCTTGACAGATTTTGATTTGAACAGTTATTGCAGCGCCATCTAGAGGCGTGTACCTGTTCCTGCAGACACCTGAATGATCGCAGTGACCCAAACAATCATCATTCTCTTACTGCCCTCACTACATGTACCGATACAGCTATATAGCCAGCTTAACACTCCTCCAAAAACTACCCAAGACAGAGCTGACTTTAAGTGCGTTTAATGGAAGCGGTGTAAAACTGCAAAAACAACAACGATAGAAGTACATTAACTTACAAGACACTTAGATGAGCATAAACGTCTTCTGATACATGTATGTTCAAATATAGCTAGATAGCATAACATGCATAATAGCATAGGCAACATTCAAATATAATATAGATACCACAACAGCTTACATTCCTCTTAATGCGCAAATGTTTACACACATTTAAAAATAAACCATGCAAATTAGTATTTATAAATGCCCAAATTACAATTCAAATCCAACAAGCCTGGAAAAGGTGCTTGTCAAAGGCAGGTATTGCATTTTTTTTATCTTTTACCACTCATACAATCTGTCCCAAAAGGACTTAAACAACAACAACAACAACAACAAAGATGTTCCTGAGATTCAATATCTTTTTGACAGAATGTACATACATTGCTACACAAATGAAACTTTGTGTAGCAATGTATCTACATAATGATAGTGAAACCTTAAATGATAGTGATTATAAATGTCTATGTAAGTGTGTTGAGATCACGTGATCAGGTGTAGATTCTGCCCTCTGCTGCTCATGTGAGTCCATTACAGGCTGATTAAAGAAAACCTCTCATGTGGGTGTGTGTGTGTGTCTTTGCTTTTCCTTTACAGCTTCTGTTTCATATTTACATTAAATATTAACATAAATAGTATTTCATATTTACATTTACATATTAACATAAATCGTATTTCATATTGTAAGAAACATGGAAGAGATGAAATCTGAGATATGTTTTAGTATAGTAGAGTTGTGTGAGGATCAGGGCAAGCCTTGACATTTCTTAGTAATGGTGTTTCCCTCTTTTATTTGTAAGTTGATAATGTTCATTCACCTGTCAGGACGCACCTGACGTGAACATGACCAGTTTTTCCACTGTTCGCTACTGAAGCCAAACCCTTACATTTCTAAACATGTTGAAAAGTCTGTCGTGACACAGGAGGAAGAGAAGCTTCTGTCGTTTTCATGCAAATTATTTGTTTGTTTATACTGGACAACTGTGATGTACACAAGCGTTCAGACTCAATGTGAAGGTCAGAAACTGTCCTGTGAAACCAAGAGGCTTTTCTCCGTTGCTTTACATCTGACACACAAACCTTTGCACTCATTAAACTCTAATAAAGATCTACATAAACTAAACAGATATTAGGCTATAACTCATTCAGATGTCTAAATTCTTACAAAAACTGTACCATAACCATAGCTTCCAGCAAAATACCATAGATACTACTGTAAAATCATAATACATTAGTAATGGATGTCCTTCAGTGTAAGAAGCCTTCAGAATATCTGACATTTTGTATTGTAAGAAAATTTCAGATGGCACTTCGAGGCTTTTGCATCTGAACTCTTCATATATACACTATATATATATATATATATATATATATATATATATATATATATATATATATATATATATATATATATATATATATATGTGTGTGTGTGTATATATATATATGTGTGTGTATGTATAATATTAATATAGTGCTGTCAAATCGATTAATCGCATAAACATAAAAGTTATTTTTTCACACATATATAATATTAACAAAAACTTTTATGTTAGATGCGAATAATCGATTTCACAGCACTAATTATTTTATATTACATGATATTGTAATATCATATTATATTATATTATATTTGCAATTTACTAGACTGGAAGTTACTTGTCACAATTTGGATAGTTATATTAAAAGTAGTAAGTTTTAGTTTACTTAGTAGGCTAATTAAAAACTGAAAACAAATACTGTAGGGATAGTAAAATAGTTAATTATATATAAGTAGTAAAACAAAACAACCCAACAACCCTGGTAACAACCCAAACAAAATCATTATTCAAGGCATGCACACACGCCTCTTGGATTTACTTTAGAAGAAGAGCATGTATACTATAGGATAGGAGTCATATATGCTGGAGAACAGGGATAGGCCTGCGTTTTGTTTGTGGACAGGATCGAGTCACACCCACTGTGACAGACTGACGCCCTCCCTCACTTCCTCATTCTGCCCAAACTCACGAGATCCATTCCTCACATCACATCACACATCTAAGTAAGTGTTGCCTTTACAATCGTTTTGTACGTTAAAACAACAATGTATCGAGTGTTTGGCGCGTTTGTTCGGGTTTCACTGTGACGCGCGTGTTTACAGAACGCGCGTGATACAATGTAACCATTCCGCATTAATCCACGTTAAAATGTCCGTCAGATGTTTGTCATCGAAAACTCTGTCGAATGTTCTAAGTGTTTGTGGATTAAGATGTGTGTTGGTTCAGAATTTTTCAGGGTGTGTTGTCGTGAAATCTGAAATATTTGGCTGCCATTTTTTTTCTTTAGGCAGAGAGCGATGCTGAATGGTCAAACCGTGTGTAGTGTGTGTAGTAGTGTGCGTAGTGTACGATTGTCGTACTGAGAGTTAATCAGTACAAGTTCAGACATGAGATGTGTAAGAGAAAAGCTGCATTACTCTAGTAAAAGCAGGATAACCACTGATCACTGGCTTTAACACAGAATTAAACCACTGGTTAGTGGTTACTACAGCATGCAGTCACAGAGAGTTAGTGAACCCTTAACAAGTAACCTGTGCATAAATGTCCAAGTCCTAGAACCAGATACAAAAATAACCATATTAAACAAATACTAAACCGCATGTGTTTTCTAGCCCTTAAAAAAAGGAAATATAAGGGGATTTTTAAAATTGTATCCTAAACAATTAGTTGAAATTCCTATCAAATGTGTTTCTAGTTATGCAGTTCTGAGGCGTTTCCACTAGATTTGTAAGTTAAATCTAAAAATTGCAAATGAATGTAAAAGTTTTTACTTAAAAAGATTTAATTATAAGGAAGGTGTTTTATATGATATTGTGAGAATATTGAGCTTGTGGAAGAAAACCCACCTCAATTTTATTCAGAGACTCAAACTGAGTAAAATTAAGCATTTCGGTGCAGATGCTGATATGTATATGGACAAAACATAAGATTCTGATGCTTGTAATCAAAGAGATCCTTCTATTCTCTCAGAAAAAGAGGTACAAAAGCTTTCCCTGGGGCAGTTCCAGGTTCACTTTTGTGTAAGTTATCGCCCGAGTGTAAAATGCATGCAAATATCAGTTGTCACTCTATATCTGCCAATAATACGTCTTACTAAGATGATATTTAAATGCTCATTCAGTCATTCAGTGTTAAATCAACCAAATTTCAGAAACTTCCCTGGCTCTTATTTTTTATTTTCTGACGAAAGACAAACTGATGAAAACCAAAATATTAAATGTCATGGATGAATATTTGAGTAATCCTCTTATTTATAGAGGGATGGTCAAAATGACAATTTCGTTTGCTCTAAGATCTACTTTTATCTTTGATCAAATTCATGCAGAAATACTTGAAATTCTTCTAAAAAAACAACTTTGTAACTTAAACTTATTCTTATTCTGTCAACCTATAGCCTACATAACACACCTGATAAACCTGCTGCTCCACACGGAGACTTGTTTGCTCAGTGGGATCACACTCATCCGTGTTGGATTGCAATGATGCAATATTCAATGATTGCAATGATGCAATATTCACTCCTCGCAGTCTCTAAGGTTTCTGATCATGCTGATCCAGGAGTCGTGTGTTGAGATGTTGAACACAGACAGGGTGGCCCCGGCTCTGGGAATTGTCATTAAAAAGAAATTCATAGGAACATAGACCATTGATATATTTGAGTTTTTAAATATTTAGTGTAATTCAGTGTATTAATAAATAAAAACAGTTTCTTTGTAAGGCAAGGCAAGTTTATTTATACAGCACATTTCATTCTCTATGGCAATTGAAAGTGCTTTGCATGGAAAATAAGCAGAAAATAAAAGCAAGGGAAATTAAAACGGTTATAAAAGGAATTAAAAGAGATAAATAATACAGTTATAACATTAATTAGAGTAAAATGAATTAAAGTAAAAAGATGATATATAGAATAAACTTCTCATCTGGCAAAACACCGGTGTATCTTATTTTGCATATAGTTTTACACTGTGTCCGTGGTGTTTATTCGGCTGGACTTCTCCGATGGACCTGATTTTTCCAGTTGTAAACAAACAAAAACGGCAATTAGGGATAAAAAATAAGTTCTAAATATATTTATATTTCTTTAAAGGGTTATCTATCTAGTCAGTCATCTATCCATCTATAGTATTGAATATTTTTTGAGGTCAACCAAAGTGAATGAATTAAAGAAAGATGATTGTTCTGGACTCTAGGATTTTAGCAGTAAGATGAAGAATCACGTCTGAACAGCTGAATCATGTTCATGCCTCCAGCAGGCTTTATTTAGTTCACAGATAAGTGCATTGCAATTAAGATAGCATGAAATTACTTATATACTGAAATACAGTAGAGCGCTGAACTGCAATCATTTGAAGTTTTATGGTTATTTGTCCTCTGATGTTGTTTTATCAACATCATTTATCACATCTGAGTTGCTGCTGATGCATGTTCACCAGAATGGCAGTGATGTGGTGTTGTTGGTGAAGACCAGTAGCAGGCTTTGCTTTGCTCAATCCGTTTCACTAGAACAAAAGCGGCCCTTCCCCCACCATCACACACACACACGCACGCACGCACACACACCAGGGGCGGAAATTAACGTAGGCTTGAAGCAAAAATGCCACCGAAATTAATAATAATGCTTCCAAAAACCAAGAAAAAAATCTCTGTATAAGTTCTTGTCTTAATATTTATATGCAATATCACACGAGCAAAAGTGTTTTCCCCCCGCGAATATCAGCACGTTTACAAATGTGATGTGATGGCCTCGTTTACATGCACTGATTACTCACACAAATGAGTTTATTGAAATAACCCGTTGTCCCGGTTTATATGCAATGCCAATAGCCCGGCAATGCAAGTATAGCCTAAAGCGCGTTTACAAGGCTAGTAATAAATCCTTATTTCCCAGTAGTGAAGTCAACACGTAATAATTAATAATAAAGCATTAAAAACGGAATAGTTTTCCTACATGTCAGCGGGAAACTTACAAACTCGCATATTATCCTCTCGGTATATGTACAGATGCAGCATTTTGTCTGTGGCACTTCTGCACGAGATGAAACACATTTTTATAATTTCTTGTGTCAAGAAAGAGTCTGAGTTTGTGATATGTTTCCTCGCTCTGTCTGGATGTGTTTAAATGCACAGTAAGGATGTGTTCCTGTCATTCTCACGCATGCGCACTTCAGTAAGCTCAAAGAACAGGTTAATGCGTTCACGTGATGGGTGAACCCGGGGTATGGGGCAAAAATCTAGCTGTGACGATCGGTTTATGTTTAAGCTGTTTATTACTCCGATAAAGAAAAACATGTTAACGCGTTTACATAATCACATGCATTGTCGGCTTATTCCCAGCACACACATTTGCGTTGTGGCGACGTCTATGGCACGTTGCATTTCTACTATGGCAAAGTAGCTTTCTACGTGTCTCCGTGCAACATTGTAACAACGTAGAATTGTAAGACGCGACGGTCTGACAATTTATTTTTTTATGCTAGATATAGATATCCCCCATTCAGCATGTTATGTTTTGAGGTTAATTTTTTAATTCGTTAGATAATTATATACTTTTTAAATATCGTTTATCCTTATTATTATTTAATGGGCCTAACTGTAAATAAATTATAATCAACACCTGCAAGTGTACACTTTGAAAGAGAAAAATGACAGAAAGTTACGTTAATTCAACTTCATTAAAACTGGTAATCAAATTGCACTTCCGCAACCTTTAGCCATGTTTTTAAAGCGTTGTTAGAAGGTTGGGGTACGCTGTGCCAACGTCCTGGGTTTGCTGGGTTGAGCATAATCAGGTTAGGAATGCCCATGTAAACGCACTCATTGATTTTATACAACAATTCAGTTTCAGGAACAGTGAGTTAATAGGCTAATAGGTGACTTACCTTTCAAACCCAGTATTGTCAATATTGTCTGTTTTTCATCTATTTTGCCAACAAAAATAGTTCCAAACATTATGAGTCACTGCGTGATCACGGTTTCAGTTCCACTGCCGAATGAATCCACGTTTTTGAATGAATCATTCTAATGAATGATTCAACGACTCCCTCAATCACTCACTCCTGTTTCAGAAACGGGCCTCAGAATTGCTCTGGTGAAAACTGAATCTGTTCTGCTTTTGCATGTGACTGTGATTTTAATATAACCATGTGAATGTTCTCCAGGTGTCAGAGATGAGTTACCCCGGATATCCTCCCGCAGGTGGAAGCTACCCCCCCGGCTCCGGCCCGTATCAACAACAGGCCCCGGCTGGATACCCCCCCCAACCCGGAGCCTATCCTCCCCAGGCGGGATACTATCAGCCTCAGCCCGGAGCCGGATACCCCCCCGGAGCCGGATACCCCCCCCAGGCCGGCGGATACCCCCCCCAGGCCGCCGGTGGATACCCAGCTGCCCCGGGAGGAGGGTTCCCACCACAGGCTGGAGGTTACCCGGCCGCCCAGCCCGGGACCTACCCCAACATGCCCCCCGCAGGTGAGTCCGGCTACTCTGAGGGTGCTAAAGAATACACTGAGAGTATACATCTAAGGGTGCTTTCACCCTGGTAGTTTAGTTCGGAACGGGGCACGGTTCGCATGAAACATCGCTAATGTGAACGCTCTCATGTGGACCCGGGTGCGCACTGGGGTCCCAAACCCGAGACTCTGAGTTCGGTTGCACTCAAACTGTGTCGTGGTTCGCGTGAATGTGAAAGCAACACGGATTCGGGTGCACGCTTGTTCAGGAAGTAAAGTAACCTGCGCATGCGTTGTAGCTGATTATGATGTATTTAGTTAAATAAAACGCATGTAAGGGATGATAGTGTTGATGATTTACCTTGGATATGAGCGAGAGTGAGTCTGCAGTGTATTTGCGCATAGCGCGTTGAATCAGGGCAACAAATGAATGGAAATCCACTGTCTCCTCAAGAGAGTTTTGCAAGCAGCAGAAAGCTAGCTTATGACACACAGTAAACCTGTGTTGTTCACTCAGCTGCGCATAATGGCACCAAATTAATAAAAAACACAATATATTGACCCGCGTTCTGTTTTCTATCGTGCGCTATCGTAGCAGAGACTAGTGTCTGTTGTACAGTGTGTTCTTCTGGAGGCGCTAATGTCATTTGTGGGCAACTGATCATAGCGTCTGAAAAGCTGAGCACTTATGAAGTGGATTGGCAGTTAAAAATAAGACGTTCTGATTTGATGATGATGAATGTTCATGCTGATACAAATCAGTATTGGAGGGGAAAGTGTTTGAATATGAATATGCTATAATATATATATGAAGAGTTCAGATGCAAAAGCTTCTAAGTGCCATCTGAAATCTTATGGAATGATCATTTTTATCAAGCTTGTATATTTAAGTTCAGTTATTTCACTTAAATGACAATGAATAGGTAATTTAAGTGAAATTACTGAATTTAAATATACAAGCTTGATAAAAATGATCATTCTAGAAGAAAATTTCAGATGGCACTTAGAGGCTTTTGCATCTGAACTCTTCATATATATATATATATATATATATAAATATATATAATTTCTAATTTGACAATGAATCTGTTTTCATGCTGATAAAAAATTATATTGGTGTTGAAAGTGTTTAAATTATTAAAGTTTTGTGAACTAATTTGCTTAGACATTCTTTTGGATTATTTACATTTAATTAATCCATTAAAACGGTTTATATTTAAAAATATTTGGGGAGGTGGAATTGATTTCATAAGGCCATAAAAGATGCATTTCACATCACATTTCTGCTTTTCATGCATTATGCATCTTTTGTAAAAACATCTATAGCTGCATGATTCTTTGTGTTTTGACTTTCATGTGTTTGTTGTCCTGTGATTGATATGTTCATTTAAAAAATCTTGTATAATATGACTTGCTGTTTTTGTTTGTTTGGTTTTTATTGTATTTATATGATATTTGTATTTTTGTAATTGAATTTACTGCTATGAAAATAGCTTTGAATGCTGACATGGCACTAAATAAAACAATCTGAATCTGTCCTGTGATAGACATTGTGTCATAGTTGTTCTTTATGTTATTAGCAGGAGGATGGGGCGGCCAACCTGGCTTTGGAGCTGTAAGTATCCCTTTATTTCTAACTCTTTTATTGTGCATGATCAGTTATATTGTGTTTTTTTAAATGCAGAAGTACAGAACTTGATGAAACTAATCATGTGCATGATCTTCTAGCCTGGAGGAGGAATGCCTCAGGGTTACCCCGGGATGCCAGCGCCGGGACAGCAGCCCATGCCAGGTTACCCAGGTGCCCCGGCGCCAAACCCGTCAATGCCCGGGTACGGAGGCGGCGTTCCTGCGGGACCAACAGCGCCGGCCGGTCCTGCTGTCAATGTGAGAGACTGCCCGCTTTATCCGCCAATATAAGCTTGTCCGCTTCTGTTCGGTTTAGATTTTCATGATTCCCACAATCACAGTTTCATCATCTAGAATTGCTTTGTCACAATGAAAAATCCAGGAACAAATTGTCAAGAAAATGTATAAACAGTATATAAAGTGTAAAAAACCCTGACATTAAAAATAAATTTCTCTGAATGTGCCTAGTTTCACGGCTAATTTCCACAAGAAAGACACACACACACACACACACACACACACACACACACACACACACACACACACACACAAAAACAAAAAAAAAACAGGAAACTGAAGTAATAATACTTGCTCTCGATGGTTTAGTAACTCGCCGTTGAAACAGGAAATTGGACACGCAATGTTCTTTTTTATTTTACAGTCTTTAGTTAAAAATAAATGCGAAATAGCTTTCACTATGCATTTACTTCCACAATATGACATATTTTGTGTGAAAATTAATATAAAATAATGTTTAAACATTTGCATACCGTTCAAAAGTTTGATGTTGGTAAGATTTTTTTTAATGTTTTTGAAAAGTCTCTTCTACTCACCAAGGCTGCATTTTTTTTAATCGAAAATACAGTTAAAATTGTAAAATATCATTACAATTCAAAATATCTGTTTTCTATGTGTGAATATATAGTAAAGTGTAATTTATTCCTGTGATCAAAGCTGAATTTTCAGCGTCATTACTCCAGTCTTCAGTGTCACATGATCCTTCAGAAATCACTCTAATATGATGATTTGATGATCAAGAAACATTTATGATTATTATCAATGTTGAAATCAGTTGTGCTGCTTCATATTTTTGTGCAAACCATCATAAATTTGTTTTTTCAGGATTCTTTGAAGTATATAAAGTTCAAAAGAACAGCATTGAAATAAAAAATCTTTTGTAATATTATAATTGTCTTTACTGTCACTTTGTCTATGTAATGCATCCTTGCTGAATAAAAGTATTAATTTCTTTAAAAGAAAAACCTGACCCCAAACTTTTGAACGGTTGTGTGTGTGTGTGTGTGTGTGTGTGTGTATATATATACTATGTGTATTTATTTCACTACATGAAAACAAGAACGAATATTTTTTTAAATTTGAATATTTAGTTATTTTTTTTAATCGCTAAAAAAGTAATCTTTTCAGAATCAAGGAATTTGTGTTGGCGACTTCCAGTGCTGAAAATAGACATGCATGGGGATAAAAGCTATAAATAGGAATATAACACATTAATAAATAAATATAATATGATACAGTAATACAAATATAGAAAATACACTATAGACAGAACTATGCATATACAGATATGCCATTTCTAGATTTAAGAATGTTGCAATTTTTAAATTGTAGCATTCTTAAGTGTAACTGCTTTGAACTGTTTCCTGTGATGTGTGTGTTCAGAAGGGATACCGTGGGTCCATGAAGGACTTTCCTGGCGCCGACCCTCTCAAAGATGTCGAGGTGTTACGGAAAGCCATGAAGGGATTCGGTGAGAAGACATTGATTGACTTTGATTCATTTGAAGCACAGAAATGTTTGCATACAGTCACATCTTTAAATACCGAGTCCTGATAGTGACTGGATCTGTTTTGCTCACAGGAACCGATGAGAACGCCATCGTCGAGCTTCTTGGCAGTCGAACCATCAAGCAGCGTGTGCCGCTGTTGGCGGCGTACAAAACCACCTACGGCAAGGTGAACATGAGGAACAAAGCATCAGATTCATGTGGAAGATCTGCCATTGTGTGTAACTTTGCATTCGTAATGATGTTTTCCAGGATCTGGTGAAGGACCTGAAGTCAGAGCTGACGGGAAACTTTGAAGATCTGGTGCTGAACATGCTGAAGTCTCCGGCACAACTCGATGCCTATGAAATGAAGCAGGCCATTGCGGTGAGGTTTTATTTTTCCCTTGATTTTCCAGGAAAATGTGTCCAAATCCATTGAGATACTAGACATTTTGCTAAGGTATTTAAAGTTGGCATGAAATGGAAGTTGTGGAAGGCGACAAGGCGTATATCCGAAATGGCTTCTGGATCAAGAGCAAATGTGGGCGGGGCTTGATTTTGTTGGTGGGGAATTGATTGGATGGTTGTGGTTTGCCATTGGTGGATCTCATGTGAGTGACAGGTTGCCCCGCCCACATCAAGGTTAAGTTAATACTGCAGTATTCCATTAAAATTAAGAATTGATTTCATGATGATTTTAAATGTCTCTGTTTCATCCTAATTGAAATGCAGCTTCATAAGTGACTGATCTGGAACATCCTCATGTAATGCTAATAGCGCTTTATCCCAGTCTAGCAGGGAAACATGCGAACACACTCACCCAGTCTAGCATGCATTACAGCACAGATCTCATACGCTGGTGCTTGTGTTACACAGAGCTCATTAATGAAACACGGGCAGGTAATTACAGAGTAGAGAGCAGAAATCCTGCCAGACTCGCTGTCTGTGATTATTATCGTCCCTCGCTGTGGGGAAAAGGAAAGAAACCTGTTGACACATGTTTTAAAACTCACTGATAAACTATCAGGCTGTGAATATAAGGATGCACAAGGATTTCAGCAAATAAAAACACTTCTTGTTTCCCAGCTGTGGTTATCAGGAAGAACCGTATACGTCGCACCAAGTAAAAAAAAAAAAAAAGTTGCATTTGTCACATTTTTATTGTATTAAAAACAACAGGTAAATAAAACAAAACTTTACAAACATTATAAACGTGTATTTCAATTCTGCTCAATCCACTACAAATCCTCCTGTTAACTTGGCCAAGCGTGTGTCACCTGGCACGCTTTTTTTATTGCCTTTCCCCGTCATCACATATAATTCGGAAGCTTCTAATGTTGTTTTGGAGTCTCCAACAACAGGTTTACATGAACTCAAGGTCAAAAACACTTTCATTTCTCATAATAATCATTGCAGCGTCAGCTCTTTTCTCTCAGTGTCTGAAACGCTTCGTCTGCAGATTCAGTCTCTCTGAACCCCGCCTCTCTGAGAGCTGCTCTGCTCTGATTGGTCGGAATCGAAGTGCTCATTATCATATCTGAATCTCAGCTCTTGATCACAGTGATACGAACAGTAACGATGGTGTGGGTTTTACCGTCTCAATCTCAGAAAACAGCGTCTTCTCCACATGAACAACACGAGCCAAACTCTTCCAGTCTCAGTCTCTGAGGGCGGGGCTTAGAGACGCTGTTCAGCCAATCAAGAGCACAGGCTGGCATTATGCAAATTAGTTACAAACCTTCAGCAGGAAGTGAGACTGGAATTACTGACAACTCGTTTCAGTTCAGAATCGATTCCTTTTTTCTTTTCTTTTTTATAACTAATGTACTTCAATCTTTAAAACATTGCAGATTTGGAAGACAACATGGATAGACATATGGCTTAGATTTTCTATCAATTAGAGAGTCTAAATTATTTTGTATAGAGTAATTTTTTTTAGTTCAGTACATTTGCTTTACAACTTAAAAAAAAAATGTTTCCCCCTTTTTGCAATAATATTCTGAGCGTTTTAGAACCTGTATTCCTGTATTACAGCCATTATCCTACAGATCTGTGTTCAGAAAGGTTCAAATAAGCAGCAGCACAGTTCAGATGATGCTCATGTTCCAGGAAATGCTGTGATGATGACGATGATGATGATGATGATGATGATGATGGTTCTCCGTGTTTTCAGGGTGCAGGAACGGATGAGGCTTGTCTCATCGAGATTCTGTCCTCTCGGAGTAATGCTGAAATCAAGGAGATCACGAGGGTGTATAAGGCAGGTGAGTCGCTCTCGCAGACCTCATGAGACCCCAGCGCGCGTGTGTGTGTGTGTGTGTGTGTGAGAGAGAGACCAACTCAGATCAGTGTTTGTTGTTTAGATTACGGTAAATCTCTGGAGGACGCCATCAGCAGCGACACTTCAGGACACTTCCGGCGTCTGC
Source organism: Scardinius erythrophthalmus (assembly GCF_964197995.2). Taxonomy (NCBI): domain Eukaryota; kingdom Metazoa; phylum Chordata; class Actinopteri; order Cypriniformes; family Leuciscidae; genus Scardinius; species Scardinius erythrophthalmus. The sequence goes on from NC_138238.1 coordinate 2,159,374, forward strand.
TCATCTCTCTCTCTCAGGTACAGGAGTTCTATCTATCTATCTGTCTGTCTGTCCGTCGGTCCGTCCGCCCGCCCGCCCGTCCGTCCATCCATCCGTCCGTCCATCCATCCATCCGTCCATCCATCCATCCATCCATCCATCTATCTATCCATCTATCTATCGTTGTATCGTTCTATCTGTCTTTCTATCTGTCTTTCTATCTGTCTATCTGTCTTTCTATCATTCTATCTGTCGTTCTATCGTTCTATCTATTTTTCTATCGTTCTGTCTATCTATCTATCTATCGTTCTATCTATCTATCGTTCTATCTATCTATCTATCTATCGTTCTATCTATCTATCTATCTATCTATCTATCTATCTATCTATCTATCTATCTATCTATCTATCTATCTATCTATCTATCTATCTATCTATCTATCTATCTATCTATCTATCTATCGTTCTATCTATCTATCGTTCTATCTATCTATCTATCGTTCTATCTATCTATCTATCTATCTATCTATCTATCTATCTATCTATCATCCATCCATATTTGTGAAAATGTAGTATTTGTTTTTTTATTGGTTTTAGGTAATATTCATGTGGGGTTTTCATAAGCTGTAAGCCATAATCATCAAAATTATAACTTTTGCACGATATTCTAAATTTTTCGAGTTTCACCTGTAGAATATGATCATGCAGGATAAGGCATTAATATGTGCTTTATAAGTACTAATACACAGCCCATATCCTAGCAATATGCATGATAATAAGAAATAGTTGATAGTCAGAAGTGGACCATAAACTGAAGTGTCATAATTTTCAAGTACCAAAAACACATTTGCAATACTGCTACAATTTTAATTAATAAACACAAAATATCAGTTTCCCTTCAAAAACAGGAAGTGAAATCACAGCTGTGTGGATGAAGCAGTTTTGATTATGTGTTCTCAGGGTAATCGAGACGAGAGAGAGACTGTGGATGTTTCTCTGGCCAAACAGGACGCTCAGGTTGGAGAAAAGACTTGATTTGCTTAAACAAATTAATGTTTTATTGTGCATGTGTATTCTGGGCTGCTGAACGTGTGTGGGATGTTCTGTGTGTTGCAGAAACTGTACGCCGCAGGAGAGAATAAAGTCGGCACGGATGAGTCTCAGTTTAATGCGATTCTGTGCGCTCGCAGTAAACCTCATCTCAGGCAAGGTAAAACCACAAGCCCACTGCGGTTACACGGGGACTATCATTGGTTTCTGAACTAGGACAGTGTGTTTAACACCAGTCATCTAGAGAAAGATTCATGAACACTATGAAAACATCCTCTTCTGCAGATGTGAATTATTTACAGTTGCATTATTTGCTTTTCATTAGACCAAAATTGGCACAAATCACTAAATCATATTTAGGGATGCACGATATATCATCCACCATATCTTTATCGTTTATTAGGGGTTCAAGCATGAAATGCTGAAACCCTATTGTAATTGTAAGGATTTGTAAAACGCATCGTGCAGACCAAACCGTAAGGCCTAGAGACTTGAAACCTGGCCAGATGGTAGGCCTCAATTTGGGGACAACCTATCAGAGTATGACCCCGATTGGCCAATAGGTGGCGCTACAGCAACCAAAAGTACAAAATTGCTCATAACTCTGTTTTACACCACTGTGATCCCTGGCTCAAGGCGGACAAAAAAGCTTTAAAACCATATATTTCCTATGGTAAATTGCCTGTATCGGCTGTAAATGGTCTTTTCCATCTATTATGTCAGTGGTTACATGCTTGCTAAATAAAACTTAATAACTTTTGATGCTTTTGTGCTTAAAGGCCTTAATTGCTTGAACCCCAATAAATGCTGCTTGCAGCTTTAATTTTTAATGTTATCACTATCGGCTCAATAAGACAATTTGGCCGATATATTAAAGCAGATACATAATGTATTATTTCCTTCTGCTGAGACACTTTAGATGTTCAACATGATGGTTTTGAGTAGCTTGAAATATGATTGAAATCACTTCAAAAAGGGAAAATACAGTTCAGTGCAACATGTGCAGCGCATCGGCTACATAACATTATAATGAGAATATTATAATTGTGTGTTTGGGACGTGGCTTTTAATGGTGAAACTTTTGTTTTTGTAATCAGGCACTCAAAAATGATATCTAAAGTTAGATTCAGCTTTATCAGCCAAGTTATATCGGTTATTGGCTTTCAAGTATAAAGAATTATAGGGATCGGCCAAAATGTTCATATCGGTGCATCCCTAGTCATATTACTCCAAAGCTGTTTTTTGGGATGCGCTAAAGTTAAACCCCCAGTCTACAAGCTCAAAAAACATTTAGGATCATCATAGAAATCTTCCATTTGACTTCAAATTTATGTTTTTAAAGCTGACATTAAGGCCGTTTGAATACTGTTTTGTAATTTTGGGTGTTATGATTTAGGCTAGTTGTTTTTACTTTGATTTTTTGTAAGTATTTCATTTTCTCTGTGCCTTGGTAGTTTTGTAAGTGCTTTATAAATGAAGCTTGAGACATCAGAAGTCCTCTGTTATAGTACATATGATGCTTTGCACGAGGAACAGACTGAATATGAAGGCATTACTCTCTGATGATGTGGATGTAGTGATGCACTGCAGCAGGTTTGACAGTAACGTTGGTTCCTGGTGTCTCTTGCAGTGTTTCATGAGTACCAGCAGATGTGTGGCCGAGACATCGAGAAGAGCATCTGCAGGGAGATGTCTGGAAACGTGGAGGACGGCATGGTGGCAGTCGGTGAGTGCTGAACTCTGATTGGTCCTGAGCAAAAAACTTATCGGCCAATGGCTGATCCAGATGAAGCCGGGAGCAGCGAGAAACAGCCAATCACAGCACTGGAATAGGATCAAGACTGAGTCATTTGCTTTGAATAAGATGCAGATTATGATATATGAATACCTAAATGTTTTACATATGCAAATATGACTGTGTGCAAAATCATTGTTTTTCATGCACTGGTCAATTTTGAGATTTTGGTCTTTTTATAATGTGTTAGTGCTTGTTTTTGACCATTTGCATCTGTAGATCTCAATAACAGTACTTATCTTGAAAGGTGGTGAGTTTTAGTCAGAAATCTCCACTTCAGCAGCTTTACATACACCAAACTTTACAGTTTTTGTTCTGTATTTACTGATTTATGGAGTGATAATAAGAGATTTCCAAGATTTGCTCTGTGAAAACCTTAACTCTAATACCACGTCAACAAAATGAAACGAGAATTTTGAACTTGCCGTTATCCAATGTTCGGATTTGTGTTCTGGGGAATTATGCAAATGAGTGCATAATTAATGCAAGTATGCCTAATTTGCATATTTAAACAACATTTCAGAAACCTTGTAATACAAAACAATTGTCTTATTGTACTGTGATAATTCAGCTGGGAAATGTGTCGTGATTTGTATTAATATTTACCTGTGGCTGCTTGTCAAAACTTTAACACACATGTACAGTATATTGTCAAATCTGGCTAAAAAACATGCAAATAAGACATTTTCATGTTTTTAGCCACATTTTACCATATACTGTACATGTGTTAAAGTTTTGATTTTAAAAACTTCCTAAACATTGTAAAATTGGAGGCTTATGATCAAATGTATATTCTGTAAATATTATCAGTGATGATAACACATTTAATCAGTTAAAGTATTCCTCTGTGTAGAATATGAGGTAATGTTTAGTTTAAGCTCATAATCATGCTCTGTCTGTGTTGTGTTTCAGTGAAGTGCATTAAAAACACCGCTGCCTATTTTGCTGAACGTCTCCACAAGGCCATGCAGGTGAAGAACGTGCTGATAAATATACATATATAAAGGCATATTTTGCTATGATAATGTATGTATGAGGTCATTCGGAAGTGGCTGTTTGTGGGTTATGTTTATGTTTTCTTAGCATTATATATTGTACAAGCACTTCCTCTTACCCTGTTAGAAAAGTGGCACTGCATACATGACGATGATGATGATGATGATGATGATGATGATGATATTTGTCTTTGTTTTAGGGTGCGGGCACCAAAGACAGGACTCTGATCCGCATCATGGTGACCCGCGCTGAGGTGGACATGTTGGACATCAGACAGGAGTATCTGCGTCAGTTCGGGAAGTCTCTCTACACAGCCATCTCTGTAAGTCACACACAATACTGCATTTATCCTTATGCTTTATTCATAAGACGCACATACACTACAGATCAAGAGTTTAGAATAATGTTGCATTGTTTTAAATAAAAGCCTCTTCTGCTAGCCTGGTTAAAACCAGACCATTCTCAGTAGTAACTGAGTTATGGTCTGGCAAAGCTTCATTAATAACTCATTTCCAAAGGGGCGTCGCTCAAATGCCTCTGGGCGCAATTGGATAGACCTAAAACCAATCAGAGCGATCGTCATTGACTACTTGCAGACTACTTGCAGTGCAAATCTAAATTTTCCGGAAGTTGTCTGGGTTTCCCCAGGCTACTCTTCTGCTGCATCAAGGGGGCATTTATATGAGTAAAAGAAAACAGTAATATTGTGAAACATTTTTCTAATTTAAAACAGCTGTTTTCTGTGTGAATATACAGTAAAGTGTAATTTACTCCTGTGATCAAAGCTGAATGTTCAGCATCATTACTCCAGTCTTCACAGTTTCCACAAAAATATGAACACAATTTGACAATTATCATAAATATTTCTTGATCATCAAATCATGTGACACTGAAGACTGGAGTAATGATGCTGAACATTCAGCTTTGATCACAGGAGTAAATTACACTTTACTATATATTCACATAGAAAACTGCTATATTAAATTGTAATATTATTTCACAATTTTTGATAAAATGAATGTAGCCATATAATACCTCTTTTAAAAAACATTATAGTCATTTAATTTTAGGAGGAGTATATTATACATATTTAAGTATAATCAATTGGCAAATTAAAGAGTTTATTTGTCCTGTAGCTAGAAATAGAATATTATGAATATATCACACTGGTATAAACCGAAGTATTTTTTTTTTATCAGGGAGACACATCTGGTGATTATAAGAAACTGTTGCTGAAGCTGTGTGGAGGAAGTGACTGAAGAACCGGGACGACAGACACCGTATCATGACGACTGGATATGTGGCGTTGTCATATTAATCCTGCCCATATATATTAGCATTAAAATGTCAGATAATAGTGTCATGTTAACTAATACAGTAATCTCTCTCTTAGCAGCTTTATAAAGTTCACAGCCAAAATAGCATTTCATTTGTGCCTTAGAGACATTATCATTATTATAATATAGTTTATTATTTGTTTTATTTTGCTATCTAATCAGACTATGCATGATATCTAGAGAATATATATATTTTGTAACTGTTGATGCATCGATATATACATGTAGTGTCTTCAGTAACTGATGCCAAAGGGGAATCAGAACCTGTGGTTGTCGTTCGCAAACCAAAAATACAATATGAACATCATCACTGAAATCTCAAATGCCTTGAAGTGCTGAAATATATGCCATAGTTTTTATATTGTGAGCTTTAAGATCTCTATGCAAGAGTTCTCAAACTGTCAATCATCATGAAGGTCTCGTTGAGTGAAGCTCATGTAAACGTGTCATATTTCACCCTAAAAACAAGAAATTAATTTTGCATCAAAAAAGTGAAGCCTATTTTGGAAACATTAAGATCTTTTTGCATTATTACATTTTTTCTCCCATCAGTTTTCCCCCTACATTTCCATGACTAACGCATCTAAACATTTGTAGTAATTCCCATTATTCTGTATAGCAAGTCTTAGTACTGCAATACAATATTTTTTTTGCAGTTTTATAGTAATAAAAAAATACATGAAATATTAAATTCTAACATCACATATAAAAAAAAAACATACAATTAGAATTTTCTTTTACAATTGTAATATTTTTGCAACATGGTAATGCATATTTATGGTTCTAAAATAGACTTTATTTCTTATTCATGCAAAATTTAATTTCATATTTCCACTATTTGAGTTTGGGGTGAAATATGAGCAGTTTTGTGAGCGCATGCTTTTATTTTTAGCATGAATATGTTTTGCTGCAGCAGTAGATGGCAGTAAAGTGACCAATCTTTCATCTTGATAATCACTAGTTTAACAGGATATTCTAACCTGTTGATGTTGTACTGTTTATTAACATGAAGACTACACTTTTTTCAGGGATTTGCTAGCCTGTGATTTAATGTGTTCACTCAGCCAACTAATCTTGTCTAGTAACATTTGTGTCTGTTTAATAAAAACACCTCATGAATGACTAGCTACACCTTACTTTTCTTACTTTGGATTGATTAATTGCTGTGTTTTGGGTAACAGTATGCAAAATGTCCCATTAATTAATGCACTAACAATAAGAAATGCATTTGTTACAGTATTTATTAATCTTTGTTTACGTTAGTTAATAAAAATGCAACTGTTTATTACTGTACATGTTAGCTCGGGTCCATTAATGTTAACAGATACACCTTTTAATTTTTAGTAATATATTAGTAAATGTTGAAATTCATATTTAGTAAGATTAATACATTCTTAATAATAAGTATTTTTTCATAGTTCATGTTAAATGTATACCTTTAACACACTGTAACTCACACTGTAACCCCTCTGATGATAAAGAAACAAAACTTGTATGCATTTTGCGGAAGAACATTGGTTTGGTTGTGCTTCGTCTCTGCGTGACTGTGCGGATGAATATGATTCTCCTACTGCTCATAAAACGTTAACTATTAGGTTTAAGATATAGTTTAGATTGAAAGGATCTCAAGCTGACAGAGCTGAAGACTTTACCTTAACTTTAGCTATTAATAGACACGGTACTTCCTTGAAAAGAGTCAAAGAAGTCAAGGAAGAACCTCTGTCACTGCCACACCAGACATGCTTCAAAGCAGCCGGACCAACTTTTCTCTGTTTACGGATATGACGAAACACGCACGGGCCGGGTGACCTATGCACGCGATTTCCCGCGAAAACCACCCCGACATCTCTTTAAAATAAACGCTTACCATTGTGGATCAGCGTACGACAAAAACACGTTTTGGAAGAATCGTTGATGATGGATTGACTCATTATTTATATAATTTTGAACAAAAACTTTTACTTTATTGTAAGGCTTCCATGTTTTATTATGCGTGCTTGCTTATTTAAAAGTGCAAGCTGTAGCAGTGTGCGCTTGCAAGTGGCATAAAAATAGTTTGAATTTGCATTTCAAAAGCACTTTCATCGATGCAAAGCATAAACAAAGAAGGATAACATCTTCATTCGTTAATTTTTCAGGGCATTTTCTCCATCCATTATCAGCACATAAACCCTGGTTGGTCAATGCTGATGTTCTCTCTGGTGTGAAACAAGTGATTTGATTGGACAAACAGGTCAAGAGTTCATGACCTCAGGCCTTCCATTGTGTGTGTGTTGCTCCATTAGTGTACAGTGACATCATCTGTGTGTTTTGGCTATAATCATTTGAATCCATTTGCCTGACACAATTCCCAAATGCCATCTGGGATCAGGCATATACTCAGTCTTTTTCGATCGCTGTTATCTGGGTTTGTATGGAGATTATGTGAAGCAGATTCTGTAATCTGAGTTTCAGATTTAAACATTCAATGCACACATTGAGCTCCTCTAAGCTTTAGCTTAATATAATATAAATATAATCAACAAATCCTCTCAAATCAGGCAGATTCTGCCTCCGTTTACAGTGGCGGCAGGGATTTAGATGAATCCACTGTGAATGATGCAATACAGTACAAACTACAGTTTTAAAAGAGGACAGAAAAGTTGAGCTGAGTTCCCAGATCAGGAGAATTAAGTCTGTTTTGGGCAAGTTGTCACATCTTTCAAGCGTTGGCCAGTTGATTTATTGCAATTTACATTGGCCGAAACAATGGTTTGATATAAATGTATCATTTTAAAAGTGTTCAGAAACTATTTCTAGTGCTTTTTGTAAGTATGTATCAGTTGCCAACACATTTTTGTGCTGTTTTATAATTATTTTGCTGAAAAGCATTTAAATATCTAATGCGTAGATATGTTTTTGTTGTACTTTAGCTGTATTTATAAATATATCAATAAACAGCAGTTTAAGACTCAAGACTTTAAGGTTTGTATCTGTACAGAAATTGAAATTCATGTTTTAAACCTACACTGAGAAGTATTCACTTGAGTAAATAGTGTGACAACTTGCCCCGGACTCGCCATTTTTGTTGTGATTGGTTGGTTCCAGCAGTGCTAAAGCTAATAAAACTCCTCTCACATGAGTCAGGCTGGGAGTCGAGACTCCGTTGAGCTTTCAAATTAAACACCCGGTGAGATTGTGAGGTTATGTAATCTCTAAACACATTCACATGAGCACTGCTCCTTTCAGGTCCTCATCGCACATATGTCAGGTTGTTTTATCTCAGGCGTGAGCTCAAATTACACCTGGATCAATCCTGCCATGAGCTAAACTACAATCTCATGTCCCTTCATGGAAATATTAACGTTTGAAATCATTTCTTTACTTGTGTTTGAGTGGATGTTCATTTTTGTCTTGTCACTGTATGCTGCGCTACACAATGAACTTCATCAATGCAAAACTAATAAATTATGGAATCAATCAAATCCTTAATTGAAACATATATATTTTTTTAAATTGGTATACTTTTCCCATGTCCTCAATATCGCATTCAATCCCATTAGTCTTTTTTTTTTTTTGTAAAATCACAGTTCCTTAATGACATCACCTGACAGGAAGTGACATCATTTTGGAGGGAAATCAGCAGCAGCACCAACATCATCAGTAAGAATTCGATGGATTCTGTGATGTTTTGTGTTGTTTGTTGATTTGTGTCGCTCTATTTGATCAAAGTACGTGGATCAGTTTGATAATATCTAAATACCAAAGATATTATTTTTGAAATATATTTCAAAAGATATAAAAAGTAAAAAATATGGAAATGGACTTCAAACTGACGTTTGCTAACGTCAATATGTTTCTTATAAGTTAAAATCTGTTTATTAAAATACTTCCTTTTGCTTTAATGGTTTATTATGAGCTGCAATGCTTATTTTATTGTGTGTTTTATGTGGACAGTGAGTGTGTGTTCAGGTTACACATTACACAACACAAGAGTTAACAATGGAAAATCAAACATTAGATCTAGCATCATGTCCTAAATATCATATTCTGTGCTTTGTGGACTTTACTGTTTAAACCACAACCAGATAAAATGCCAAATAACCCTTGGCAACAGGAAACAATCTCTGTTTTGTGAGCAATGGTTGTTTTATTTTCTCAGCTTGATCTTATAAACATATGGATTTGCGGATTTTTAACACCAGGATTCTAGGTTAACATTAACACACACCTTATGCATGTCTATATTTTATACACTTTTCCACCATTTTTAAATACAGTTTTTGAGTTAATCCGTTTTTAAACAGTACAAATGTAAAAATAACTTTAAAATAGTTTTAGATGAATTATAGCATGTCACAGATCTTTCCTGAGTGAAATTTAAATGAATAATAATCAGGCATTTAATATGAACATTCGGACACGTGTTTATATTCAAACAGTTTTATAGAGATGACATCATTATCTAAGAGTTGACGATTACAGGAAAAGCATAAAAGAAAAAAACAACAACATGAAAGTGCTTTGTTACTTTGTACTCATCTGTTAATAATGAAATAATCTCGCCAGTGAACGCCTAGGTGTTTTATCAGAAGCCCCGCCCCTCTCTGGTTCCCCTCCCATTTAACCGCCTTGAGTGGCATGTAGCAGCCACGCCCCTTTCTCGTTCCCCTCTCGTTGAACCGGTTTGATTGGCAGGCGGGAGCCCCGCCCCATTCCCCGTGCCCCTCCCTCTGCTAGGCTTTGATTGGCAGATGATAGCAGCTGCGGAGTTGTGGAGTCATGGCGGAGCTCCGCCGCACCTCTGATCATTGGAGTTACGGCGAGAATTTGTGATAAACTGTCAAACTTTATAACAAATTTAAAATGATCGAAAGCGAGTTAAAGTTACGCGCGCCGTCACACCACCGTCAATCGATTTGAAACCGAGAACTGGCAAAGATGTGAGACTCTCCGGAGCCGAAGAAGAAGAAGAAAAAAAAAACCGTTGGAGTCTCTCCTAAAGTCGCAAATATGGCTTCTTGCTTCTTTCAATCTCACACAAAAAACTCTTTAACAGGAGCGTCGTTGTTTTCAGCGCTTTGTGTCGTTCTGTAGCGGGCGGACCGGGTGTGATGGATCCCAAGCACAAAGAGTTGTTAGAGCAGTGCCAGGAAAAGTTGTCGGAGTCCGTCACAGATGTGGACCGGGTTCTGGAGCTGCTGGCCCAGTCGGGGAGTCTGAGCCCGGCCGAGCGAGCGGAGCTCGACAGAAACTGCTCCAGCTCCGCCGAGAAGGTCCATCTGCTCCTCAAGACTCTGGTGGAGAAGAAGGAGAGGGATCATTTCCAGGAGTTCTGCTGGGCTCTGGAGAAAACCCACCCGGTGCTGCTCAGCGCTCTGCTGCCCGCGAACAACCACAACAACACGGGTAACTCGCACACATCCACTGGGACAACTTTCACAACACTCCTCCAGTCAGGGTCACTGCTCAAAACACCTCAGTTTAGTTTGTTGTCATTCCAGCATTATATCCAGAGAAGTGTTGTTTAACCTGGCTACTAACAGGACCAACAATACAAGAACCAACAATATTGATTTGAACTATTTTCAACACTAGGGACATTTACATTCATATATGAGTATAATAATATATGCCACAATTTGACGTTTTTAACATCAGTATGTCTGCATCTGATTCTGAAACTTTTAGGTACCTTACTTTTTTGCAGCACACACTTATATTTTGAGTTGAAATATTCAAAATGGTCTCTATATGTATACAATACTGGTCAAAAGTTACTATTTAATTTTTGTTGTTGAAAGAAGTCTCTTATGCTCATCAAGGCTGCATTTATTACAATTTAAAATAGCTGTTTTCTGTCTGAATATATAGTTTAAAAAGAACAACATATATTTAAAATAGAAATATTTCCAACAATAGCAATCTTTACTATCACTGTTACTTTTTTTTACTTTATCCTTTATTAGTCCCATCACTGGGAAATTTGTCTTGGACAACTGCAAAGTCCGTACATACAAAATAACATATATTAAAAACAAATAAAAATAAGTGAAATTAAATAAAACACAATGGCAGTCAATACAACATACATTAAAAACAAATAGAAAATAATAATTGTTGTCTCCAAACTTTTGAACGGTAGTGTATATTGTTTCAAAAGATTTATATTTCTATATTCTAATCCTGAAAAAGGATCACAGGTTATAAAAAATACTAAGCGGTGCTACTGTTTCCAACATTGATAATAAATCCTCATATTAGAGTGATTTCTGAAGGATCATGTGACACTGAAGACTGGAGTAATGATGCTGAACATTCAGCTTTGATCACAGGAGTAAATTACACTTTACTATATATTCACATAGAAAACAGATGATTTACATTGTAATAATATTGCAATTAATATTTTGATCAAATAAATACAGGCTTGATGTGCAGAATAAATATGTTAAGAATGTTAAATAGTTTTAGCTTGTCACATTACTGTCATTTATTGATGTCATGACATGTAATGTCTAACAGGGGATGGAGCCACATTTGTAATATCTGGTGGTATTGTGTGTATATTTTGTATATCTAGTTTCTGTTGACTGTATGAGAAGTATTGGCTCTCTGCACTGGACAGATGCTGAGATGTCCTGATAGAAAACATGAACCCGTCGCCGGTGAGGAAAGCGTTACAAAGCTGTTGTGTAAATCTGCCGTGCGAAACATCGTACAGTAAATGTGTTACAGATGTTTCTCAGATTCCTGCGGCCAAAAAAACTCATCAGACGTGCAGGGATTTTGCCATAAGCCAGAAATAGCTGCCGTCTATAAAATAATGCAGCTTAAAGCTGGATCAAATAACATTACCTAGAAAGCCATTAAACCCGTGTTACAGGAATATGATTGGATGACATAGAAACACATGTGAGTGATATTGGACCAGGGCAGCCGTTCCAGACGTTTCGAGTCTGTGGAAGTAAAATAATGACAAATGTTTTCGAAACAAAAAAGCTTGTTGAATTGCACTACTTGGAAAAAAATATGCATTGCATTAATAACCCTACTTGCATTTTAATTTGTAAAGCGCAATAAAATGGAACGAAAATTGCCTGTCGAATATTATAGGTTGTATTTTTAAATAGAATGAACATTTTTGAAGTGAGATCTGAAAGGTGAATATGGATTATTGAATTTTTAAGAATGAAAACTTTGATTTGAATTGAAATATTCACAGCTTAAATATTACAACCATGTTGAATTTCAGCCCATAAAAATGCAAGCCCTGAAAATACAATGCATTAAAATGCAAGTAGGGTTATTAATGCAATGCATATTTTTTTCAGAAACATTTGTCATTATTTTCCTTCCATAAGAGTCTGTCTGTTAAATAGAGCATCGCCGATCAATTAGAGCAGTTAGAGATCTATGATGGTGGTCGATATAAAGCACAGCAGGGTTCTGTTGGGTTTGTTTAGCTTGATTTATGTCTCTGATCACTTGTGTTTCCATGACTCTGGGCAGTTTTTAATCGTGCTTCAATTAAATAAATAGGGTCCTGAGTCGGGGTGTAACAACCCTCATATCACGATACTGAACTCACGATACGATATTATTGCGATACTCAAGAGACATATAATAAAATGTACTGTTGATTAAAATGCTAAATTGTGTGTGACAAGTGAATAGTCTTGGACTTGGTGCTGGAAACCAATGCACAGGACAATAGAGACACCAGAATAACAATATTCATGATTCTGAAGCTGAAAACAGAATTATTTTAGACGAATGTGCTTTCACTAGATATATTTAAAATAATGTAGGCCACTTTTTACTGGTAACAAAAGATATTTGGCATTATCAGGACCCACAAATATTCCCCCATTGCATTATTATACATTATATTCAATATTTTGTATAGTAGTTTTATGTAGTACTGACACTAAAACTCTGTAAACTTGATTTTTTTTTCTTGCACAGTCATTTTTATTTTGGGTGAACTATACACAATACATAATATTGTCACTATCCACGAAACATTTTGTTGCATTGCGATATATTGTTACTCCTCTCGTCCTGAGTGATTGTGTCCACAATAGGCCAGCTGACCGCTCACTTATATAAACCCCTATAGAACGTGACGTAAGCACAGACGCCCATTGATTTTTAGCGATAACATATAGAGCTTTCAAAGCAGAGCTGCCATGAGCTCTGAGGTTCAGTGAGAGGTTATTAAAAACATGTTTAATAATCAAATACTTGGGTAAAACTAGACCACCTGTAACCCGGAAGAGTTGCATAATTGAGGACAAAGCAGATATATATGTATATGTGTGAAAAAATAACTTTTATGTTGATGCGATTAATCGATTTGACAGCACTATATTAATATTATACATACATACATATACATATACATACATACATATATATATATATATACTGTATATATGAAGAGTTCAGATGCAAAAGCCTCTAAGTGCCATCTGAAATTTTCTTCTATAATGATAATTTTTATAAAGTTAGTTAATAGTCCTAACACTTGATCATATGAACTAATAATACATTTTACAGCATTTTTGTTAGTTAATAACATTTTTCACGTTAGTTCACACACACACACACACACACACACACACACACACACACACACACACACACACACACACACACACACACACACACACACACACACACACACACACACACACACACACACACACACACACACACACACACACACACACACACACACACACACACACACACACACACACACACACACACACACACACACACACACACACACACACACACACACACACACAGTGCATTGGCTTAAATTAAAGGTACTCTATGTAAGATTTTTAGATCAGAATATCCCAACACCACTAGAACAATGTTATATATTTTGTTGACTTGTGTACTTGCATTATCACAAATGTTTCTAAGAATGTTTAAATCCAGAGAAATAAGCAGTTTTTACCCAGCAGTTTTTAGGACACGCCTATCAATGACATCATACCCTCGTTACCCTCGATTACACACAGTATTTGATGTGTTTTATTAGACAGGTGAGCAACTGTGGATACATTCATCGAAGAAAACAAATCATTGTTATACAGCCCAACACAATCTTTTTGTTTAAATCTCGTTTTCTTGATTTACCGCGAGTACTGTGTTTTTACCGTGCCTAATATCGACCTTGCTCACTGCAGTGTGCAACAAGTGTCTCATATAGCATAGCAGTAACATAACTTTCAACACACTCAATAATAATACGATAAAGCAGCGCTGCGTTTCCACACACACATGACCGGAAGAACCTCCTGTTCTCGTGCTCGTCTCTCATTAGCAATCACTCCAGCGGCCTTTCGTAACTTTTATAAGATCTTTAATACATTACCGGTCATCTATGATTATGATGATATTCTCCACCGGCTGTAGTGGCGACAACTCCCATGATTCAGTGAAATCACGGCGTCATCAAGCTACGCCTTTGTTCTGAATAAACGCCCTCTAGTGGTGAGAAGTTACATAGTGTGCCTTTAACAGACAATATTTAAATTAAACTATTGTTCATTGTTAGGTAATTAATGTTAACATATGAAACCTTGTCAGTTGTTAACCATGGTTTGTGATTATGCAGTTATGTGATTTGTAGTGATTGATGGGACGAGTGCTTCAGTCATATAGAGCGCATTAGTCTCGGCGGATGAAGATGACCTGTAATGAAGTGTGTGTGTGAGTGTGATGAGCTGTCATGACTCTGTCCAGTTGGTGGAGGAGTCAGTTTCTCAGGGTTGTGAGTAATGAAGGACACTGAGATTCTACCCAGCATGCAGTCTGGCACACATAGAGAGGGCTCAACAGATTGAGCGCCTTTCTCTGTCAGGTCCAAGTTTCCGTTGTCCGGCTCACAGCTGTGAGTGTGTGTGTGTGTGTGTGTGTGTGTGTGTGAGAGAGAGAGAGAGAATTAAAGAGAAGTCCAGTTTAGGGTCTGTACTTTGCCAAGCTTCATGCGCTATGTTTAAATGCCAAACAGGGCACTCACACACTCTCTCACACACACACACACACTCTCTCTCTCACACACTCACTCACACACTCACTCACTCACACACACACAGGCACTCACGCACACTTGCTCTCTTCTCACTCACACACACACACACACACACACACACACACACACACACACACACACACACACACACACACACACACACACACACACACACACACACACACACACACACACACACACACACACAGACACTCACACACACAGACACTCACACACATTCGCTCTCTTCTCACTCACACACACTTTTTTTCTATATTTTAAGTCTTTAAAATTTTTGTTTAATTTTTGTTTAATTTTGTAATGTGATTTGTCATTTTTATTAGTCTTAGTTTTTGATGGTTATATTTCAGTTAGTAATTTTAGCACTTCCGCATAAACATATTTCAGTTTTTCATCTAATATTTTATTTCAGCTGTATTTAAATAATTATTTTTTTATTTTAGTTTTAGTTAACGAAAACGACATTGATTAACTAATTTTTAATTTATTTAATATGTTTTAACTTCAAAATAGGCTAGAGCTTTGCTACTGAGAACCATGAAATGTTTGCTGGTACTGGTAGCGACTGCTGGTCAGGCCCGACTCAGACCGGCTCGTCGTGTGTTTAGAAGCACGCTTGAGGAGTCAATCTTTTGCGCACGTTCAGCATCACCTCTCAGTCTGCTTGTTCCCCGTCTGTTGACCCAGTTCCTATCAGCCTGTCTGGATCCGTCGCTATAGTAACGCTGAGCCTTGTCACACCTCGCATACGTGACGATTGTCATTAACTTCAGGTGTTAATTAACTCTCATGTATTAATTATTTCTCAGCATGGGTGTGCTTTACTATGGTACATTCAGTGCATGTTTCTCTTTCCATCACCATCCCTTACAAAACAAGTGCAGTGCCATAGTGCAGTCATAGTGTAATATTTAATACTGTTGTCCTGAATGATTATTAGTATTTTAATATTCCGTTGTATTTCCCGTGTGTGTGTGTGAACGAGAGTTGATTAGAGCTGGTAAGGTGGACGGCGCATCAGACCGGATCAGGACGTGTCTGGATAAACACAAGACAGACAAAACTTTTACAGCTGTGCAACATTTTGGATGTTCTTTCCTTTGCAGAACACAAA